>NC_133555.1:5159015-5462045 GCF_048773025.1 Camelus bactrianus | reverse complement strand
GAAATAAATAGCTGTATCCTGGAAATAGGGGGAAAAGACCCACAATTCTAGTATTGGAATGCAAATGAGCAATTAGAGTCAATTAAAACAGGATACAGTATAATTACCACCAATTGTGCTAACCTTTATATTCAGAAGGACTTGACCTGCTAAAAGGAAATTAAACAATAGTGTAAAAAAAAAATCTCTTTTTTTAACCAAAGGGTGTGCTTTGGGCAAGAGTCTCCGTTTAGAGGCCTGAAAGGTCTGACAGATGAGACCCTCCTTCGTCCACGCCCACCTCTCTGGGTCCAAGCCACTACTGGCAGTGGCCAGGAACAGCCAGGCTTGCTGGTACATTGGCAATGACCGCATTGTGCCCATAACCAGACCCTGCATAATTTAGCATACTGCCTGAACCCTTGGCTCTTCCAGGCAAATCCTAGGGCCTCAGTCATCCTGAAAGTGAACTTTGTACCTAAACTTCCTTGCCCTCCTTCATTGGACTGGTCTGTCTTTTAAAGGCAGATCTCTTGTGGTTTCCCTATTTCTGAACACTCCTTAAAATCCAATGCAATTTTCTGAACCCCATTTTCTGTGGATCCAGCATTTCAAATGGACAAAATACAAATGCTATTTTGAAGACTGGCATTCTGACCTCGGGGCCCAGATATCAGCCTACTGACTGGTTTCTCTAACATATTTATTGAGCACATTTTGCATGTCATATGCCAGCCTGTGCACCGTGGATCCAGCAGGGGAAGTAAAAGACACAACTCCCTTTCCTTGTGGAACTTACTTGTTAGAAATCTCAAGCTTACAAGGTAATAAAACAGCTGACAGAGAACCGCTATAGTGCTGGGAGGGTGCTGGGGGACTGGGGGCTAGATGTGGGGTGGGGGTCCAGGAGGACGTGCCAGACGACATGGTTTATAGGGGAAGAGGGCGACTCCTGAGGCAAGACTGAGATGCTTCAAACCCACCAATGGGGGCCTCTGCTGCCTGATGCGGCAGATGGGACTGTGGCATTGCAGCTGGAAGGCAGGACCCCTGCCTTTGAGGAATCCTCAGCCTTGTGGGGATTCAGGCATACCCAGGGCTAACACTGTGGGTGGCCCGGGGAGCCAGGATGGACTTTATGGACAAAGAGAGGCATGAAAAGGCAGGGAGGCCCGGAGGAGGCCTGGCACGCTCCCCAGCAGCGAGGAACCTGGCACAGCGGAGAGCAGAGTGCTTGGGGGAGGGGAGGAGGCCGGTCAAGTCGCACAGCAAGTCGGGGCAGCGCCAGGGTTGGAGCACAGGGTCGTCTGACTCAGAGCCCAGCCCTTTGCTCTATATCCCACAAGCTTGAGCGTGAGACTGAAAGGGAGACTCAGGGGCAGGAAGACATAGGCCAGACTCGGAGTGTTAACACTTGGGCCACCGTGTGGGTTTGTCACATGACTGAGAAGAAAGGTGACGGGGGGGCCCTGGGGATGAGGATGAAGGGGTGAGGTGTAGTTTCCAAATACAGTTGGAGATCAGGTTGGCAGGACTTGCTGCTGCTGCTGGGACATGGAGGAAGCTGAGGCCAGCGGCAAGGCAGACCCTGGCTTGAGCACCTGGAGGACAGCCTGGAGGTGCCTCCATGTCCCAGTGGACCAGATTCTGTGCTCATTTCCTCATTCTTGGCTGGTTCTGTACCTTCCTTGCCTGACTGAGCCTCTCCCGTTCCTACTGGAGATCAAGCTCCAGCCTCGCCATCACAGCCCACAGAAGGCTTCATCCCTTTACAGAGACCCTCCAGCCTGTCTCTGTAGCGTCCTTTTCTGGCTGCACGCTGCGCCAGTGGGTTCACGACCCCAGGCACCCCACTCACATGCACACATTCAGCAGTTCTTTCCTTGAGCACAGGACCTGGTCTTACCATTGTCAGGGCCAGGACTGAGACCCTGCAGCAGACTGCAAGTGCATAAGTGAAAAATGGACCAGACCAAGGGAAACAGATAGTGGGTTTCTCCCCAGTTGATGATGGCACTGTGTGGAGTCCTGTGCAGAGCGTCCTAAGGTCACATCCAGGCTTAGGTGTATTGTGATCAACTAGTGATGTCTGGCAGGAGCACAGGAAGGGCGTGGCTGCGTGCATGCCATTTCTGTGCAAGCTCTTGATGACGAGTTCTGTTTGTTTGGACCTTCTGCGGCTGTTCTCGGGAAAAATCAAAGGTGATGTTCACATGTCCGGGATAGAGACAGATTAGAAGGGCCTTTTAGAAGAGCTGGGCCAGCGCTGCGTTTCAGCTTTCACACTGCTCTCCACTTGTGTGCATTACATAATGATGCCCCTAAGCCACCTTTTGTACCCTGACTCGAGGCTCTCAAACGTCGGCTTATAAAGGAATTTTTCTAGCTAATGCCTGCCAGCCAGTGGTTTCATTTTGGCAGCCTGACTTCGTTGTCTGCGCTGTGGTCTCTGGGCAGTTCACCTGAATATTTTCTTTCCCGTGTAGTTTTATTAAATGAGTGTAAAAAGGAGAGTGTGGGTGCCTGTGGAGGGAGTAGAGTTTTCCTAAAAATAATATAGAGGCAGAGCATCTACTTAGAACTCTGAACAATGGAATTGCTTCAAAATAATCATCAGCCATTTAATAAATCATGTCACTGTGCTGACCGAGGAGCAATCTACTCTACATGTTGCATTTGGCCAGGCTATAAATGCCCCTTAATGACATGCCAGTGGCCCAGTCCACTCCATACAGACCAGGCAGAGCACAACCAACAAATGTAGTCACATCGGGATGATCCCACAGATGAAGGACATATTTCTGTGATTTTCATTTGTTCTTGTGTTTTACATGATAATGTTCTTTTTCCTAAATTTTGTGAGCATTGGGGGTTAAGCTCCAGAAATGTCATGAATCAGGTCTTGGGCATTCTGGATAATTAATCTTCTGCCATACAACAGAGAACAGTAGAAATTATACAATGAAAGCAGTAGATTTTAGCCTCCCCAGCTTTATAGACATAAGCTGGTTGACTAGGGAGTGGGGTCATTTTGAAGGAAGAAAATCAAGAACTTATGAAATGCTGCAGACGTATGACAGTTTTGTAAGCTAAGAGAGTGGAGATTTTACAGCACTCTTAGGTCTCTGGACAGGAACCATCAACCCTTGCTGCTTCCTGGTCCCTAATTTGCTGTTGTTGTTATTATTATTATTGTTAATTGCTAGCTTCTCATTATTTATCTGACTTGCCTTCACCTTCTCTGGATTACATTATATATGACAGCAAGAAATTGTTTGGGGTAGGGTGTAGCTCAGTGGTAGAGTGCGTGCTTAGCATGCGCAAGGTCCTAGGTTCGATCCCCAGTACCTCCATTAAATAAATAAATAAATAAATAAATAAATAAATAAATAAATAAAAAAAAAATAAACCTAATTGCCTCCCCCCTCAAAAAACAATCACCAGAACATTTGAGAGGCCAGTTGGTTCAAATGAATATATAGAGCTGTAATTTAACAAAATTAAACCCTGTTTCTTAAAAAAGGGATTGTTTATATTGATGACATGACGTGTAGATTGAGCCGAGGGTTGATTTGGGAACAGGGCTACCGAAGCTGGTGGCTTGGAGCTGTGAGAAGACTGAGGGTGGCCTCATCGTTGTCACCACGGGTTAGGGCCTGCATGAGATTTCCCAGCCTCCCAGGTTGTGTGGGCAGGACCCGTTGACACCACACCCTGATGTTTCTCATTTCCAGCTTTTTGAGGACTGAGTTTAAATCGCTGCTTTGTTGCTTACCAACCAAATGACCTGCCTTCTCTGAGAGTCATCTCTAAGATGGGGAAAACAGCACTGAGTTTGCTTGGCTGTCGTGAGAGTCATGTACACAGCCTGATAGTCGATTGTGTGAGTTTGAAGTCAGCCGGGCCTCCTTGTAAATCTCGCATCTGCCGTTCCTTAGCTGGGCCACCCTAGATGCGTTAGCAGTGGCCCCTCTGAGCTTCCTCATGTCTAGAAAGAGGATAATCATGATTATCCAAAGAATGAATGCCTGGTATGTGGAAGTGGTGAATAAACGTAGCCATTTCTATCGTTGTGTGTAACGTGCTTGGCATGTCCTAGGATTTGTTCCTTCTTCCTTCCACCTCTGTGTCCCAAGTCCTCAACTCCTATTCGTCCTTTATGGGCCAACACCTGGAGCACCTCCTTGGAGGAGCCCTCCCTGACTGCCCCTGAGGTTAGCCGCTCCCTTCTCTGTGCTCCACCATCCTTTGTGCTCCCCGATTACAACTGGGTATTATTCATCTGCCTACATTATCTTCCTACATTGCTGGCGAAAGAAACCCTGCATCGAGAGGGGTGAGAGGCTCCAGCAGTGAAGGAGGGGTTAAGGTGGTAGGTCTTAGAGCGCAGGTTCTTTACCCAAGGAGTCTGAGCCTCTGAACCATCCAAAAGCTAGTACTCACATCTGTTCTTTGCACACTTGTTGGAGGAGGGGGAGAGGGGAGGGTCTGTAGCTGTCGGCAGATGCTCAGAGGTGTCCATGGTCCCAGACATTAGCAAGTTGCTGCTCTGAATGGATGGAATAGGCCGTTCCCACTGGGAGGAAGGAGCTGAGTGATGAGAAGAGAGAATGTGACCAGGGAGGAAAAAGGAGACCAGGAGGGGACGCTGAGTCCTGAGAGGACCTCAGGGAGGGGCACGACCCCCAGAACAGGAGCTCCTGTGGTCTGTCTGATGTTGCTGTTTCCTTCCAAGAGGCTCTTGTGCAAGGAAACTTACGGAAGATGGTGTTTCTTTCACTGCCTTGATTCTTACACAGAATCCACGGGCTGAAAGGGCCTCTCGGGTTCATCGGGTCCAGTTGCCTGCTTCCAAGCAGACCAGGCTGGAATGATCCCAGGAAAACACCAGGCCTTTTCCACTCTAAACAGCTCCCCTCCCGTTCCCTTCTCGGTTTTATCTGATCCTTTCCTATCCTGTCCTGTCTTTGGCTGTGAAAACTTGATTTTCATTTAGAGCAGTGATTTTCAAAAATGTGCATCTTTTACCACATGATCCAGCAATCCCACTCCTGGGCATTTATCTGAAGGAAATTCTAATTCAAAAAGATATTATACCCCAATGTTCATAGCAGCACTATTTGACAGATAACTGGATAAAGAAGCTATGGTCTGTTTATACCATGGAATACTACTCAGCCATAAAAAAGAATAAAATAATGCCATTTACAACAACATGGATGGATCTGGAGATTGTCATTCTAAGTGAAGTATGCCAGAAAGAGAAAGAAAAATACCATATACCTCACAAATGGAATCTAAAAAAAGAAAAAGAAAAGAAGACATTAATGAACTCATCTACAAAATAGAAACAGACTCACAGGCATAGTAAATAATATTGTGGTTATTGGGGAGGAAGAGGGTGGGAAGGGATAAATTTGGGAGTTCAAGATTTGCAATTATTAACTACTATATATAAAATAGATTTTAAAAATTTTCTTCTGTGTAGCAAGGCAACTGTATTCAATATGTTATAATAACCTTTAATGAAAAATAATATGAAAATGAATATATGTATGTATATGTATGACTGAAATATTATGCTATACACCAGAAATTGACACATTGTGACTGAGTACTTCAATAAAAAATTTTTTTAATTATTTTTTTAAATGTGTGTCTTGACCCATTGGTGAATTGTGACATGAATTTAAAGGGGCATGACCAGGTTTTTAAAAACTGAACCAATATGACAGAAAATATTGGAGTGCATCACACATGTAAGATGAGCAAGATTTTGTGAAACTCCCTCTTTCAGCTTTATGTGTTTGTGGGGTTGTGATAGCATATGTATTTCTTTCTTTCTTTGTGGCAAAAAATGAATGGAAAGCGCCGATCTAGCACCATCGTAGGCACTCCATAGATGCTCATGGGAAGACCAGCCTTGAGAGGGTGGGGGCGAGAGAACGGGCCGTGTTAGGGCCTCACTTCTCACCACTGCACTGGGTGGCCCTTTGCTGCTGGCAAGACCGTAGGGGCTTGCCCTGGGGCCCACTGCTATCCCTGTCTTGATTCTTTCCTCTCCTCTCCTGGGCAGGTGGTGTATGTCACCGCGACCTTCCCCTACATCATGCTCCTGATCCTCCTGATCCGAGGGGTCACGTTGCCCGGGGCCTCTGAAGGCGTCAAGTTCTACCTGTACCCCGACCTCTCCCGGCTCTCCGACCCACAGGTAAGAGTTCCTGGCTTCCTGTGCAGTGGCCGCCACCTCTGGGAAGCCTTCTCCATGGAGGCTCAATGGCCCATTGAGTAGTTGGAAGTCTGCAGCCCCCTTCTCAGAATAATACCTTTCAATGCGTAAGTTACAGACACGGGGAATCGGATATATTGAAATACAATCACCAAAACTTTAAAAAAGACATTGGTGATGTGGTAGTGTATGTGCTTCTTTATCGTGACATTAAATAGCAAGATCCAGCATAAGGTGAATGATTTCCACGACTTCAAAGCAGTGATGAGCATAAATGGTATTTGGAGGGGTCTATACCATGACGGAAAATACCTGGGATTTCTGCTGCTAACGGTATTGTGGTTTGTTGCCTGCATTCGTTACTGAAGGAAATGACTTCAGTTAGAGGTCAGTAAAAATAAAAACATACGTTTTTCCCCACCTGAGAACACAAATCTCTGCAGCTGAACATCTCTGAGGGAAACTGGATCTTTGCTGGTGGTTGTTTTTTGTGGGGGAGGCTCACAGAAAGAAAATAATCCGTGACCTGTCAGTTGTCTTTGGAAAGGCGTCAGCTATTCTGAATCATGGGTTGTAACTGTTTATCTGAAGCCTCTCTAGGTGGGGAGGGGCGGTGTGCCTGGGGGTGTCTTAGATAAGAGATGGAAACAGCATCTTTTGGGCCCTGGGCTCCCAGCCTCCAGGCTAACCCAAATTCCTCCTCCCAAAATCCCAGTTCCCAGAGTATAATCCAGACCAATTAAAATAAACTCTCTGGAGGAGGTAGGTCCCAGGTATTGGTATCCTTTAAAGCCCACCCCACCCCACAGCCAGCAATTCCAACGTGTGAAATGACATATTCACCAGATATTTGAGTGGGTGAGGAGGCACCTGTTTTTCTGTGAAAACAAAGATAGATCGTGCAGTAGAATGTGGAATCTGCATTCAGTATAGATCCTGAGGCTTGCGAGAAATTTCAGGTCTGCTGTCTATGGCTTGCAGCCACCCCCTGTTAGGAGAACTTGGATGGAAATGTTTGCAGAGCGCTGGTTCACACAGCTCAGGTATAGCTCATTACAGTGAATTCAAGTGGATGGTGGTGTGGGACTGTGTGCTCATTTCTGTCTCAGTTGGCCATGCCGTGAGGGCCCCACCAGGCACCTGACAGCGGCCGCCTATGTTGCAGGCAGAATCCCTAGGAAGAAGGAAATTAGCTCCTGACGGTTGGCCTTACCAGCTCCAACCTCTGATGGCAAAGACTCAGTTGAAGAAGCAGTTTTGGAAAACGCATTTCCAAAATCACTGGTCTGTGCATTTTTGTGAGGTCTGCGAATGCTGCCTTGATCCTGGGTGGACGTCCTGTTCTCTCCTCTGCTCAGTGGGCTCCCTTCTGCTGGTCCTCAGAGTCAGTCAGTCCCGAGCATCTCCCCGGGTTTCCAAACCTGTCTGGTCATCAGAACACCTTGGCATGTGTTGAAATGTATCGTCAAGGGGCTGAGATGGCACCTGGGAATTTGTATTATTAAGAAACTTCAGAGGCCATTCTGATGATCAGAATAGTTTGTGGAAATCCCGTCAACACATACAACCTTGGAGTTTGCACGCATACACACATGCACACAGGGACACACACCCACACCCACATGCAGAACAAAAGTGAGGCCGGGCGGTTCTCCGTTTAGACCATCTGCCCTAGTCATCCCGGTTTCTTACCAGCTCCATCGTTTTAGGTGTTGGTTCCTAGGCCAGCACTCATCTGCAAGGCTGTTCTGTGAACTGGCCCCTCAGAGCAGTGGAAGCACACAGGGCTGGGAGTCAGGACATGGGTTCTTCCTCTGGTTCTGCCACTGATCCTGAGTGACCTTGGACAAGTTCCTTCCCTCTTTCTCCTTCTGGGCCTCTGCTTCCCTTAATGACATGAAAGGGTGAATTCAATCAGTGGTTTTCAAAGTAGATTTGGAGACCCCTGAGTTTTCCATGAGCCTGGATCAGCAAGCTATGACTGCAGGCCAGCTTCAGCCCTCTGCCCATTTTTATAAATAAGGTCTTATTGGAACACAGCTACAGTATGATTAATTTTTAACTTATTGTCTGTGGCTGTTCAAAGGCATAGCTCAAAGGCAGAAATGAGTAGTTGAGGCAGAAACCATATTGACCCCCCTGATTCAAGGGTCCCAAGACCTGCCCCCCGTCACCACCCCACATTCAGTGACTTATTAGAAAGGTTTGCGAGATGCAGACGCAGTTATGCTCTTGGGTAAGATTCATTTCCAATATCAGTGAGAGAAAGACACACGAGGCAGCATCTGGAGGAATCCGCACGCAGGCTTACGGGGTTCTCCCCCCAGCCAGGAGGGGCTGCGCAGGCCCTGCTCCTTCCAGCGCTGAAATGCGGCAGCACTCCTGCCCAGAGGAACCTGCTCCAGACTCCTAGTCCAGGTTTCTAGTGGGAATGTTTTATGGAGTGTATGGGTACTTTCTGTCTGCGTGATCGATCGCAGTCCTCAGCATTCCAGGCCCTCAGCAGGAAAGCAGGCATTCACCGTAAATTGCATTGCTTGTACAAACAGCCCAGGCAGCCTGCTCCAGCAGAATTGAGTGTCCCAGGCATATAAAACAACCGCATCGCTTAGTGCCACGGGGGACATCTTAGCAGAGTTCCCAGACACCAGTGCAAGCAGGACCCCCTGGAGAGTAGCATCGGGCCTGCGACGGTAACTCTCTCCTGCACACCTGCAAAACATGAAATACTTACTATCTAGTCTTTTCTAGAGGAAGTTTACTGATCCCTGAGCTGGAGAACCCTCAGACACCTGTGAGGGGAAGGTCAATGGACTTTGACCCCCACCTGAGCCCCCACTGCATCCATGTTGCTCTCTGCCTTAGCTGCCACCAGCCTCATTCTGACCACTACCATCTCCCACTTGACAACTCCAGCAGTTCTCCTAATTACTCTTCCACAAATGTCTCTTGACCCCTCTAGTCTACTCTGCCAGCAACAGAATGATCTTTTGGAAATATAGATCTGATAGGCACCTCTGTTTTTAAATCCCTTCTGGGGTTCCCTGTGGTCTTTGGAATAAGATCCAAATGGTGGGGCCTCTAAGATCCTCCATGAGCTGCCTCCTTGCTACACTCCCCCATTATTCTCTTCCTCTATCCTTCCAGACATAAGAATTCTAGACATTGGCGTCCTTTCTGCCTCAGGACCTTTGCACATGCTGTTTCTCTGCTGGGAACTCTCTTTCCTTCTCAGACCCTTCTTCCCCACCTTGCCTGAATAACATCTGTTCACCCTTTAGGGTTCAGTTTAAACGTTATTTGGTCAGGCAAGTTTGTCCCAACTGTCAACCATGTACCCCTGGACTTATTTTCCAAAGTACTTATTCTTTTTGTAGTGAAATAATCATATAATCGTCTACACACACACACACACACACACATATACACACATACATACATATATATATATATTTCCTATATAATTTATTTCTTGTCCATTTATTTATTTGCAGCATATACTCACTGAGTGCCCATGCTGTATCGGAGATTATTATATTCTGGTTGGGGAAGAAGGCAGTAAACAAAACTAACAAGTAAAAGATGCAGTCCCTCAGGTGGCAAGAACCACGGAGACAAAGTGTGGTTATGGAGAGAGAGTGCTGGGGGGAAAGGGCTGTGATTTTCAGTGAGTGGCCAGGGACGGGCTCGCTAGGATGGCAGCGTGGAAGCAGGGTCTTGCCCACCACTGTGTCCCTAGTCCCTGGCTAGCTCAGTGCCTGGTACATAATAGCTCAATAAATGTTTGCTGAACGAATGTAAGAGCCAGAGCTATTTTGGTTTCTAAAGAAAAGATTTTGTTGCTTTAGCGAGAAGTCTAAAAAACCCCAGCTTGCCGGATCTGTGAGCTGTCATGCTTCTTGTCTCTGTCAGTGGTGGCCAGGAAATGGATGTGTTTGTGCGTGTGTGTATCTCCACCAAAAAGCAACAGTTATTGCTGACTGTTTGGGGCAGAGATAAGGACAGTGACCCCAAAGGGAAAGGAGAACAAACCTCCACATAGCTTGTGTTTTTGGAAGCTGGGGTGTGTTGCAGGAAGGGCCCAGCATGGCTGGAGAGGGAGGTGGGAGCAGCCCTGTACCTGCTCTCAATCTGCTCTGGGGGCTGAAAGGCAGGTAGTGAGGGGTGTACAGGCATGTTGAGTCCACATAAGGGTTTTGACGACTCCACAAACTTTGGAGGCTTGTGCATCATGCAAAGCTTGTCTCTGTGTGCCAAGGGAAGGCAGCCTGTAAGCAGGTCAGTAGAATCACAGCGCCCCAGCTAGGACATCTACTCAACAGATAGAGAGATCCTGGTCAGAGAGGCCAAGCTACACAGAAGCTTAGCAACCCAGTGAGGACTGTAGAGCCCAGGGCTCCAGGTTCTGGGCAGGACCACTCCTAAATGAATGGAGATGAGGTCTTAAGAAGAAAACAGATCCACACCACCTAGTTACCACTGTTCTCATTTGTACATATTCCAGACCATGATGAAGTAGAGAGCTCTGGTTTTGATTCCTATTCTCCTGTCATTGGTAATATGGCCTTGAGCAAAGCTCCCCACCTGACCTGGGGCCCAGTCGCCTCTTTCCTAGAATGGGGACCCCAGATTGTACTTGTCTGCCCCATCAGATGGCTGTGAAGTTCAAGTATGATGACTCAGTCCATGGAGGACTGTTCTTTTCCTTTTATTGTTATGTATTTATTTTAACGTGCATTAGGAAAAAATCCAGATATCAGCCACATCAGAATACACACACATGCAGAGCTGATCCTTCAACAGCACACGTTTGAACCATGCAGGTCTATTTATACCTGGATTTTTTTTCCATTAAATTCTGCAGTACAAGACACCGTGTGGTTGGTTGAGTCCCAGGATGTGGAATTCTGGATGCAGGGAGCCGACAATGGGACTTGAGCATCTACAGATTTTGGTATCCATGGCGGGTCCTGGAACCAATCTCTGGAAGATACTAAAATCCGCAGATCCTCAAGTCCCTTACTGTCGGACCTCCGTATCCACAGGACCTGCATCTGTGGATTCTGCCAACCGCAGATCATGTAGTATTTTCTGCATGTGGTTGGTGGAATCCACAGATGTGGAACCCGTGGATACAGAGGGCTGACGGTATACACACTCACACATACACATGACAGCCCTCCCCACAACCACATGGATACATACTCTGAAGGGTAATTGGGCAAGAACTTTGAAAACCAGACATGCGCAGAGGCTGCCACCCAGAACATCACTTATACATGTGCACTAGGAGGCGTGCACATAGGTTTGCTAAAAAGAAAAAAAAAAGTTTATCATAGGAAATATTGGAAATAAATATCCATCAAATCATACATGTGTATATGATTTAAAAAACAAAACAAGTTTAATTTAAGGATAGTATTAAATAAATATTAAATCAAACATGGACATGGCAAAAATAGTGCACGTGGGAGGTGGCTGGCTGAAGTTGGGGACACCGCCAGGGCTGGAGGAACATCTGGGTGGTGGTAGGACTTGCCATAGCCACATGCTCCCCCTCCACACCAGAGGCCAGCTCTCGCAGCTGGAGAAAGCTGGAAATGTTCTATCAGGAGGTTAGTAAAAGGCGTGGTCTTAAATCTCTTGGTAGTGTTTTCCTTTTAAGCAATTCCAGATTTTTTTTTTCTGAGTAATTATCCTGACTTAGTTTCCTGTGTGCACTTCAAATCGCAGCAAGGGGGAAAGTTCCCAGAAAGTGTCACTAGGCCTAGTAGTTCGGCTGCTCTGGGAGAGTGAGCACCCTTGTCTCTTGGGGAGGGTCTAGGAGATGCAATGCCAGGCCTCCTGGGGCTATCAGGAACTTGAGGGTTGATTCTGGAGCCACATAGATGGAGAGCTGGGAGTGAGAGGTGATGGGGGACAGAGAGCCCCAGGGAGGTCGGAGGGCAGCTCAGAGCGTGAGCTTCAGGACGTATTCAGATCTCCGGCCTCTGAGCCTCATTGGTCCCCTGGGCTGCTCCATCCAGCCCCTGGGGATGAAGGTGGTGTCTGGTGGACTGAGGGCTGGCAGGGGGTGAAATGCGCACCTCCCTGGTCTGCAGACTCCATGAGGATGGGGATCCCTATGTCCTGTACCACTCATCTGTCACCAGAGCCCAACAAAGCTGCCCCTTGGTTCATTCCAAATGCTCACTGCATGCGTCCATGTGCCAGACACGCAGTGTGTAGAATGAGTGAGACCCTCTTCCCTGCAAGGGGCCCACAGTCTGGTGGAAGAGGGCAGAGCACCTCTCCTCGCCCGAGTTCCTCTCCCTATGAGAAGAGGGGAGAGAGATGGGCGAGATCACAGCTTCTCGTCCTTCCTTCCAGTCTGTTGAGAAGAACGTGGCGGCTTGTTCCTGATAATGGTCCTTGTGCCAAAGCCAGTGAACGATTCAACCTTTTATGCATCCAAGCGGATGTGAAGCAGCTGCACTCTTGCCCTCCCTTTCGTGTCTTGCCTTCCCAGGGGCTTACTTGCTGGGGGTCTCGGGGGTGCTGGGAGCTGCTGCTGCAGGCGTTAGACAGAACCCCCACGTCCCCTCGTCTCTCCTGCAGCCTGAGATACAGGCCCTGTCCGCGTGCTCCAGGGGTAGCCGGGGGGGCTGCACGTTACCGTCAGAGCTTCCCTTCTCTGAAGACGCGTTTGGGGGTTCAGAGGCCTGGGGTGGTGCCTGTGCAGGTCACCACGGGGAGGGGAGGCAATGACCAACAGGAGAAGACGGTCCTCAGGGGCCTTCACACACACTGGACACTTCTCCCCGCATCCCAGCCAGGGTGGTGAGAAACTCAGATGCAGCCCTGCGGCCTCTCCAGGATCTTGGATCTCCATTAACTCCAGATCCTGGCCGCTCCCCTCCCCTGCTGCTTACAAGGGGCTTAGACACGCCTATCTGCTGTGCCATTTGCATTTACAAAGGGACAAAAGGGGCCTGACTGGTGCAAAGCTCTGGACCCCATCTCCCCCAGCGCTTTCTACAAGGGGAAATCCCCTTTGAGGGGCCCTCCTGGCGCCTCTGGGCTTGTGTGGCAGGGATTCCACACCACCCCCACCCCCACCCCCGCAAGACGAAGTATTGAGCTGGAGGGCCTGGTGGGTGTGTTCACAGGGGCCAGTGAGGCAGGAGCAAAAGCTCCAGAAAGTGAGTAAAGAGCTCGGTGGTGGGAGCCTGGGAGCCGAAGACACCTTCCTCACGGTTGAAAACTTGAAGTCGTTTTCAGGTCTAAAGGGCTGTGCCTCCTGCTGTTGTCGTTTCTAGGGGACCATGGTGGGGAGCTCCCTCTGGACATCCTGCCCACCTTTGGTTTCCCCGTGACACATGGAGTGTCCCGGACTTGGTCGTTCTGTGTCACTGCCCTCCACTCTCTGTGCTGTAAGCTCCGTGAGGGCGAAGGACTGATATGCTACATTCACCCTTAGATCTCCAGCCCTGAATGGTGCCTGCTGCACAGTAGGGCCTCAGTGCATAGTTTTTGAAGGAACGAATGAGGGGCAGTTCCTGACAGAGCCTGTGTAACCTTGCTCTCTGGTGACACCACACACACTGCAGCTGAGGGTGTGCTCTCCAGAGACAGGGGTTTTCAGTGCAGTGGAATCTGGTGTTGAGGGAAGGCGGTTTGGGTCACTACTGCCCTTGAGCATCTGCCCCTCTGCCTCCCTGGGCTCAGGGCTGTCACCTGCCCGCCCGGGTAGCGCCCGGAAATGCCAGCGCACTTCTGGTTTTTAGTTTGGGTGCCTGGCCAGGGCCTGCCACGTAGCGGGGCGTCAGGAACTCGGCCGTGCTCCCCTTCGTGCCTCCAGGCCACCGGCACTAGGCAGGACGGGTCCAGGCCCCACAGCCTAAGGGGAAGGCCGTGAACGCAGAGCCGAGCACCTTTACTGTGGGCCCAGTACGTTCAGTTTCTCATCAAGCACTTGAGGCGACCCCGCACCCCGTCTTTGTCCCCCGGCCATTTGCGTTCCGTGGTCTGTCACAACCTTCTAAACATCTGTCTGTCTTCACTGTCAGCCCTGTGCTCTCTCTGAATTGTGAAGTGCTTCCACTGCATTTCCCCCGCTCACAGTTTTTATTTTCTACCTTTTCGGTCGTTGAGGGGTGCAGGGGCTCTTGCAGGAGACCACATTTTCCCTGCCCCAGATTCCTGCCACTCCTGCTCTGCACTGGGTTTCTAGTGTGTGTTCTCAGAGCAAAACAGAAAGACCTGTCTCAGATCCAAGTCGCGGGGCCTGCTTTCTCAGGGCGTGTGCAAGTCCCCTGCGGAGCCTGCAGCCAAGGTGTCCAGATCCTGGGGATGGGGCACCAGGATGCCCAAACAGCAGGAGCCCTCAGAGCACCGGATCTCTCTCCCTCCCCACCCCACAGGAGGACAAGTCAGGGAAAAGCAGACCCCTGGGTTAAAACCCTACCTGATGAGCCTCATGGGCGTGACCGTGGAACTGCTGCCACCTGGTGGCAGTGTACTCTGATTCCAGGCAAGGACCCAAGGGAAAATGGGCCTCTTGGCTGTTGGATGGTCAAACCAAAACTGACAAAACTGACATCAATTTAGAGATATTGGATATGTTTTTGAAAAGACTGCAAACCTCACTGGCATGGGGGCCACTCCTGGGAATGGAACACCCCCCAAGGTTTCTTTTTGGTGTATTTGATCCTGAGGGAGGGTCACTGCTCCCCCATGCTGGTTTATTGTCCACTCAGGACCAGGCAGAGGGCTGCAGAATCAGATCACACACTGTTCTTGCCTTCAACGAGATGGCAGTCTCTCAGGAAGGACACACAATAAAAACCAGTGATGAGAGTGGGGAAGGGGTGCGTGGGGGTTGGAAGTCACCTGACATAGGTGTGCTCCTTCCAGTCATAGGTAAACTTCTCCAGAGTTAGAGATGTGTGGCCGACCTGGCATCATGTGCTGTTACAGGTAGTGAATGTTTGTTCTTTTCCTTACTGTTTGAAATTCCTCAAGAGGTGCCTGCCAGTGGAATCAGAATGCCTATACACAACATTGAGATTCTGTGCATTGCTAGGCACCCACTGAATTCTTCCAGCCGCAGAGGTGAAGTTTTGTGCTTTTGAGTTTTCAGCGGTTTTAGCAGTACCTTACTAATCTGCAGTTTTGGTGGTCGGAGAGCTGCTCAGTTACCCATAAGAGCAGTGATACTGGTTGTCATTTCTTGACAGCTGAGTCTATACCAGACCCCGTGCTTAACAAACTTGTCATTTAATTTATCCAATTATGGCAGGAGGACCACTTTTTTTTTTTTTTTTTTTTTTTTTTTTTTTTTTTTTTTTTTTTTTTTTTACCAGTCTCTCAGTCATGACCAGAAGCAGAAGTCTGACTTTCCTGCTTACAACCTCCAGCAGCTTCCCCTCGCACTGGGATTAAAATTCAGACTACACACATGGCCAAGACTGAGGAGTCCTCCATGGCCTCGCCCCATCTCCCACATGGCCCTGGGTATCCCAGGCCCTCTGTCCGGACCACTGTTCCATCAGATGGTCCCATGGCCACCTCCCTCTCACCCCCCAGGTCTCCACTCCAAAGTCACTTCTGATCAGCTGAGTTCAAACCTCCCCACTAAAACCCTGTGACTTTTACCAAGCCCCTGTTTTACTTTATTCATAGGAGTAATGGTTGTCTGAACAATCTCACGTGTTCATTTGTTGAAGCCTCCCTGTTTGTTTCCCTGGGTTAGAATGTCCGCTCCATATAAGCAAAGAACCTGTTTGTGTTGTCCGCTGTGGACTCCCTGGCACCTCGCACAGAGCCTGACGCATGCTAGGCTCCCAGTCAATACTAGGATGAGTGGATAGGTGGGCAGGTGGGTGAGTGGATGGACAGATGGATGGATGGGTGGATGGATGGATGGGTGAGTGGATGGGTGAGTGGATGGATGGATGGATGGGTGAGTGGATGGGTGAGTGGATGGATGGATGGATGGATGGGTGAGTGGATGGGTGGATGGATGGATGGATGGATGGGTGAGTGGATGGACGGATGGATGGGTGAGTGGATGGACGGATGGATGGATGGGTGAGTGGATGGATGGATGGATGGATGGATGGGTGAGTGGATGGATGGATGGATGGGTGAATGGATGGATGGATGGATGGATGGGTGAGTGGAAGGGTGGATGGGTAGATGAGTAGATGGACAGGTAGGTGGATAGATGGTTGGATGGGTGTATGGATGGGTGGGTGGATGTAATGGATGGGTGGATGGGTAGATGGGTAGACAGACAGGTAGGTGGATGGATGGATGGATAGGTGGATACCATATGGTGGTTTAGATAAAGGCCTGCAAACAGTCAGAAGAGAACACAGTTATTTCCAATTGCATGTCCCAGAGAAGGCTTTATAAAATAGGTAGCCTTTGATTTGATCCTTAAAGGGTGGGAAAGGGGAAGCTATTTGAAGGTAAGCAAATTCTGCATCTATGGAGGAAATGGTAAGTAGTTCAGTGAGGCTACAGGGTAGGTTTGTGACAGGGAATCATAAGAAATAAGAAATAAGATTGAGACAGCAGACTGAGGCCCCCTCATTGGAAACGTCAGGTGTTATGCCTAAAGAGTTTAAGACTTCATCCAGTGGTCTGTAGGGAGTTGTTAAGTGTTTCTGGGCAAGAGGTTGACTGGCACAAACAAAGCTGTAACTACAGAAGATTACAAAGACGAGATGCTCAGCAGAGCTTGGCGGCTGGCAGAGAGTTTCACAGTGAAACAGCTGCATTTGAATGCCTGCCTCTGACTCACCCGCTGTGTGACCTTGAGCAGGTGACTCACTCTCTCTTGAGACTCGGTTTCCTCTCTCATAAGGTTCTAGAGATCAGAGTCCAGCCTTCACTGCCTCGTGCCCCCTTGTAGATCGGTAAGGTTAGATGAAACAGCATGTGTAAACTTCTCCAGGTGCATAGAAAGAGAAAATAGAGTAAGTTTGGCAGTGAAGAGGGAAGAAGTGGAGACACAGATCAAATGGCCTTGATTTGGGGGAGGGGGAGAGGCTTTGCTGTGTCGTGGGACCTATGAGAAGCGGCCCTCCAGCTGTGCTGTGCCAGGTTTACGGGTAGACGTGGCTGGAGTTAGTGCCCTCGTGTGAGTCTGTGGCTGCTTGCAGAAGCCCAAGGGCACTGCAGAGGAAAGAGACAAAGATGTCAGCAAACATTCAGGGTGCACCTGCTGTGTGCGAGACCTGCCCATGCAGGAGGAGTTCGAGGGATGAATCAGGTGGTGGTTTTGCCCTTGAGGGTTTGCAGTCTCTTAGGGGAGAGGGATGTCACCAGGAGCGGCCGCAGCTGGGCCGTGGAAAGGGAGGCCTCCGGCTGTACCAACACGGGAGAGGAGCATCTGCGAGCCTGTCTCCAGGGACTCTTAGGCCATGTTTTTAGAATTCCAGCCTTATGTTTATTCACCCAGCAAGTAGTATTGAGCACCTGCTGTGTGCCAGGCATTGTGCTAAGTCTTTGCTTTTTAAGTGAATCAACAGAAATGTGCAAAGTATCCACTCTTGCCAGACATTCGGTGGATTCTAGGAGTGGGGAGGGACAGGGTGGATGAGTCATATATACTAGGACAGGAGTTTTTTCATTGGGGGAGGGTCTTTGGCACCCCCTTCCCAAAGTTAGACATAAAATTTTGTGCATTAAACATGTTCTATTTCAATTAATAAGCTTTTAAAAAAGCAGTTTTAGCTTTACAGAAAAATTGAGGAGAAAATACAGAGTTCCCATTACACCTCCTCTCTCCCAACCTCTCCCCAGCGGTCCACATTTTCCCTGCTTTTAACATCCTGTATTGCTGTGGTACATTTGTTACAACTGATGAGATGGTAGTAACACGTTATTATTAACTAAATAAGACCATCGTTTACATTAGGGTTCACTCTTTGTGTTGTACGTTCTGTGGGCTTTGATAGATGCATAACGTCATATATCCACCATTACGATGTCAAACAGGATAGTTTCACTGCCTTAAAATAGCTCCACCTGTTCATGTCCTTCTCCCCCAAGCCCCTGGCGAACACTGAGCTTTTTACTGTCTCCATAGTTTTGCCTTTTCCAGAATGCCACACGTTATGCAGCCTTTTCAGAGTGGCTTCTTTCACTTAGTAATGTGCATTTAAGGTTCCTGCATGTCTTTTTTTGTGTTTTGATAGTTCTTTTCTTTTTATCCCTGAATAATAATTCTGTTGTCTGGATGGACCCCAGTTTGTTTATCCTTTGACCTGTGGATGGACATCTTGGGTACTTCATGTTTGGTCATTGTGAATAAAGCTACCTCAGATATTTGCAAGCAGTTATTTATTTAACCATATTTTTCTTAGAAAGAGTGTGTCCACCCCCAACAGAGATCCTTGTTTCTGAGCTTTGAACCAAAGTTGTAGGTATAGGGTGGGGGTCCCAGCAGACTGCTTAGATTTGAGTCATGGCTCATCTGCTGTGTAACCTCAGGTGCATTACTTAGCTTCTCTGTGCCTTGCATTCCTCATCTGTAGAAAGGGTTGTTGTGAGGATTAAATGAGATAATGCTCACTCGTTATGTGCATAGCATTATGTCCAGCACATAGTAAATGCTCAGTAAATGTTAGCTGTTATTTTCTTTACGAGATGAATATGCCCTTAACTTTATTCTCTTGGTGAGAACTTCAGGCATTTTTATGGCTCTGCGTAGTATGAACTGATTTAACCCATCCTGTTTTCACAGAGCATGCTTTTAAAAGCCTCTAGAGAAGAGATGTGGCAGAGAGGGCAGAGATATTAATGTGAGCTACTATGCTAGCTGTCACTGCACATGTGAGCAGAGCTAAGTGACATTTCAAGACAACTGTCTAAAACCTCACAGCTCAAAGTGTGGTCCCAGAGCAGCAGCAGCCTTATTTGGGGCTTGTGAGAAATGCAGAGTCTCAGGTCCCATCCCAAGTCAGAGTCTGCGGTTCAGCAGTGCCCCCCTCACTGGCTTCATACCATGGAAGTCCAGGGAGCACTGGTCTGAGAGCATTCAGGCAGGCTGAGACCTGTGCGACATCACCAAGGGCCGTGGCCAGGGGAGGCACTAAGGTGAGCAAGGACGCCCTCCTGGGTGTGAGAGCCACCCACCTGCCCTCGCCCGTGCTCCAGGGCAGAGGGAGGGAGGGAGAGCTCACTCCAGGGATTCCGACGCCCGTCTCTCGTGGGACCGTTTGGAAATGTAATGGATCCGTTCAGGGATTGCCCACCCTCTAGAACGACACCATCCAGGAGAGTAGCCACAAGCCACTTCTAACCATTTAAATTAAAAGTAATGAAATTAAATAAAAGGTAAACTTCAGTCCCTTTGTTTCACACATCAGATTTCAGGCACTCAATCGCCACGTGCGGCTGGGGCCTCCCATGCGGGGCAGAGCAGACAGAGAACTTTCTATGCTTACAGAACATCCTATCGGACATGTGTGCTCTAGAGGGAAAAAGCCCCAGGAATCAGAAGAGTCTGTGGGAACTCAAAGTCAAATTTCACTGGGTGCAAAGTGACCCCTGACTGTCTGAATGCCTGCTGTCAACCCTGGCAGTTTCTTTCCTCTACCCCTTAGGGGCCTGGTTATTTCCAGAAGAGTTCAAAGAGTGCCCATTGAAGAATCAGGATAGGGACTGTGGCCACAGCTGTCCTAGGCAGAGGGGACTTCACTGGAGGTCCACCCAGTGAGGTGCGAGGAGGCTCCCTAGTGCAGTGGGGAGACCAAAGATGCAGGTGCCCTGTTAGTCAGAGCGGCTGTTAACCAGCTTTGTCCTCTTTCCAAGCAAGAAAATACCATAGGATGCAAATTTCCCTCCTAATTCCACACTCCCCCTTCCTGGGTCTCTTTCCACCACTTTTATAATTCTGCTTTGTTACTGTCTAGAGTTGATACTTACTTGGATTTTACAGCGTGTTTACCAATGTCTTTGCTCCCTATTATTTTCACTCCTTTCTACTGGATTAAATTTCCTTCTTGCTGAAGTACATCCTTTGGTAGTTCTTTCAGGAAAGGCCTATGGGAACTATGTTCTATTAGTTCATGTCTGAAAAGATATCACCCTGGAATGACATTTCAGCTGGGTATGCAATTCTAGGGTGGTAATTTTAAACTGTTAGTTTAAACTTGGGTGTCCATGTTGCAGGAGCAGTGTGTGATCACACCCATACTTGACACCTCCGCATTGAGTCCCGGGCTGAGGAACAGAGTTTTCTGATACATCACTCACTATAGGACAACCCTTTTCTGGCTCCTAGCTTTTCACAGTAAACCCACCCGGCTTCTGGTCATGCCCAGGACCTGGTATCTTTTCTTCCATGTAATTTTTTATTTATTTTATTTTTAAATTGAAGTTTGGTTGATGTACAATGTTATATAAGTTACAGGTGTACAATATAGTGATCCACAATTTTTAAAGGCTGTACTCCACTTAAGTTATTGTAAAATATTGGCTATGTTTATTCCACGTTGTACAATATATCCTTGTAGCTTATTTCATGCGTGATAGTTTGTAACTCTTAATCCCCTACTCCTGTGTTTCCCCTTCCTCTTTTTCCCTTTCCCCACTGGTAACCACTAGTTTTTTCTCTATCTGTGAGTCTGTTTCTTTTTTGTTATATTCACTAGTTTGTTGTGTTTTTTAGACTCCATATATAAGTGATGTCATGCAGTATTTGTCTTTCTCTGTCTGACTTATTTCACTTAGCATAATATCCTCCAGGTCCATCCGTGTTGCTGCAAATGGTTAACATTTCATTCTTTTTATGGCTTAGTAGTATTCCTTTGTGTATATTTACCACAGCTTCTTTATCCCTTCATCTGTTGTTGGACACTTAGTTTGCTTCTGTATCTTGGCTATTATAAATAATGCTGCTATGAACATTGTGGTGCGTATGTCTTTTCAAATTAGTGTTTTCATTTTTTTCAGATTTATACCCAGGAGTGGAATTGCTGGGTTATTTGGTAGTTCTATTTTTAGTTTTTTGAGAAACCTCCATACTGCTTTCCACAGTGGCTACACTAATTTACATTCCCATCCACAGTGTATAAGGGTTCCCTTTTCTCCACATCCTTGCTGACATTAATTTGTGGTCTTTTTAATGCTAACCATTCTGACAGGTGTGAGGTGTTACCTCATTGTAGTTTTGATTTGCCTTTCCCTGATAATTAGTGATGTGGAATATCTTTTCATGTGCCTGTTTGCCATCCTTCCTCTTTGGAAAAACACCTATTCAGTTCTTCTGCCCATTTTTTGATCAGGTTGTTTGTTCTTTTGATGTTGAGTTGTATGAGCTGTGAGTGGGATATTAACCGTTTATCGGTCATATCATTTGCAAATATGTTCTCCCTTTCTGTAGGTTGTCTTTTTATTTTGTCAATGATTTCCTTTGCTGTGCAAAAACTTTGAAGTTCAACTAGGTCCCATTTGTTTATTTCTGCTTTTATTTCTTTGCTTTAGGAGACAAATCCGAAGAAATATGGCTATGATTTATGTCAAAGAGTATCCTGCCTGTGTTTTTTTCTAGAAGTTTTATGGTTTCTGATCTTACATTTAGGTCTTTAATCCATTTTGAGTTTATTTTTGTCTATGGTGCTAGAGAATGTACTAATTTCACTATTTTACAGGTAGCTGTCTAGTTTTCCCAGCACCACTTATTGAAGAGACTGTCTTTCCTCCACTTTATTCTTGTCAGGGCCTGAAATCTTAACTCTATCCTCGGGAAGGAATTTAAATCCCAGCCCCTTGGGCATCTGTCTACTTGGATAGCCCCGTGGGTTGCTGGGTTTATTCCTTCTCTTCTTTCAGCTTTGACTTTTCTCATTTCTGGCATCTGAAAGAATTTTCCATCCTTCTTTCCAGCCAGGCTATGAGTTTTAAACATCTATTATAGTTCATAATTTTTTGTTTTCTGTATCTCGCATAAAAATATGTTTGACCCTTGGATTTGCCTCTCTTCATCTGCTGGTCTTGAACATGACGTTCTGAATGTCCAAGCAGTAAATTAATATTAAAGGAAGTAGCCTTGAGTCATTTGAGCTTAATTCAACATCTCAGTTTTATTTATAAAGTCATCTGTTTGTGGTGATGCTTTCATATTTCATACTATCCACGATTACATTTTCTGACACTAAATTTGTTTCTCGCACACAGAGTAAAATCATACTCATCAAAGTATTTGACAGAAAGCTCCAGGGGGCCCATTTGTTTGCTGTTTTAACAAGTTTAAGAGTCAGTTTCTAGATTCACCTTCTTTTGTGGTTGAGTTGCTGAGTCCCAGAGACAAGACGTGCCTGACCTATGGCCACAGCTTGGGGAGAATTGGATGAGATGGAAATTCCGGTTGAAACATGTTATCTTTCCATCCTTTGAGTTTGTTTCCCCAACTATGAAATCAAGAAGTCAGACCGGATGTAGAGTGAGGTCCTGACTCACTAGCCTTGTGACCTTGAGCCGGTTACGTAACCTTTCTGGGCTGCCGTCTTATTAAGTCCTAACCTCTCCACCTCGAGTGACTGTTGAGAGCATCCAGCCGGCTGAGCTGTACTTCGGAGCTCCGAGCACACAAGGCTGCTGAGAGGCATCCGCCGTTCTTGCCTTGAACATGCCGGGACTGCCTCCTGAGATGCCTCCTTGGTGAGGAAGGAATGCAGTGGCTCTGATGCTTCCTGACCCAGCACAGATGGGAATAAGGAGGGCAAGGCTTTCCTTGGTCTGTAAGCAGCAAGGTGACGGGGCTTTGATTCCTCTGAGTTTGCTGGGGATTGTGACTTTGGATGCTGAAGACTCACTAGTGTGTGAATCTCACGTTCCGCTTCCCTCACTTCTCGTGTG
This sequence comes from Camelus bactrianus, assembly GCF_048773025.1. Taxonomy (NCBI): domain Eukaryota; kingdom Metazoa; phylum Chordata; class Mammalia; order Artiodactyla; family Camelidae; genus Camelus; species Camelus bactrianus. The sequence continues at coordinate 5,438,983 of NC_133555.1, read as the reverse complement.
CAGACAGGTGCTGGAAAGACCCACAGGGCACGTGCTGATCCCTGTGTCACATTCACAGAGACGGCGGATTAGCGCCCAGAGATGTCCCACTGTCAGAGGCGAGTGGCACTGCTCCTTTGTTATAAGCGCCTCCGTCCTTACCTTTCCCACCCTCTCCTGCCCCCAGGAGGCAGTGTTGCCTAGTGTGAAGCTCCCAGGCTCAGAATTGAGGAACCTGGCTCCCCATCACTGACCTTGAAGAGTCATTGTCCCTCGTTGTGCTGAATTCCTTTGCCGTAAAATGAGGGCATGAGGTAAAAGCAGTGGTTTTCATTCTCCCCACTCTCAGTAGCCCTCGACTTTTCCTTCTCCGCATATGACCCACGCTCCTGGGCTATTTCATGCTGACAGGAAGTTCCTCTTAGCAGCTGTATGTGTCTGGTTAATAAAAGGTACCAGAGCCCACGACTTATTCTTTAAAATATCTTCTGTGAAAGTGAGGTCCAGAGAGAGATGATGATTTATCTATGGTCATGTGAATGTTTTTATGTTACAAATCACCCACATGTCTCCAAGGTTATAGACGATAATAGCATTAAGAGTTTTCAAGGCCATGTGGGTCAGTCAGGGGAGAAGGTTGGATGAATGTCATTCTAAGCAAGTGTGTGGTTAACATCCTTGCGGGGGTAATCCAAACTTCGCATGATCACCACTCAAGACTACCCTTCCAGAACACGGACAACATCTCCTTCAACTGTACCTCCCCCTTGGTGGCTTCCATGCCCAGCACGTAGTACGTGCTCACTTAACGCTTGCTGTAGCATGCTGTCATTATCCCAGCGCCATGCTCCTGCCCGGGCCGGGGGCACCATGATACTTGATTCTGTCCCGAAATAGGTGACAGACTAGAGAAGATGCAAAGGGAGGAAGAAGGTAAAAGTTCCCTAAGCAAGACAGATGAGGAAAGCAAATGACAGACATGGGCTTCTTAGCAAATGCCTCAGAGACAGAACATAACGTGAATCTGTGAAATCGTGCAGAGGATGGGGTGGGGGGTGTGCGGTTGTCCACCTCTGTGCCTCCCTGTTCACCACTCCTGCTCCTCTCTTGACCCCTGGAAGGTTGTTCCACCTCAGCCAGAAGGGAATCGGGGCAGACAGTGAGGTTTAAGCCCTGCTCAGGTAAATCCATGAGTTGCATTTGGGTGACTTAAAGAATTCAGATGTGTTTTTAATTATTGAGGGGAGGTCAAGGAGACCTGTGAATCCCAGAAAACTCCTAGGTTTTCAGGCTGGGGACTGAACGCTGAATTTGGCTTCTGACTGTCACCTGGGTAGGGCAGGGATTCGCTCAGCTGATCCCCACTGACGAGCTCATGAGGCGTTGGTCACAGAGCACATATCTTCTCCCAGACGCATCCCCAGGAAGTGTGTCCCTCCCTCTTGGCAGACATGACCCACCTTCCCAGGGAGCTGCTAGTACTACCTACCCCGGGTCCTGCCATCGACAGTTTCCCTTGTTGACTTCATCACAACCTTTCCAGGACATGTCTTCATCCATCCAGCCATTTAACGTTTCTGGGATACACTTCAAAGTAAAATGCAGACATTGGCGCGTTTCGCCCCCTGAACACTTCAACGTTCATGTCGTGATTTATTTTTAAACTGGCCATTGCTCAAGCAGATGCCCGGGATGTCACTGAGGGAGGCATGAGGAATGAGGACAGTCTCTCTGTCTGGTGGCTTTGCCCAGAGCCGAGGCCCTGTCCCGCAGCATCGTTTGGGAGGGAGTGTGTGGCAGCCTGTCTTGTCTCCTGCTGGTCCCCACGCGAGGTTAGCCATCCCTCCTGCTCTCTCACCCTCCATAACCTTGCGTGGTCAGGAAGACGGTCTCATGGCTAGCAGGTGGGGGCAGCCTGCCGGGCTGCGAAGGTCGTGCACTCATCCAGTCTCCGAGCCTGCTTCTGTCCCCTTCTTGGCCTCTCTGGGCTTACTGCTCTGTTAGTCATACTCCCAAGGATCCAGTGTCATTTAAGGTTGTCACCTCTCCGTTCAGAGGAGAGGAGAGGTGTGTGGAGCAGATGGCTGCGTGACCGCGAAGGTTGGCGAGGACGCGGGCGGTGGAGGGAGGACAGTGTATGGGTGGGCGGGTCCCCAGACGTCAGGCACCAGATCCACTGGGACATGGGCCTGTGAGGAGCTGGTCACACTGGGCGCTCTCCTCTTGGTTGAGATGGTGGGAGTCTATTGGGAAGACTGAAGGGAGGACTTTGGGCTCAGCAGATCTGGGTTTGGGTCTTCCACCTACCAGCCAGCTGATCATGGACCACTTCTGTAGCCTCTCTGGGCCTCTGTGTCCTCGTCTGTAAGTGAAACAACAGTGGCACGTAGCTCGAGCTGTGGCAAGAACTGGATGAGGTTAATGGTCAGCTTTGTAAGCCCCCAGCAGAGCGTGAGTCAGGGAGGGTCTGGGGGCCTGGTTTTCTGGGGCTGAGATGATTAAGAGAACGTTGTTTTTTTTTTAGGAGCAAAGGGCGTCTTTGCATTCTCAGACAGTGCTCATGCGGGCAGCAGTGGAGGCTCATGCGGAGGTGGCAGGTTTCCCCTCTGCTCTCAGGGCGATGGCCCCAGGGAGACGGAGACGCCCTGAGGCCTGCAGTGCTCCACTCCCTGGGTTTGTCTGTGGGCCTGGGAGAGGAAGGAGGTGTTGGGGCAGTTCCAAGCCTTTACAAGGGGCCTGGGCGTCCTGCTCAGTGTGAGGCATTCATACCAGGTAGGGAGGAAGCGGGGCTCTAGGACCAGCTGCTGAATGGGCCGAGAAGAGCTGACTTTTCTTCTGCTTCCCTTCCTGGGACACACCTCCTCAGCCCCGAGACCCTTCAAAGATGCTCCTCAAGCCTGAAGTCGTGAGCCGTCTGTGGCCCCTCAGCCCCTCCCGCCAGATGAACATGTACCGTGAGCTGGGTGCCAGCGCGTGCTCTGCACGCATCACCTCATGTCTCCAGGGCAGCTTGGAGCTGCTGTCATCCCCACTGTACCCACAAAGAGACCTCCTTGAAGTCACCCCGCAGAGCCGGCCCTCAGCCAGATCTGCCTGATCCTTTGCGACCCAGGGACGTGCTTGGCTGACTTCTTCTCCTGCGTACACTTGCTGGATTGCAGGCTTCTGAGCAGAGGAAGGCGCTCTTAGTTATCTCTGTATCGGCCATACCTGGCTGGTGTATCATGCTTAGAAAATGAGGTTGAGGGAATTGACCCACTGACCATCAAGTTTCTTACCAGAAGAAAACCTCAGGGGTCTCCTGCCCTAACTTCCAATGCAATGCAAGAATCGTCACTCCATCCCCAAGTCTGCTTGGTTACTTCTAGCAACCGGGAGCTCACCCCAGGGCTGGGTCTCTCAGGGAGGAAGCTCTTCCCTGTTGACTAAGACTGACCCACAGGCACCATGGGTCCCCTCTGGGAGGCTGCTGGGGCAGGAATTTGAGCGCGTTCCCTTTCACTGTCAGAATTCTATTGCACATGGAATTGAGTGGCCTCTTCTTGCATCCACCCTGTGGCTACCAATGGCACTTTCCCACTTCCAGCCAAAGATACAGTGACGAATGAAATACCAGTTCTGTGAATCCGTGGGGTCTGGGGAGGAGTGTTCCATCCCCCCTCTCAGACCATCGCTCTCAGATTTCAGCTCATTTACCATCTCTGACTGGTGGTGGACTTCTTGCACCACAGCTGGGGGCAAAAGAACTCTGTGATTGATTAGCAATGTCTGCCTGGGCAGGAATATGGATGGGATGTGCATGCGGCATATTTGTCATCTCATTGCATCCCGGTTTCCTTATTTTATAGACTGGAAACAGAGGCCAGAAAAAAGAAGGAACTTTAGGGAGAACACACAGGAATTTTCAGGACAACCTGGGATCACAATCAGTGTCCTGACCCTCTGAGTCTAGCACATTCTCCACTTGGCCTGGTAGCTAGGACTCTGCACAGGTCTTGAGTTCTCCCTACCTGTGTACTGGCGACTGAGCTGTGTGGCATTCAACATTTGGGGCGGGGGGGGGGTGCCAAGCATGTGCTGGACAAGGTGTGAAGTGCTGGGGTGCCTTAGTTAAAGAGCAGACCGAACTCCGCGCTCTCCTGGCACTTCTGTTCTGGCTGGGGAGACAGACAAGGAGCAGTGAAGGTGGTGATGTGAGTAAATGTACTGCCTTCTCTGCCTGGGCAGACGCAGAGGAGGCTGCCTCCACCAAATGTGGCTGCTTCCTCTTCCATTTTCCTTCCGAGGGAGCCCAGGCCCCTGCTGTAGGCTGGGATATACGCCACTGCGTGGCTCTCCCAGGGCCAGGAGCCTCCTGGTGTGCCCTTTCTGTCCCTGGCCTTCTGCCTCTGAGCCAGCTCCATGGTCCTTAGAGGAGAGAAGTGGTTATGGCGGGAGATGGCAAGGTTTCATCCCAGCACTGGCTCGGATGACACCAGAGAAGCACCAGCTTGGGGCTCAGTTTGGCCTAGAAGACCCTGGCAGCTGGGTTCTGCAGCCCCACCATTGATGCCAGTCAGACTCCCTGGCCCCAGTGGTCCTCCCGGGGGTAGGTAGGCCTGCTGCTCAAGGGGCATTTAGTAACACATGGGGGCGTAATTCTGGTTTCCTCTATGACGGGGGCACCTCTGGCACTTAGAGAGTAGGACCCGATGATGCTGAGCCACCTGCAACGCACAGGACCCTCCTGCACAATTGGTGTCTTATCCCAAAGGCCAGCAGCATCCTCTTAGAGGAACACTGTTGGGGGAAGAACTTGTCCTAAAGTGCAGCCTCCGCAGCTGTGTGGACAGTCCCAGGAACAGCTCAGGACTAAGAACACGCCGTCTTTGGCCTTGCCCAGACCCTCCATTGCAACGAACCTCCTCTGTTTAGCCCTTTGATAAAATGAGGTTCACTTGTCTCCTGCGATGGGTTAAGATGCAGGCCTGCATGGCCCCAGGAGTCTACCACATAAGGCATGGAGGTCACTGCCATTGGCCCAGTGTCAGTAGCTGCTCGTCTACTCTCTCCACGCTGTGTGACCAGGACACAGCTGTCCAGCCTCTGGGCAGAGACCCAGCACAGTGACTCTGCTCCCTGCTCCACACTGAGGGCCACTAGGGTCAGCCTACCCACCCAGGCTCCCCCCGCGGAACTGAACGGCTCCTCACTGCCCGTGGAGCAACCCTTCAGCTCGGTGACACTTCACTGGCAGGGCCTCTGGCCGGGCTGAGTCGGCCCCCAGGGCTGGCTGCCGGGGGAAGGGCTTGGCACCAGAGCCAGAGGCTGCAGAACGTATTTCCAGTGGGGCTTCCAGGCCAAGAGCTTCTGCCCCTTCCCCTACTGTTCCTGCTGCCCGCCTGCCCAGCACATTAGCATTTAAATGTATCCAGAATCATCTCCCCCAAAGCCCTCCCCCAACACTGAGTCCGCTGGGGAGGGAGTGTTTGAACCCTCCTCCCTCCTGGACTCCCTTCCCTCATAATGGCCATACTGTATTCATCCCTGTCTGTATGTGGCATTAGCCGAGAGGAGGAGAGAGGGTGCCTAGCAACCCGGAGGGGCTGAGAAAGAGGTGGGAAGGAAGTGATTTTCATGTAATTATTCACTTCTACAAAAGCCGCTGTCAGGTACACACTGGAAACACAGCTATTGTATTATTCTCCTAACCTACTTTTAATCTTTTGAGAATATTTACCAATATAAAAGGCCAAAAGAAAGAGTTTAATTCTGCCGTTTTCTGCTGGGCCATATAAGTTACGTTTCTGCCTCAGTGGAAGACTCTGCTTACAAAAATGGTGTTGTGCGTGTGTGTTTGTGTGTCTGTGTGTGGCTGGCTGGCTGAAAAGAAAATGTTAAAGAAAGAAAAAGCTGTGGGTCATGAGCCCAGGAGGGCCACCAAGCCCTGTCCTGGCTACTTGGATCTGAGAGCCACACGCCGCATGTGCTGCTGGGTCTGGCGGCATTTGCCTCTTCCTGGCGGGGCGCTGGATGGCGAGGAGCAGGAGAGCCATGCGATGGATGCTGGCTCCTTGTGTCCCTCCCTGTTGTGCCCTTGCTCGCCACCCTGAGGGCAGGTGAATTGCTTTAGTGATGGGCGGCTGCTGCATTTGGTACTGCTCAGAAGTTGGATGAGCTCCCCCCATGGGGAGGGGGCTGGGATGGTGGAAGAGACTTGGGGGCTCGTTTTCACATGTACAGTGGAGTGGCGTTAGCCACCGAAAAAAAAAATCAGAATAAAGGAGTCATACCAGGTGCCCTACTGCATACCAGGTACGTTGCATTCAGTGTGTCTTTCTTTTGGGAGCAAGGAAGTGAAGTGCCCAGGGTTGCACTGCAGGTAAGTGGAAGAGCAGGACTCCAGCCCAGGTCTACCTGACCCCGAAGCTCATGCCTTTTCCATTAAGCCCCAGTAAGGCTCAGAATCAGCCACTTGGGAAAAGCCATCTCGTTTAATTTAGTCCCCTGCGCGTGAGGCTTCAGTGCCTTTCCCCAGAGCAGGCAACGTTCCAGAGGCTCATTTGTCTCTAAACCCAAGGACTCCTCACACAGTGGCCAGTGTGCACATCTCTCCAGAGCTAAATGGACAGATGACTTCCCCTCTCTGGTGTTAGTTTTTTCATCCATGAAAGAGACATCATAATTGCACCGACCTCGGCAGTGAGTCTGATACTTGTAAAGCGTGTAGAGCAGCCCCTGGCGTGTCGTCGGTGCTTGTGGAGGTGAGCGGGCGTCCTGGTTGTCGGCATCACTAGCAGCACACAGCTCCTCTCACCGGCGCTTTCCTGGGAGGACAGCTTAATGCTCCGTTTGTCAGAGACACCACTCTGACTGTCTCTGAGCACCACTAACTCCAGGGCGCGGAACGGGCACGCTGGCCCACCTGCTGGCGCCAGCTTTGGTAACGGGAGGAGGCGCTGCCCTTCTGCTCTTATGGGCGGCTCTGTTCGCAGACATGAAAGCGCTCTGCTAGGGCAACTTCTGTCTGTAGCCCCTGCCGCTTTAGACCCTGTAGAAAACCACACCTGCAGCTCCAATTCCCTTTACGGAGGAGGGCCCTGGCCCCCGCTGCCCCGCCCCACTCTCTCGTCATTTCCCCAGTCACTTGTCTCCACCAGTCACTGTGTTACAGCTCATCTGCTGTATGTATGGTCCATCCCTCCTGCTGGAACGTAAGCTCCCCGAGGGCAGCAGCCCCTGGAACTTCGCCTGGCACACAGTGGACACTCTGTGCTTGTTTATTGTCAGAGAAAAGGGAAAAGAGGCTTTTTTCTTCTCCTCCAGGTTTGTGAAGAGTGGTGTGTCCAGGGAAGGGATTACTGTTGACTAAGCGCCTGCCATTTGGCTGGGTTCCTGAGCACCTCCTTGGCGCTCTCCATGGGCTGCGCTCTGCGCTGAGTGTTTGTTTCACACACAGCATCTTCTGTGTGTGAGAGAAGGAGGGAGGTACTAGGCACGTATGCACAGCGGCCTTCTCTCCAGCCTCCCCAATTGGGGAAGCCTCTTCTCTCCAAAGGTGAGGAAAAACATTAAGCTGTTGCGTCCAAAGTCCTAAGAGGTTAGACATTCTACACAAAAGGGCAAAGTGGGAATAGCGGGAGGGGGCACATGTGTTTCCACCCCACACACAGCTGTCTCTAACCTGGGCGTGATGACTCCCACCCAGGACAGTGAGCAGGTCGCAGGACATAGCACGATGTCTTGTACACTGTAAAGTGCCATCTGTGTGGCCTGGGGCAGCACGTACTAGGCATCCACCTTGATAGTGTAGCTCCTGAGCGTGGGTCGGGAGGAGTGTGTCCTTGTCCATCTGTCCATCCTTCTTTGCTTCTCCCGGCCAATACCATTGAGGACCTACTCCATGCCCGCTGTGCTGGGCCCTGCTGGTTCAGTTGGAAAGGCAACTTACACCCTGATCCATTGCTTTCTGCACCTACTGTGCGCCCAGGCTCATTGGAACCAGTTGCCCTGAAGGAGGGGAAGTAGCCCCAGCTAGAGGGCAGGACCCCCTCTCTTCCACAGGGGCTCTGCTCCCCGTTCCTATGCAAATCCGTCCTCCCAGCTTCTGAATGCAGACCGCCCCGGCCGCGCTGCCAGAACGCCCCCCATTCATTGCTGCAGAACATGGGGAGGGATCCGCTTCTCAGTGGCTGACCCAGCTTCCTTAGGGTTTGTTCTGTGGAGACTGTTTTCCCTTCAAATTGTGTTGAGAAATAGGAAGCCCTTTCTCCGCTGAGCTGCCCCCTTTGTCGCGTCCTGGGAGATGCTGGTCAGTGGGGCTCAGTTGCCTGGTCTTCCTTTCATGGAGGTGGGGTTGCCTTTGTCCTGTTGACCTCACAGCCACAGCGCTGTTTAAATCCCGCCCCAGAGTCCAGGCCTCCCCAGCGCACCAGGAGGCCCCGGCTTTTCTCTTTACAACATGGAGCCAGAACGCCTTGGGTTCGAACCTGTCTCTGTCCCTTATTAGCTGTTGGATTTTCAATGGATTCGTCTCCTGTATCTAAAAATGCGGATGACAGTACTCCCTAGTGAGATGCTTGTGTCTATTATGAGGTTGTTCCATGGACACCTTGCATACACAGTAGGTTTTCAGCAAATGTTGACTCAGGAGTCCCACCTCCTGAGACGTCACCAAACTGGTAGAAGGTTCATGAATGTGCTGTTAGTCTGTTTTATTAGCTTCTTTTTGCCCCTCTATCAGAGCATTCCAATGGCCCCCATGATCTAGCTTGATGTTTGTGGAATTTCTTGTTGAAGAAGGAAGTCACCGTTGATGAATTAGACTTGGGATAATGCTGTGTGTTCACCACCCATCTCTTTTTTCCCTTCCTGAGTAAAATAGGAAGACTACATTTCCCAGACTTCCTTGCCTTGAGGTTGGGACCACGAGACTTGATCCTGGTCAGTGGTGTGTGGGCAGAAGTCATATAAGTAATTCCCAAGTCTGGCTCTTAAAAACTTTCCAAGCAAAGCTCCAGTTCTCTGTCCCTCTGCCTCCAAGGTTGTGCTACTTGGAGGCATCATAATAAGGTAGGAAGGCTTGAGTCACTGTCTTTGGGTGAAAAGAGCCCATTCACAACCTGTGATGGGCTTTGCATGGCTGAAAAGTAAACTTCCGTTGCGCTAAGCCATTGAGACTGGGGAAGCGGGGCAGTATTATTTAGTCCAGCATAACCTAGCAGGAATTATTTTAACAAATACAGAGGCTCCCTAGTGAGTTCATCTGTTCCTTCCCAGCCAGAGGTGTCGGGGAGGCTAACAGTTGGGGCCCTGTTTTATTTTCACAACCACAGGCATATTTAAAAACAGAGACACACATCAGGTATGCCTGGCTGCTAAGGATTCTAATGGTGCAGAGTCCACGTGAAGACATATCACACTTCATCGTGAGAGTTTTTCAAGAAATCTAATCCTGGAGGTTCTAGGCTCTGCATGCCCAACGAGCATGTGTCTCAGCAGAAAAGTCGAATCAACACTGGTTTTCCAAATGTAGAAAATAGAAAGGGCTAGTGGAGAAAGTTTTGGATGTGGAGTCAAGGAGAGGTTGTTACTAGTAAACTCCCGATGACTTGTAAGTCTGTGTCACTAGCCCAGACTACGGTATTTAGCCCTAGACTTTCCACCTGTCTCCTGAACAGCTCACTTGGATATCTTGTCTAGATTCTACTTATACCCGCTTCTCCCAAGTTACACCTCCAACCTCCCTTACAAAACGGGCTCATCCTCTAGTGTTGCACCCCAGCAAATCCCTCAATTCTGGGTATTCTTCTCTCACCTACAGTGAAACCCAATCTCCTTTAATCTGCCCTCTGAAAATTTCTTGAGATCAAGGAGACAAGATGGCAACAGAAAAAGTATATTTTTTTAAATTTCCCTCAGTCACCTCATCCAAACAGAGAAACTAGGATAGTAAAACCAAAAACCTATGGACAGTACCTTCAGTGTAAGTAGGTGGCTCCATGAACCACAAAATGTGAACAGGTAGGGTCAAAAGCCAGCAGCAGTAACATCTACATGGTATCAACTCTGTGGGATGAGATGAAGATGAAGGCAAAGGGAATTCAGGAGATGGAGAGGCAGGAAACCCAGAAATCTCTAACATGTATTCAGCCCTACAAGGAGAGGACTCTGGGAGTAGGAGGCCCGTGGATCTATCTGATGATGTCAGCCAAAACTAGGAGGGGTATGTGCTGGCTGCAAGGCACAGGTGAGTACAAGAGGACTGTGGGAAGTTCAGGCAGGAGTCTGGGAGCTGGACACTCTAGAGACTGACCAACTGAGGCTCTGTGTCAGAGAGGAACCTCACACTAAGGAGAAACCACTGGAAGCAGAATCCAAATGGAGCAGGACAAAGACACTAGAGGAAACAAAAAGAAGTTCTGGAAAAGAGTGGAGGAGGGAAATGGAGAACAATAATTTCAGAAAGTACTGTCTACAAGGCCATAGTTTTAAAGACTTTCTGAGAATAACAGAAGAGTCAACCCTAGAACTGTGAGGCCAGAGAGTCTACCTGGATCACCTTCATTCCTGTATACAAGAAAACCCCCTTGTACGAGTACAAGACAATGCATTTCACCTGCCTGTGAGCAACAGAAAAGGATTGTGGTCAAATTTTATACGAAGCTATTGTAAGAAAAAAGATGCTATTAAACATTAGCATATGTGAAATTGTTAGACAAAAAGATTTGGAAAGAGAGCTGACAGGAAGGACAGCTTATGAAAGAAAAAAAGTGAAGAAAGAGTTTTTAAAGAATGCAAGAAAAAGTGATAGGTGTAGAAGACAGACAAAGAAGATCCAACATACAGACAAGTTCCCAAGGAAGAAATCCAAAATAATGGAAGAGAACACATACTGAAAACAACTTAGGATTTTTTGTCCTGAAATGAAAGAGTTGAATTTGCATCTTGAATAAGTGTATCACAAGCCTGGGAAAAAATAACCCAGAATAATCAACATTAAGATATGTTTTTATTAGAATAATATTAAAATTATTGGGCTTCAAAGAGAAAGCAGCATACCTATTGGACATTCAGACAAAGAGAGTAAATGCTTTCTAAGGGGAAACAAATCAGAATGACCTCAGACTGTTCTACAGCAGCACTTTGTTCCAGGAAACAGCTGAGCAACGTCAGGATACTCGGGGAGAGAAAAAGAGAACCGAGGATTTTATGTGCAGCCAAACTGACTTTCAAGTACAGAAGCCACAGATCAACTATTAGGAACATGAAAGAACCCAGGAAATATATTTTCCATAAGCCTTTCCAGAGAAATGTACTAGAGAACCAAGCTGACTGGAGAGTCATTGCATTCATTATTAACATTCATTATTAACACAAGGGCTGGGGGTGAGCATTAAATTTATAGTCACCTGTAGAACTCACACTGTTTAATGGCAAAGGGGGATAATATGATATAGACTGGTTGTATGTTCTGATAACACAGACATAGTACAAGTATTAAAAATTGGGAGAGAAGGGAGGGTGTGTATGGAAAGTAGAGTTAATTCACATAATGCCTTTAAGTGTTAACTGGAAACAAATATAGTTTTAACCACAAAGAAGAAAAATCACTTGTTTTGGCTTCAGCAATCCTGCGAGGGAGGTTTAGTCCCCACTTTGCAGATGAGGAGACTAAGCCTCAGAGAGGTTAAGTAGCTTTTCCAAGGTCACACAGCTGTAGCAGAGTCCCACACACCTAGATTCTTGCTATTCGGTGAACTATTGTCCATAACCTCTAGAAAATTCTGGATTTAATTAAGGACATTTATATTTAATTAACCCAGGAATTGAACTTCTAAAAACTGCATTCCTGAGATGAGGACATTTGTCCCTTTGTGGAGTCTTTTTGGAGGCAGGGTGTGGGTGGGGGATTTCAGAGAACCGGGCCACCCCACCCACCCACTTGCTTTCCACCCACCTGACTTCTCTTTTTGCCAACCTTTTTGTGCCTTCCTACAGGTCTGGGTGGATGCTGGGACGCAGATCTTTTTCTCCTATGCCATCTGCCTGGGTTGTCTGACTGCTCTGGGGAGTTATAACAATTATAACAACAACTGCTACAGGTGAGCACTCCCCGGGCCCCACCAACTCTGCACCAGGCCCCTGGAGCCCTCCGTGCTGCCTGGCTTGCAGGGTCAGGAGATGAATGGGCTGTTTGTCGGCCTCTCCCTGCCCCGGGGTCAAAGAGCGGACCACCAGAGGACCTAGGAGAATAACAGATGTGAGGAGAGTGCATTCCCAGACGCAGAATGAATCCACTCCAGGGGATGTATTCAGATCTCCCTCCTCCTCTGTGCAACAGAGATCTACTCCAAGATGGATAAGTGATTGGCCCAAGGTCACACAGCTAGGAGGTGGCAAGGCTGGCACTTGAACCCAAGTCTTCCAACACTGAGGGCCTTGTTCTTCTGCATTCTGTTCAGGAATTTCCTTCCTGCTTCTTCTCACTTGACTGTAAATGCCTCTCCAGTTCCCCCTGGGGTGGCCTGTGCCCTGCTGCCCCTCTCCTGATGGGCCTCCCTCCCTGGCCTCCTGCAGCTGGCTGCACCCAGTGTGAGGCGGGGGTTCATGTAGGAAGACAAGACTGAGGCTGCCTGACTCTGGCTGCCTGGTCTCTCGTGCCTGCTGCCTGAGTTCTTCCCTGAGGCTGAGACCCACGGTCACCCAGCAGTGCATGGTGGGAGTGAACTCTGCACCCTGGTCTCTGGCCCTAGGCCAATGGCCTGTTTGCTGAGGTCTCTGCACCCCTGAACTCAGTGCCCGATCACAGTAGGTGGATATGCAGGGATGGCTGGACAGCACATCCCTTCCACAGAGTTCAAGAGCTCCTTATTTAGGTATAAACTTGCGGGATAATGGCGGTGAAGCCATCCCTGAACACAGATTAGTTGGAAAGAGAAAAGGTTCTTCAGCAATGATTCCAAGATAGGATAAGTATTTTGGTGGAAATAATCAAGACAGAGCTTCCTTTCTTGCCCCATGTGTGAACCAGAGTCAGTGTTAGATTGACTGGAGAGGTAAAACATTTCTTAAAAGGGAGCCATTCTAAAATGAGAAGTAAAATATCGTTTTCATAATGAGAAAGAAGCAGAAAACATCAAAATAATTAAATCACAGAGGAAGAAAGTGACATGTTAGTTCACATACATTTTAGAACTTCTAAAATTTCTGGAAAGACATACAGGAAACTATTAAAAAGAGCTGCCTCTGAAGAGAGGAACTGAGATGTCGCAGATGGGGAGACAGGTTTTTGTCCACCTATAGCTGCCTGTACAGTGCAAATGTTTTGTTTTGTCTTGTCTTCACTCTTGCTTTTCTGATTTTTAAAAAAATCACATTAATACAAATATTATCTACATACCTCTGTATTACATCTCCAAAGAAAACATTATGAAAATCATCTATAAAATTAAAGGGCCTGCAAACAAAATATAATATGATGCTCAAAAGGCTTGTACCCTTAACATGTAAAGAATACAAGCAGATCCATATGAAAAACACTGGAACACCAGTAGAAAAACCAGCAACATACTTTTAAAATAATGAGCTTGTTTTCCTCAACTAGCACATGAGCTGCGGTCTAAGAACAAACTGCATTCTATGCAGGTGAGAGTGCGCTGAGGGGGACGTGTCACTCTCTGCTGGTGGGATGGGAACCTGGACATCATAACCACATCACTCAGTTACTGTGTGAGTCAAGTGGGAGCCTCATTTCAGAGAACTCTTGTCAAAGATGAAGTCCCTCCCACATTGTCCCCACCGGCAAGATAGGGAAATGGGGGCCTGTGGATATCGTGCCCCCAGCTAGATGTGGTGGAGCCCGGACCCTGGCCGCAGTCTCCTGCTCTCCACCCCAGCCCTCTGCTGCGTCCTCTCTGAAAGCCAGCTTTGTGATCCCACTACCAACCCATTCATTAAGTCAACTACGTGTACTGTGTGTCCACTGAGTGCGAGACTCCGGAATCACCGCCTTGCGACAGACACACAGCTCCAGTCTATAGAGGTTGCAACTTGGGGAAACCGAGGCAGTGAAAGCGGGCAGGTCCAACATGCTGGAGGCAAGGGCCCTGGAGAAGCCAGTGCGTCATTAGGCAGCAAGTTCTGCTGTCCCTGGGGCGTTGGGCAGAGAGGTCATTGGGAATGGCTGGACAGAGCAATGCTAGAAAGCGGGGAAGTCAGACCAGGTTGTCCAGAAGATCCTTTTGTCCTTCAAGGCATTCACGGGACGTGGGTCTGGTGGGGTGAGAGGTAAAGCACTGTCAGCCACGGGACACAATAGAACGTGGATGAGAAGGGCACAGGGACAGGGAGAGCAGCACAGCAGACCTCTGGTCCGGCTTGAGGGTGACCCTCTTGGGATTTGGAGCGGATGGTGCCTGCAAAAAGCCGTCAGCACGTCAGCAGCCAGCACTCAGCACAGGGCCGTCTGTGCTGGGCCTTGTGGAAATCTCTTGGTTACTGTCCATCACCACCAGCTCAGCCGTCAGCTCCATGAGGACGCAGGCTGGGTCTTCTGGTTCACCACCATCCCACAAGCCTGGGCTAGCACTGGCTGACGTGTAAGGAAGCAAGGAAGGAGCCGTGCCATTATATTGATGCAGAAACTGAGGCCCGGGGAACATCACTTGCTCATGTTCACATTGCCAGTGATGGAATGTGGCTTGGAATCTGGGCCTTTCTGGCTCCTGCACCCCTATTCCTCACTCCCAGGCCCGGCCCATTCTTTGCCAACTGCTGCAGTCAACAAGGATTTGGTCAAGACTGCCTTGTCATCAGGCTGTGTCTCAGGGAAGTGGCAACTTTCTTCCCCACTGAGCACGTGGGTGAAGTATACTGACTGCCCCCAATCCCTTCTGCCTCCCTGTCCAACAGGCAGTTGCCCCCGCCTCCCGTCAGCAGAAATCACATCCCCTAGGTGACCTTGCAAAATCCTAGGATTCTTTTTATTTCTGTTTCCAAATTGTTCCATGAGCAGATCTTCCCAACTCAGAGGGAGTAAATTAATACCCTCTCTTCTGACAACATAATAGCTCTGGAGGTCTTCAAAGCCCAGCTCAGCTCCTGCCAACTTCAAAGCACTTGTTACACAGCTTTTCACCTAGAAGGTGCCCAGTGGGGAAGGAATTAGAGGAATGGGGATGGAGCAAACCAGGCGAGGAAAATCCTCACTTCAGAACACAGGCTGCTCAGCTCCCTCAGCTGGGAGGTGGGGGTGCTCGAAGGAGGGGGTGCAGGCGCAGGGCTGGAAGGCACCCTATGTCCACTCAGAGCCTCTGTCCCCCTGTGGTGTGAGGAAGTCACTCAAGGCCTCTGGGGGAAGATGGGGACCTTGCAATAAGGGACATTTGTTTTCAACAACCACATGGACGCCCTAAGATGATTTTCCAAAAGTCAGGATTTGGAAATCTGAGTTCTTAGGGAGCTCTGTTTCTGTGTAGCTCCTAGAAAAAGCATGGGCTTTGGTGTCTGAGACAACTGGATTCACATCCTGCCTTCACCTGCAGATGACAGGGAGCCCAAGGGGTGCCTGCCCTCCCTGGGCCTCGGGATTCAATGACATGACATTGGACACTGCAGGTCCAAATAACACAGGAGAATTCTAGATTGGAAAGGCTGTGAAGAAAACACTGTCCTAGCCAGTGCCACCTTGTTTCAAATATGATAAGTCAGAGGCAGGAAACGGGCATACAGGGCAGATTTATTCCAACCTCAGGAATAATTTTGCCCTCCTGGGCTGAGCTGAATTCCCCTTAGAGAGGAGGTGATCAGGCTTGCAGATAAACTTTCCAGGCCTGCCAGCCCAGCCTATGTCCACAGTGCCTGAAGAATTCTGTAAAGGGACCTGTATCAGTCACTAACTGCCACATGAATGCTGTGTAACAAGCAGCCCTAGAATTCAGTGGCTTACCACAACAAGCATTTGCTTTTATTGCTCACAAGTCTGCTAGTCAGTTGGGGACAGGCTGTGGGTTGGGCAGGTTTGGCTCCAGCATCCATGCCAGGCTCAAGCTTGCTCCATGTGTGCATTCTGGGGTCTAGGCTGCAGAGACAGCAGCATCCCTGGAGAAGTCCTCATGGTAGGTCACAGAAGGGATAAAGGACAAGTCCAATTGTACAAGCACATCTCAAGCCTCTGTTTGTGTCACAATTTGCCAAAGCAAGTCATGTGACTGAACCCAAAGTCAGTGGAGCAGGGAAGTAGACTCCATTCCAAGAAAGACGATATGAGAGTGACTAATTGCTGAAAATGATTTAATCGATCACAAGGCCCAAGAGACCCTCTTATCAAAGCCACCTTGTCACATAGCTGGTAAGATCAGGCCCAGAGAGAAGAAACTGCAGGGAGATTTGGAACCCAAGGCTCCTGACCTCCAGTTTAATGCTCTGTCCACTATGCCCTTGATTTCCAGGGGCAATTCCAGGCAACTGGGGGTCATAGTCACCAACATTAGTGTAATCTTTGGTTGCATTACAAGAAGTACGGTGTCAGGAAAAGAAGAGGTGAGAGTCCTGCTGTGTTCGTGAGTTTGGTGCTCAGTCCTGGATGTGACATTTGAAGAGGGGCTGGACAAGCTGGAGTGAATTTCAGATCACGAGCAGGATGAGGAACACTGGCAAGAGAACTGGGAGGTTTAACAGAGCAAACTAAAAACTCAAGAGGATATAGGGCCACTATATTCAGATCTCCAGGCTGTCTGGGAGGGTAGAGCTAAAACTTACCAGAGAGGGTGGATTTGGGTCAAACACCACTTGAGGAAGTTCTCACACTGTGAGCATCAAGAGCCATCTGGGAAGAGAAGGCACCATGGAGTCAAGTGACCGGTCCTGCTCTCTAGGTCAGGAGCAAAGGCTGGCTCATCACCACCCCAGGGATGAACCAGGCTCGGGCAGGAGATTGAACAGACCACCTGGTCCCCTCCCTTTAAAGTGGAGCATCCCAGGTATTGTTAGCCTGACTCCCGCATGCATGCTCTGCAGCAGCTGAGACCCCACGAGGCTGATTCCCTGACCCAGCCGTGCAAGGCTGCACAGCCGGAGCTTGGGGGTTCCTTCTTCATCTTGGCAAAGCCCTGTCGCTTGTAGTCTGATTTCTCCTGGGTCACAGCTTTATACTGGTGCTTCTTTGCTGGTGAGCCCTTCCCAAGAGCAGGGGACAGTCACTGCTCTGGTAAATCCCCTCGTGAGAGTCTGGCCTGGAAGGAGCTGCCCCTCACAGCAGCAGAGCAGAGGCTAAGCAGTGGGGTTTGAGAGACGCTGCTCCCATAAAGAGCTTGGCCAGGAGCGTTGTCTCCCGAGGTTGCTTTGCTGGCTGAGAAGCAACCCTTTCTCTCAGAGGCTTGTGTCCTCTCTTGCTTTCCTTGGTTTTCTCTCCTGCCAGGAATTTGGAGGAGTGTTGGTTTGCCTCCAAGCACTTCCTTACTGGTTGTGCATTTTCCCACTTGTCAGCCTCCCTTCCCTCCCACTCCCTCTCCCTGCTTCTGGTCCATGACCTATTTTATCTTCTAGAAATGCAGGAGAAGCTGTGTGACCATGGGCCAGCCAGCTACCCCTCTCTGAACCATGAGGGCTTCCTCAGGCAGTGGGCCACTCTGCCCTACAGAACGGCCATGGTGCTCAGACAGAATGTTCCAGCAGTGCACCTGTCCCTCCCGCCCGCTGACCCGAGCCCTTCTCGCTGCTCCCTCACAGGGACTGCATCCTGCTCTGTTGCCTGAACAGCGGCACCAGCTTCGTGGCCGGGTTTGCCATCTTCTCGGTCCTGGGCTTCATGGCATACGAGCAGGGCGTGCCCATCGCTGAGGTGGCAGAGTCTGGTAAGTTTGCCAAAGTGAAACTACAGCCTTTCTCCTCAGTTCATTGTTCTCCTGGATTCGAGTCTCAGGACATGGCCCCACTGTCCATCCACAAACCAGGCTGCAGGGAGGGAATCACCAGCCCAGACCACAACCACTGCTCACCTGGATGGCCGCCTTAGCTTTCACTGGCTGCCTTGCCTCCACTACCCTTCCCTCGGTTCCATGCACTACTCCCCTGCAGAGTGATTTTTTCAAAATGCACACTGGAACATGCCCCTCCTTTATGAACAGCCTTTTCTAGCTTCTGACAGAGCTGAATCTTCCATGTGGCCCCAGGGCCCTGTCCTGCCTGGCCCCTGTGGCCTCACCACCCTCCTCATTCTCCCATGCTGACCCTGCCCCCTACCCCTGTGGTCTGCTTTCACTTCTGCCACATCGCTCCCTCCCTCACACCCCAGGGCCTTTGCACATATCCTTCCCTCTGCTTGGAGAGCCTCTTTCCCTTTCCTTGCTCTAGATGTAGAATCCCCATCAGTGTGACATTCTTAAGCGTAAAGTGACATGTGTCTGTATCAAACACACCACAGGTAGGGTTATTGCTGCTGAGGTGATTGTGCAAAATGGTGAATAACTCTTCCCTTGACTCACATGGTGTTTGAATTCTGGGAAAATTCATTGTATATTAAAAAATACAAGAAAAAATAGTTTATATTTACATAGCAACATTAGACTCTAACCTCCAATAAGTCTAAATAGGTTTTTCACCTACAAAAATGTCTGTTGGGACAGTTTGTTGGGGGCATCACAGGGAGCCCAGCCTCCCTGGCCTCCATCTACACGCTGCCGTTCATGCTCCTCATTCGTTGTGACAACCCCAACCACCCCTGGGGCCACACTGCCTCCACTGAAAACCCTAGTCTGGGGTGTGGCTGCTTTTGCCTGACGTGCACAGATAGGGAAGCATGCCTCTGACCCACCAAGCTGAGCAGGGTGGTGGGTGTGAACATCAGAGTAGGGAGCTGGTGGCCAAGCTCTGCTTCATGACCACTAAGGGTCCACCATGCTCTGGATAATGTATGTCAGAGATAGAGACAGTCCCTGCTGAAATTACAGGACCAGAGCTGGACCAGAGGATTTTAATGTGATCAAAGCTCTCAATCATCAAGCGCCCACTGTGGGCAGCAACTGTCTCATGTGATCCTCGGCTCAGCCCTCCAAGGTGGCACTTTTGCTACCCCCATTTTACAGATGAGGATCCTGAGGCTTAGAAAGTGAGGTCACACAGGCTGGAAGGAACAGAGCTGGATTTAATCCAGGCCATGCTCTGACCATTCCATCCTACTGCACACTGTGGGCAGGCCCATGGCACTTCACAAAACGTGCTCCTTCCTCAAATTAAACCACATGCGGCCCCATGAGGAAATGGCATTACCTTTGCTGTGGGAGCTGTGTCCTCTCTGAGAATCTGCTTCCTCCTCCGTAAAACAAATGAGCTAATTCCCACCTCAGGTGTTGAATGAGATTGGAGATCTTTAGTACTACTGTTACTCTTTTCATCATTATTTCCATTTTATAGGTGAAGCTTAGAGACGAGTCATAGAAAGGAAAAGCCAACTGAAAATAAATTTTATTGTTATTTTTTCTTATTTCAAATTGAAAGCATATTCATTATAGAAAAATGTGGAAATATTGACAAAGGAAAAACTCTTCAATCTGATAATACTATGGAGTTCTCCTGCCAGAATTTTCCATGCATGTATACTTATATTTGTGTTGATGGAAACTGGATCACATTATCCTTGGTATTCTGTGGGTTGCATTGTTCAATTCATAATAAAGCATGAGAGCTTTCTGCCTCAGTAAACAGAGATCTCAGTCATGAGTTTTCATGGCTGTGGTGTGTTCCACTGAATGGATGTACCATGACTGATTTACTCTGTCTCACTTGTTAGACCCCACGGTAGTTGTTCATACACTACCACATGAAATGCTCACTGCACCTCTGCAAAGCAGGCTTTGTCAAAGCCTCCATTTGTGGCTATGCACAATGTGCCCTGCACAACTCCAGGGGGTGCCATTTACATAAACAGCAGCCCTGGGCTTTATACTGTCTATTATGGATGAGGACCATGTAGCCCAGAGCGTGAAGTGCTTTGCCTTAAGGCCAGACAGCTCATAGGTGGTGCAGCCTAGCTCTGGCCTCTTCTGCTTTACCTTCCAGTGTCACTCCTGGTGCAAAGCAGGGAAGCTTGCTCTATGGTTAGAGGGTGGATCATACAAAGATCCCTTTTAAAAAGTCCCTATCATTTGGAGAAATTGCAAGTTGCAAATGAATATGTGGCACCCTCACCTTGCTCAGCCAGACCTTACAGGGAAATTTATTACTTTTAATACCTAATTAGAAAGAAAAAGGATTTAAAGTAAAAAATTTAATTTTTTATCTGAAGAAGCTGGAAAAAAGTGGACAAATTAAACCCAAAGTACGTAGAAGCAAAGAAATAATAAAAGTAAGACATACAAGCAATAGAGACAATTTTCAAAGCCAAAATTTGCTATTAGAAACAATTACAAAATGTATAATACCCTGGCAAGACGAATCAAGGGGGAAAAAATGAGAGAAAACACAAATTACAAATATCAGGGATGAAAGAGGAGATATGGCTACAGATCCTACAGGCATGAAAAAGGAGAATAAATATTATGAACAACTTCAAGCTAATATACTTGATAATATAAATTAAATGGGCAAATTCCTTTAAAAATATAGCTTACTCAAACTGACTTAAGAAGAAATAGAAAAACTAAACAGCTCTCTATTTTTAAAAGAAATTGAGTTCATTATCAAAAACTTTTCTAGCAAGAAAACTCCAGGCCCTGATGGTTTCACTGGTGAATTCTACCAAGCATTTAAGAGAGAAATAATATCAGTCTTAACACAAATTCCTTTAAAAATTTGAGGAAGTAAGACTTCTGAGTATCTGAGGACAATGATAGCCATAGAGCTACTTTTATCTGAAGTTTTCCCCAAACAAGAAGGAAAAAAACAAGAGGGGAAAAGTATATTCTCCATCATGCCGTGCTCCCTGAAGGAAATGTTGAAACTGCAGATACCTGTAACAGAAAGAAAAGTCACCGATCCCAGTGCTCAGTCTCTCCTGCAGAGGCAAACCAAGAAAAACTGTGGAACAGACAGAAGACAGAGGCTGGTGAAGGGACCCAAGACTGATTTGGAGCAATCACTAGAAAGATTAAATCTACTCTAGATCTGCAAATATTAGGAAGGATCCAGACAGATCCTTTAGCAGGGACTACAGAAAAGGGATTCAAAGCAGGTGTGATTTCAAAGGGCCAGGACCATTTAAAGGGACAGGCACAATTTAAAGGAGGCACCATTTGAAACACAAAACTTCTGGGGGAGGGGAAAAAAAGGCAAAAAGGAAGGGAGAAAGCACCCTTTGACTATTAGATGAAGGCAAACCAAGAAAAGGGGATAAAATGTGAAGTCCTGCAAAACAAAAGAGTGTCATAAAACCAGGGTGTAGGAAGGGGAGCTCACCCTTCTCCCACACCAAAACAAAAGACTGCCAAAATGCCTGGACTTTGCTGTACTGACAGAAGAGGGTATTATTAAGCTGGGACTATTCCAAAATACCCAGGAACATGAACAAGGGAAAAGTCAAGTCCATACAGAACTACTCCAGAAAATCAGGAGTAGAAATTTCCCACATATCTATGAAGAACCACACTGCCTCTCTGAAAACCAACCATGGACTAGAATAAAATTGTAAGTCAACACTCCAAACAGAATTAAATATACTCAAACAAGCATCTAAGGATGTGAAAAAGCTCTTTGAGTCAGAAACTTTAACAAATGCATGAGGAGAAGAACAGGAATAAATAAAAAGAGACTTGATGGAAATCAGGGAAAAAATGAGAAAAAAAGAAAAGACAGTGTTATCTCAGAAATGACTAAACTGTAAAGTGTCAAGTGGAGAACAGTCTCAATAAGGGGCATTTTAGAAAGGAAGGAAAACAACCAAGCGAATGAAACGACATAAAGAAGTAAACACGATGCTTCCATAAAAGTAGAAATGGAAGACCAGCAAAGAAGAAACATATTCATATTATCAGCATCCTTGAAGAGGAAAAATACAACAGTGGAGCAGAGGTTAATATTTAAAGCTATAATCCAAGAAAACGTTTAGAAACAGAAAAAGAGCTGAATCTATACATTGAAAGGACTCCTTGGGTACTAGGGAAGATTACCCCAGAATGATCAACTCTAAGACACCCTAGTAAAGATACTAGCTTTCAAAGATAAAGATAAATCCCCAAGGCTTCCAGACCAAAAAAAAAAAAAAAAAAAAAATCAAATAACTTAAAAAGGCAAAAGAATTAAACTGGCATCATACTTTCCAAAGCCAACATACCAAGCAAGGCAACTGTAGGGGAGATTTTTTTTTTTTTTTTTTTTTTAGTTTACACAAAGAAATGTGAACCAAGGATTTAATTTCCAGCCACTTCTTCAAATGTTAAGGCTATAAAAAACGATTTTCAATATACAAGAACTTAGACTTCTACAATCATCTGTCCTTTGGAAGAATCTACCAGAGGGTGAGCTTCATCTAATTCATTTAATGACTGGGAAAACTTCAGGAAAAGAACTGATGGTAAAAACTTTAAATATGTATGTAAGTATACATATAAGACCAAAACAAATGTGGGGAGGAAGTGGGACTTGCTTGTTGTAGGGTAGAAATATGCTACGTACTGTTACAAAGTAGAAACCATTCAACTAAAAAGTGGAAAGAGGAGCCAAGAGAAAACAGAAAAAACTCACTGATGACTGGGCAATAGGTGATGGTGAAGGATACTGGGGGGAAAACCTGGAAAGCCACATAGTAAGGGATTAAATAAGAGAACAAGGGTCTAAGAGCATTAAAAAAGGTAAAAATATGAAGGTAACCATACACTTAATTTTTATGTTTTAGAATAAAAACATAAACCTTCCTAAAAACAAAAGCAAAAAAAATTACAAATAAAAGAGCAAAGAAAGCACAACTCATAGAGATACATATACAAAATATACATAATTATAAAATATATTCAGTTAAGACCAAACATATTAACCATACCAATAAATGTGAATGGTCTTAACGCATCTATTAAAAGGAAAACATTTTCAGCTTGGCCCAGAAAGTAAGACCTCCATACAGGCATGCATTGTTTTATTGTGCTTCACTTTGTTGTGCTTCGCAGATACTGCATTTTTTTAAAAATTAAATTTATGGTTTGTAGGGGAGAGTGTAGCTCAAGTGGTAGAGCGCATGCTTAGCATGCACGAGGTCCTGGGTTCAATCCCCAGTACCTCCTCTAAAAGTAAATAAACCTAGTTACCACCCCCCTGCCAAAATAAAATAATTGAATAATACAATAAAATATAAAAACATACATAAATTTTTAAAAAATTTTTTAAGTTAAAAAAAAAAAACCCAAATTGATGATCTGTGCAAACCCATGTCAAGCAAGTCTACCAGCACCATTTTTCCAAAAGCATTTGCTCACTTTATGTCTCTGTCACATTTTGGTAATTCTTGCAGTATTACAGACTTTTTCATTATTACTCAGACTTTAATGGATGAGGAGTTGCTTCTTAGGGATGAGCAAAGAAAGTGATTTCTTGAGACGGAATCCACTCCTGATAAAGATGCTGTGAAGATGGTTAAGATGACAGCCAAGGACTTAGAATACTACATACACTTAGTTGGTAAACCAATAGGAGGGTTTGAGAGGATTGACTCCAATTTTGAAAGAAGTTCTGTTGTGGGTAAAATGCTATCAAACAGCATTGCGTGCTACAGAGGAATTGTTTGTGAAAGGAAGTCGACCTGTGCAGCAAACTTCATTGTTGTCTTATTTTAAGAAATGGCCACAGCCCCCCCAAGCCTTCAGCAACCACCTCTCTGATTGGTCAGCAGCCATCAACATTGTGTCAGGACCCTCCACCAGCAAAAAGAGTGTGACTCGCTGAAAGCTCAGATGATGGTTAGCATTTTCTAGCAATGAAGTATTTTAAACTAAGGTATATACATGTTTTAGACATAATGGTAATGCACATTTAGTAGACTACAGTGTAGTATAAACATTACTTTTATACTTGCTGGGAAATCAAAAATTCTTATGACTTGCTCTATTGTGATATTCTTTGTTGTGGGAGTTTGGAACTGAAACTGCAGCGTCCCTGAGGTATGTGTATGTATGCCTAAAACAAAATGATTCACAAAGGCTAAAAAAGGGATAGACTAGGGTAGCAGTCCTGATATCAGACAAGATAACATTCAAGCACAAATGCACTAAGCATGACAAAGGATACTTTTTAATGGTAAAATCCACAACTCACAGTGAAGATAAAATACAAAAATATATACACCAAATAACACAGCAGGAATCTTTATGAAGCAAAAACTGCAGGAAATGCATGGAGACATAGATAGAAATCAACTAACAACATGAGGAAATTCTACTAAACATATTTACAATAAAAATGAAAGAATGAATCTCCAGAATATATAAGCAGCTCATACGACTCAATAAGAAAAAAATAAGCAACCCAATCCAAAAATGGGCAGAAGACCTAAACAAGCAATTCTCCAAGGAAGACATACAAATGATCAAAAAGCACATGAAAAAATGCTCAATATCACTAATTATCAGAGAAATGCAAATCAAAACTACAATGAGGTATCACCTCACACCAGTCAGAATGGCCATCATTCAAAAATCCACAAATGACAAATGCTGGAGAGGCTGTGGAGAAAGGGGAACCCTCCTACACTGCTGGTGGGAATGCAGTTTGGTGCAGCCACTATGGAAAACAGTGTGGAGATTCCTCAAAAGACTAGGAATAGACTTACCATATGACCCAGGAATCCCACTCCTGGGCTTGTATCCAGAAGGAAATCTACTTCAGGATGACACCTGCACCCCAATGTTCATAGCAGCACTATTTACAATAGCCAAAACATGGAAACAGCCTAAATGTCCATCAACAGGTGACTGGATAAAGAAGAGGTGGTATATTTATACAATGGAATACTACTCAGCCATAAAAACCGACAACATAATGCCATTTGCAGCAACATGGATGCTCCTGGAGAATGTCATTCTAAGTGAAGTAAGCCAGAAAGAGAAAGAAAAATACCATATGAGATCGCTCATATGTGGAATCTAAAAAACAAAAACAAAAACAAACAAACAAACAAAAACAAAGCATAAATAAAGGACAGAAATAGACTCACAGACAGAGAATACAGACTTGTGGTTACCAGGGGGGTGGAGGGTGGGAAGGGATAGACTGGGATTTCAAAATTGTAGAATAGACTACACTGTATAGCACAGGGAAATATACACAAAATGTTATGATAACTCACAGAGAAAAAAATGTGACAATGAGTGTGTATATGTCCATGAATAACTGAAAAATTGTGCTGAACACTGGAATTTGACACAACATTGTAAAATGATTATAAATCAATAAAAAATGTTAAAAAAAAATGAAAGAATGAAAATAATTACAGCCCCTGTTCATAAACATAAGAAAAACAACAACAAAATGAACAAAAAGAAAGCACAAGGAAGGAAATAGTAAAAATAAAAGCAGAAAGTAAAAAGTAGAAAATAGAGAAACAGTAGATCTGGGGTTTTTTTTTAATAATTTAAAAATTAAGTAAATTCTGGGTTTTTTAAAATAAAAATAGGCTAATCACCCAATGATTAAGGGGGAAAAAAAAAAAAAAAAGAACAGCCACCCTAACAGCAAAATAAGAAATGACAAAGGGGAAAGAGCCATTGAAGTAGAAGACATTTTTAAAAATCATGAGATTACTTTGCAATCCTCTTTGCATATAAATTTGAAAACCTGGTTGAAATGAATATTTTCCTAGGGCATAGAGATTGCTAAAATTGACCCCATTTGATTTAGAAAGCTTAAACAGGCCAATTTCTGTAGAAGAAATAGACAAAGTTATGGAAGGACTACCCCACAAAAACCCACCAGGCCCAAGGAGTTTCTCAGAGGCATTCCACCAAACCCTCAAGACCAGATAGTCCCAGTGCTCTGTCAATTATTCCAGAGCATTGAACGGAGAGGAAAACTTCCTAACTCATTATATGAAACATGTAACATTGATACCTAAAATCAGATAGACAGTGCAAAGAAAGAAAGCTGCAAATCAGTATCACTCATGCATATTGATGAAAAAATACTAAATAAAACATTAGCAATCCCAAATCCAAAATATTAGAATCCAAAATCATACTAAGAAGGTAATATACTTTGCCCAAGTAGGATTTATTCCAGGAATAATGTAAAGTTGGTTTAATGCTAAGAAAGCCATTAATATCACACACCCTATTAATAGCCCAAATGAAATAAATCATAAAATTATTTCCATAGGTGCTGAAAACTCTTTGAAAAAACTCAACACCCATTCACTATAAAAAGCAATATTAGATGGAAATTGAAGGATATTCTTAAATTTGTGTATATCAAAGTTTAAAAAGCAAGTACCCATAGTATCTTACCCATCATGTAGGGAAGAAGGAGATAAAAGAAGATACGTGTGCTCGTTTTTGCAGAAGAAATATAAAAAGGAGAAACTAGAAAATAAACAGAATGGTTACCTACAGAGGGTGGGTGGAAAACGCACAGGAAAAGTGGAGGAGTTAAGAAGTAAGGGTGAAAAGGAAGCAGCCCTTCTCTGGGTGTATGTCTTTGTTAGCTCTGACTCTCAGGACCACAGTCATGTTTCTTATACCCCTGGAAATAAATAGCTACTTTTCGTAGGTGGAACCAAAGTGGAATATAAACAGTAACAAATGAACTTAACTGTATTATAAATGAATAATACAACCACACTGAAAAAAATGGGAAACAAAAGAACTCACATAAATGAATTTCAGGAAGCAGTATTTTGACTGGACACTGTAAAGTGGAAAACAAAAACTACTGTATCCTTGTTAGTACAGGGAAATGGGTTAGCAGTTCTGTAACTATTGTGTGTGTACCTTAGGATTTAGCAAACAAGTCAATATAGATAATTAGAGGCAGGTTTTTCCACTGTCTAAGAAAGAAGTTACAAATTAGGAAAGTAGAGAAGCTAGAATGAACAGTATTAGAATTGGAGGTATCAGTATGGATTCATGGTTTCAATAGAAATACGGGTAGATACAGATTCATGTGCATGTATGCTTGTGTGGGTGAATATATGTATACATGTTTCCTGGCTTTGTGTGCCGGGAGGGGCCTATGAGCAATGATACTCTAGCAGCAGTGAGCATACCTTGTGGCCATATCTTTGTTTCTAAACACCATTTTCCAATAAAAGAAACCAGAGCTCCTTGGAGAAGCAGTTGATTCAAGTGCTGGGACAGGACAAGCTGAATCTGGAACATTCTGTGATGCCCCTAAAATAAGAACATGCTCGTAAAAAGAATGGAGGTTTATCAAAAGGACCCAGGAATCAACCTGAAGAACTTTGCGATGGTTGAACCAGGGACAACTTGAATAGCAAAATAATTAATGATAGTATTGGATTGTGATCCCTAGAATAAACTAAATACCCAGGCGTCCATACCAGAAATAAATAAAATTGAATAAATAAATAAGTGGGTGTGGTCAGCTATTCCTTATAGAAGAACTCTAATTGATAAATGTAAAAGGAATGAAGAAAATATAAACCTACTAGGCAAACACTACAGGAATAATTGTTGCAGGCAAGATCCACCAATGGATGATAAAATTAACGGGTAAAAGTTTGACTTGGAACAGAATATTTTCATAATCTTAGTATCTTCCCCAAGAGAGTTACCAAATACAAAGGGAAACATAATAACTTTACAGTGGAGAAGACTGGCATTCACCAGCTTATTCAAATGATCAAGGTAAGCATCACCTGTACTAATATTTATTGACATCGCGTGTCCCCTAACATGATATACTGGAAAAGACACAGCATCGCTTCTGTAGTTTTATTACCAAAAATATGTATAACCTCTGTTTAATAATGCAAGCATCAGACAAACCCACATTGAGGAGCATTCTGCAAAATTATGACCAGTACTCATCAAAAATATCAAAGTCATGAAAGACAGGAAATGGCTGAGGAATTGTCACAGGTTGGAGGAGACTAAAAAGGCATAAAACCATGAAGTGCAGGATGGAATCCTGAATTGGATACTGGGACAGGAAAAAGGACACAAGGAAAAAGATTAGGGGAATGTGAATAAGGTCTGTAGTTCAATTAATAGTATTGTACCAGCATTGATTTTCTGGCTATTAAATATTGGATGTTTTCCCCTAAAATCAAAGCATAGATGTATGGTGTCTCCACTTCTGTTCCATATGGTACTGGAATTCCTAGAGAGTGTGACAGTTAAGAAAAATAAATAAAAAGCATTAAGATTGGAAACTGCCTTCATTCGTAAACAACATGATTGACCACATCAAAAATCTTAAAAAAAACCTACAGAAAAAAAGTACTAAGGGAACTTAGTAAGGTCACAGGATAGAAAGACAATAAACAAAAATCTATTGTATTTTTTATATGCTAGCAACAAACAATTGGAAAATGTTAAACTTTTGCTTTTCACAAGACAATTTTAAAAATGAAAAGGCAAGACACAGACTTGGAGAAAATATTGATAAGACATCTCTCTTGTAAAGGATTCATATCCCAAATATATAAAGAATTCTCACAACTCAATAAGAAGGACACAACCCGATTGAAAATGGGCGGAGAGTCAAGAGGCACTTCACAAAAGAAGATAAATGAATGGACAATAAAGTTATGTGAAGATATTTCACAGTGTTAATCAGGAGAGTACAAATTAAAATCATAGTGACGTAACACCTCACACTCACCATAATGACTAAATTTAAAAGACTGACAACATCAAGTGTTGACAAGAATGTGGAGCCACTGGAACTCTCTAACAGTGTTGGTAGGAATGTAAAATGACACAGCTACTTTGGAAATCAGTTTGCCATTTCTTAGAAAGTTAAACATATGATTACCATATGACCTGGTAATTCCACTCCTATGTAGGGTAGACAAAGCTAATCTATGGTGGAAAAAAAAAAATCAGACCAATGGTTGCCCAGGGCAAAGACAGGGAATGAGGGTGGAGAGACTGCAGAGGAGCCCCAGGGGGCAATGGAAATGTTTTGTATCCTGATTGCAGTGCTGGCTGCCTGGGTATACCCACTTTTCAAAACCCATTGAACTGAATACTTAAAAGGAATACTTATTGTAGGTAAACAGACTTTAATACGGCTTTTTTTAAGGTGAAAAAACAAATGATTAGAATGAATGTTTATGCAACAGTTACCTTTTTAAGTGCTTTCCATGTTCTGCATGATCTCACTGAATTCTCAAAACCACCTCATTAGGTAGGACTCCATTGTCCCCACTTTCCAGCCGAGGAGACAGAGGTAGAGCTCATAGTAACGAACAAGGATGTGAGCCCTTGACCACCGTGCTCCTGAGCTCAAACGTCACAGTCTCTTCCTTGACATTAATTATTAATGACATTTATAAAGCTCATCCTGAGGACGTACTAACAAGCCGTCGATCTGGATCAGCCAAGAGAAGTGAGTGTGAACCTAGGAAATGAGGGGAGGAACCCAAAAGAAGAGGCAGCCTGGACTCCTAACTACCTGCATAGGAATCGTCAGGTGACGGGTCCTTGCCTCACCCAAGACTGGCTGAATTAGAATCTCTGGGGTGGGCCTGAGAACCTGCACCTTAATAAGAAGGCTCTCCTCCTCCCCCCATCTTCCCAAGTAAGAAGAATAGAGACAGGTCTGTGCAGAAGAAGGTCTGAGTGTCTGACCAACCTGGGCTTGACTCCTGACCCTTCCAGACCCTTGCTTACCTCTCTGTGCCTCAGCTTTCTTGTCTGCAAATTGGGCATCATCATGGTAGCAGCAGCACCGAGTGGCTGGGCGGTTGACGTGATCTGAGTGAGAATTAGTCACAGCGCTGGCACAGGGGAAGCACTCAGTACTTGCTGGATTAAAGTAACAATTGAATGAGGCCCAGCGCTTTGTCTCTCTCCTTCCTCTCCAGGCCCTGGTCTGGCCTTTATTGCTTACCCCAAGGCGGTCACCATGATGCCACTCTCCCCACTGTGGGCCACCCTGTTCTTCATGATGCTTATCTTCCTGGGCCTGGACAGCCAGGTAAGGGGTGGGGGAGCCCAGGCTGGGAAGGTAGGGGGGGCCAATGCTACCCTTAGGAGCAGTTCGGGGCCCAGACACCACCTCCTGGTCCTGGGTGTCAGGATCAACCAGATCATGGAGGACACGCAGTTGTAGAAAAGCATCTTCTTCTTCCTTTATCTCTGCCCCCATGACATGCCATGCCTCAGGCGGCCACATCGGTCCTCAGTACCACCACCAGCTCCCACTCCCCCATGTCCCACCACCTGCTTCTGTTCTCATTGTCGCCTGTGGGCCTCTCCCAGACCCCTCATCCCCTTGGCAGTCTGCCTTCCTCAGTGGAGGATGTGTAGTTAAAACCAGCAGTCTATCTGTGCCCATTTTCCTTCATCTCCACACAGATGCTTGCACCTACATTTTCTCACACTGTAATTCACCCTGGCCCACTCACCCAACCATCCTCCAGTCCTCTCCTTGGTCTTCCAGCCAGAATCCTGTGGCTACCAGGCTCTCTTCAGCCTCAGAAATCTGCCCTTTGCCCCTCTGCTTCAACGTGGCTGGTTTCCCTAAGAGCCCCGAAGAAGGTCTTCCAGCCAAAGCCAGTCACTCTGCCGTCAGACAGGGGTCTGTCTGCGAGGTGCTGCCCACTACCTGTGACCTTGTGTGAGTCACTTAGCACCCAAGCCCTGTGGCTGGTGTGTCTGTCAACCACGCCAAGTCCAATTTCTTCCCGTGGATGGTTTATCAGAAGCTGCTAAGCCGAGCTGCGGAAGCACCGGGTGTTTTTGCTGATAATCGGCCCTTCTATTATTTCGGGCAGAGGCCTCAGGAGGGATCGGCGGCTTGTGTGTGACAGTGACAGGCCTGCCTCCTCTGCAGAGGGACATGGGGGCTGAGTCGCGGCTCTGCGAGTGTCGGGGCTGAGCCAGGCCAGCACTAGGGCTGAGAAAGCCTGTTTGCAAAGGGGGCTGGAGGCCAGATGTCCATCACAGAGGGTGGATGGCTGCCTGCTCACCCCCAAGTGTGGATGGCACTTCTCTGTGCTTGGACTGTGTCTTTACTTCTTAATCACGTAACCACATGGGCTGGGAGGCTCCTTATACCATCCCCATTTTACAGAGGAAGAAACTGAAGCTCCAAAATGCCAGGTGACTTGCTGGGCCATGCACCAGGTCTCTGTGCCTGTTGGCCCCTGTGCTCTGATGTCTCTTCAGGTCAGGTGCTAAATCAGCAGCCTCCCCTGAATCTCCTTCCTTCCCTGGGGACCTGCGAGAAAGGATGACTACAGTCAGCCTTGCCGGAGAGGCAGGGAAGCCTGGAGGCTAGGAGCCCAGGCCTTGGAGTCAGACAGGACTGGGTCTGAGTCCCAGCTGCATGACTCTTACGGCTGTGTGACTCTGGACGGTCGCTTCACCTCTCTGCGCTACAGTCTCTTTGCACAGTGAGGATGGAAATACCTTTCCCAAGGAGGTAGAAGTGAATCAGAAAGGATTTGGAGCCAAGAAATGGCTCCAGGGAAGGGGGCTGTCCCCACATGGTGACCTCCCTGTGCCACACAGTGGTTGCAGCCCAGCCTCTGGAACAAGGTTGCCTGGTTCAAATTCAGGCTCTGACACGTACTATCTGTGTGACCTCAGAGCAAGTTGCTCTCGTGCTTCCGTGTCTTCATGTACAAAACGGGGATAATGATAGGGCTTAACACATAGAGATCAAATAAATTAATAATTAAGTAAATTAACTGTTTAGCAATGAGTCTGGCACATAACAAGGGCCATGTGTTCACCATCACCATTATAATTATTATTAGTCATTTATCAAACATCTTCTGAGCATCTCCTCTATGCCACTGGAAACAGATGAAAATAACATGGCCCCTGCCATCCGGGATCTCACCTTCTTGTAAGGAGACAGTTAGAAGCAAGCTGAGGTCCCATGGGATGAGGGGTAGGGACTAGGCTTGGAATAGATTCGGGGGTCTGTTCTGCCCGAGCGGGAGACAAGGAGGAGCAGTCAGGAAAAGGCTCGTGCAGGAGATCTGCCCATAGTGCTGGGAGAACCCAGGGAGGGGGTGAGGGGTGCGCTGTGATCTTTGGGCTGGGTGTTGATGGGTGAATAGGAGTGCAACTGATCCCATATCTGGCCTGTCTCAGCATAGCGGAAGCAGATGCCCAGTGGCTCAAGTCTGCCTGCACAGTCTGGCTGGGCGCAGAGACTCACCCAGCCCGAACACGAGAGCTGAATGTGGCTCACCTGACTGCCTCCACCCAGCAGAGGGGCATCTGCCCACCAGATGCCAAGGGCAGGGGAGCTGTCACAGTCCTGGAGGATGAGCACGTCACGTCCCACCCTCAGGGACTGACCAGAGCCTGCCACCAGCAGAGCACTCAGCTCTCAGGACGGTTATAGAGACTCCTGACTTGGCTCCAAGGCAGAAGCTGGGTCTCATTTAAGTCGCTGACCCCAGGACAGGGCCCAGCACGTAGGTACATGACAGGCAGCATGAGGGAAAGGCGTTGTAGCTTTAGAGTCAGGAGACCTCATTTCAAGTCCTGACTGCTACTCCTTGCTGAGACACGTTGGGCAGGTTGCTTCCCCTCTCTGAGCCTCAGGGTCCTCATGCATCAAATGGGCTTCCTGGAGTGCTGTAAATGCCGGGCTTACTGCTTTTGTTCTTGGGCCTTTGCTGGCGTGAGTAAGTGTGGGAATGAAGGTGAGGCTTGGTGGGAGGGAAGCCCAGGGCTTAGGGCTGCTGCGCTTGCCTGGAGCCAGGGCCACGAAGGGCTCACACCACCGTATCTACCCTGTCCAGTTCGTGTGCGTGGAAAGCCTTGTGACGGCCGTGGTGGACATGTACCCCAAGGTCTTCCGGAGGGGCTATCGGCGGGAGCTGCTCATCCTGGCCCTGTCGGTCATCTCCTATTTTCTGGGCCTTGTGATGCTGACGGAGGTGAGTGATGTGGACACAGGTCAGTGATGTGAACAGGGGAGCACAAGGTTCAGTGCCTGAGCTTTGGGTTCAGCAGGTCTGACGTCAGATCCCAGCTGTCACGTTGACTAGCTGTGTGACCTGCCAGGTCTAGTGCTTCTCAGGGACTCAGTTTTCTCATCTCTGTAATGGGTTTTTGTGAGAATCCAGGGAAAGTTTTTATGAAGCCCTTCGCACAATGTCTTGCATGTGTAAATGCTCTGCTTAAGGTCTCCACTGTCACTGCCAGAGGAGAACAGAACTCACAGAGGGAAAGCCTGGGTTAATCTAGTCATCGTGAGAGTCTCGATGCCTGGGCCACCCCTTACAGTCACTTCTGGGTGAAGGGGACAGTGTCCCTATGGAACCCTTGACTGCTTATGTTTATTGGTCTCAAGTTCAGAGCAGGCTTTTCTGGGGCACCACTGAGAACAGACACACAAGAGGAAATCGGGCACCTTCAGGCACTATGTGTTCCAGCCCCAGCCCTCCACGTGTACCCTCTTGTCTCTGCGGGGTCTGTGAGTGAGGAGGGGTTCACCATGACCCCCAGATTAAGACTGCCTCATAAAACCATGTTTCTCCCCTCCTGCTGCCATCCTGTCTAATAAGTACTTTCTCAAGTACCTGGGGAAGGTGAGATTAGATCTTTTTCCACATACTCACAAAATTAATTTATTTAAAAAGACAAAAACAAAAAAACAAAACAAAACGAAACAAAAAAAAAACCCTGTTGCCTAGAGACAAGAAGAGCTTTTGTAAGAAACATGGAAAAAAATGAGGGATTTCAGACCATGTCCAAGCCACTGATGTGATACTGAGGTTGGTCTGTTGATCCTTCTCATCCTCCACTTCTCAGCTCAAATGCCACCTCCTCCTGGAAGCCACCTCTGCTTTCCTCCCCCCACTAGCACTTCATTCTAAGCTCAGCCCAGCCTCCCTCTGGCTGTTACAATGACCTGTCTATTCACCTGCCTCCCCCACTGGGCCCTGGGGTCCTTGGGAACTGGAGCTGGCCTTGCTCAGCTTGGCACCCCCAGGGCCTGGCACTGGGTGGGCTCTGGGGTGTGGCGGCTCATGTCATTACTGCTCCTAGTCATTGTCACATTAATGGGGGTGGTAATCAGCATCTGAGCAAAGGACTGTACAGCACTTCCCGTTTCCACCTGGCCTCTCACACAGAAAACAGCACTGCAGTGAGCAGGGCTTCATTGGGTGCTGATTAATCACAGGGAGCCAAGTCTTGTCACTTACAAATTGAGGGGTTAACCTGATGCCTTAAAGAGGCTGCTGGGGCTACAAGGAGGGCAGGCGTCGGCGGGGCGCCCCTGACTTGTAGCAGGTGGGCAGAGGGCCTTCCTGGACACACCGCCCTGGGTGCCCCCAGCTCACAGAGCCTTTGTGCCCCCACCCCAGGCCTCGGGTCTGCCCCGGGCACCCCAGGCCCATCAGGGAGCCAGCGCTGTGCCCTCCCAAGACTATGAGTCAGCAGACACAAGGCCCCACAGGCCAACCTCTCCCTCCACGGAGGCGTGTCTGTGAACCAACACACCGGGGACGTTCAAATTGCCAAATGGGCCGTGTCAGCCTCAGTAATTGCTGGCAGGATCTTCTCCCTCATTTATGCTCATTTAAAGCTCGGCTCTAGGGAAAAAAATAGTCCTCAAATGCCTCATTTTCCACTGAGGCAATTTGGTGGTGGCTGAGGGTGGGGGCTCTGCAGCCAGATGCCTGGGTCCAGGCCTCAGCCCGCGACGGGCTAGCTGGGTGACCTGCCGCCAGTGTCCTCACCACCCCGTGCCTCAGTGGCCCCACATGAACACCGAGGACAGCAGCAGCGCCTGCCTGGTGATCACACTGGGCAGAATCAGCCAGACTGAGGTGTGGGAAGCGGTTAAGAAAGAGCCGGCACTTGGGGGGCACTATGGTAGGGCGTCCTTCTGTTTTGTTTTGTTTTTTTTTTTTTTCTTTAATATACGATGTGCTGGGAAGGAGATCCTCGGGAGAGCAACCAGAGGGCCAACTCAGAGTAACTCGGAAAGCCAGGCCCCCCGCCGCTCCTTCTCACAGACGTGAATGCCGCCTTGTCCGGCACAGAAGGGGGGGCCCCTGGCCAGATACGGCCCAGAGATGTGTTGTGTTTCACCCTCGCCGTGGTTTTTTAAGAAGACAAAGAATTGACCAAAATTAAAGAGAAAGATTTCTTGAGAAAATCTGGATTTTTGACGACTTCCCGAAAATCTGCAGGTCCGGCTGCACCCAGGCCTGCATCCCCCAGCAGGAGTCAACCACAGTTGTGTGGGGCCCATGAACTCCTGTTAGCCACAGCCCCCACCACTCCCAGGCATCACACACTGGGACCACTTGTGTCAGCACTGAGGTGTTCCCCCTGATCTAGCTGAAGAGATGAATGAGGAAACAGCCCCCGGGTATGTGGTCTCACATGATGGGAGGAGGCCTGGGGGCTGCGGGACCACGAGGAAGAAGCTTCATTCCAGTAACTGCCCACGTCAGACACACAACGAGGATGTACAGGGTTAGTCCTGGCCTCTTAAACAACCCCCAATTCTGGCATCAGAATGCCCTCCCTCCTGGCTGTCCCTCCCTTTTGCACTTTTATTTCCCCTGCTTTTGATTGTGTCCTGCTAAGGATCTCATTGTCTTATAGGATTTTCTTTATAGATCTCAGCCCTTCCCACACCTGCATCTGGCCTCCCCTGCCTCCTAGAGCTCTTCCCAGATCACCAAGACCAGCCAAGCTCGCACTTCCTAGGCCTTCCACTGAACCTAATCGTCACAAATCTGCATACTACAGAACTGGCCCACGTCATTCCTGCATCCCTCAAAGGTTGCACACCTACTCTGTACAGAGTCTTTGGCTAGATACAGGGGCACAGCTGTGGACAAGCCATTCAGAGTCCCTCCCCCATGGGGTGCTCACTCCACACGATTTAACTTGCACTTAACTGGGACCTACTGCAAGCCAGGCCTTGCACTGAGGGCGGGAGACACACGGAGGACCACTGTGGGAGCCTTCGCAATGGGAGCTCAGAGCTAACAGAGCAGCTGATGGGGGGACCTTTTTAAAAATCATGAATCCATAAAGTGTGAATGAAAGAATGAGAACTGCCAGGGAGGGCTTTTGGAGGAGGTGACATCTGAGCTGAGCTTTGAAGGAACTTACCCAGTGGAAGGGAACCGCATGTGCAAAGGGATAGAGGTGAGACTGTCCCTCAGTCTGTCCAGGAGGGGGCATGTTGAGGGTGGCTGTGGGAAGGGAGCTGAGGCCAGGTGAGGAGGGCAGCCCTGGCTGGCAGGCTGAAGGAAGCCAAGCTGCAGAGTGACATGGTTGGATGTGCACATGGGAAAGATCCCTGTGAAAGCTGGTGCATGGAAGGGTAAGGAAAGGGTGAGGCTGGAGGCAGGGAGGCCAGTGGGGAGGCTGTCGGAGCCATGTGGGGAGAAGGGCTGAGCCTACTCCACCTCCAGCCTCTGGATTTCTGTGTTGTCTCTGGCTTTGGGGGTACAGAGACAAGACGAACCCTTGCAATCCCAGCAACTCACAGAGGGTGGTCCTAGGGGGCGCCCTGGTGTGGAGGGTGCAGCATTCTAGGACGCTAGGGAGACCAGTCTGCCCTGGTGGAAGTGACTCCTGGCTGGTGGTAGCCACAGAGCAGAGGGCCCTTCCCGAGGCCGGCTGACTGGCCCTGCTCTCCCTGTGTCTTCATTCCTCTGTCCGTGTGCCTCTCTTCCTGCCTGCAGGGCGGCATGTACATCTTCCAGCTCTTTGACTCCTACGCCGCCAGCGGCATGTGCCTTCTCTTCGTGGCCATCTTTGAGTGCATCTGCATTGGCTGGGTGTACGGTGAGCAGAGGCCGAGCCCGCCCACACCCCAGATGGGGCCACGGTGCCCAGCGCAGGGTGCTTCGGGCCTGGGTGGGCTTAGCTCCTCTGTGGCTGGTTTCCATCTGCATGGACCTCTTTGTCCTTCCCCTGAGGGACTTCTTGGCCCTTCCCACTTGTTGGGAGACCTTCCTCCTCTTATACCCCTGCAGCACAGGGAGGGGTTCCAGGCTCCAGCACTGTGACCTTGGGTCTGCCTTTTTGCCCCTGGGGCTCAGTTTTCCCATCTGTAAAATGGGGTAGTCACCACCATGTCTCTAAGTGTGAGGCAAAACAGCCAGCCCAGTGCCTGGCCCTCTGTCAGCATCTCCCATTCCCCAAACCAAATGAGTGGGTGAGGATTGCTGGGCTCAGTGATGATGGACACCCCCGAGCATGGCTTTGGAATAGACACCCCACAGGCTACCTCGCCAGGCCCTCACGTTCAGAACCCCAACCCCTACCCCCACACAAGTAACCTAGCTCCTGGCCTTGCGTCAAAGGGACCACCTTCCACCTTTTCCCCAGAAACTCCTCACCGTTTCCTGGGCGTCACTGCCCGAGGTCGGGTGGGGTCTTCCTGAAAGCAGACCAGAAGCCCTCCTCCCACAGTTTATCCTGAAACCTCACATATGTAAGTCCTTGGTAGTTTTTAAAGCGGTAAATAAGGTCCCTGCTGCAATTGTCTCAGGCTGGGGGAAGCAGACGCTCATTGCCTTTCCTCTGAGTCTTGTACAGAAATGCTCTGGGGTGTGTGTGCCCGTCTGCTTTATTCTGGACAGGAAGCAACCGCTTCTATGATAACATCGAAGATATGATTGGCTACCGGCCGCTGTCACTCATTAAATGGTGCTGGAAGGTTGTGACCCCCGGGATTTGTGCGGTAAGGGTCCCCCAGGAGCTGCCTGCAGCCCAGCCACCCACCACTTCTCTACTCCAGAGCCCAGGCCAGGCCGAGGCTGAGACTGAGGAGGGGATGTCCCCCTGGGGGACCCTCTGTGCATTCCCAAAGCCCGAGGCACCCTACACCTTTCGAAGCTGGCAGTGGGGACAGTCTCTGAGCTTGGCCTCACTAGGACCCAGCCCTGCCACCAGCTTGCTGTGTGACTGAGCAAGTCACCTCCCTTCTCGGGGCCTGATTCCGTGCCCGCAAACTGGGCAGCTGGGACCTGCTTCTGTGGGAGCTGAGGGTCCCGTGAACATTTGGCTCTGCTCTTGGCAGTGAAGCAGCAGCCTGGGGGTAAAGAGGGGCCCACACTCTGACCCTCGGACCAGACCGTGAGGATGAGGTGAGAGGATGTTTAATTAAAAACAAAACAGTGCTCTTCACCCGGTTCTCGGCACTGGAAGTATCTCAAAGCACCTTCACAAACATCTTGCTTCTGAAAGGAAGCAAGGCCAAGGCTTCTGCAGGGCGGGGAGGGTCTTGCAGGCTCTGTGAGGGTCTGTTCCCTGTGTTTCTCGCCGTGGACCGAGCAGGGCCTCGCCTCTCCGAGGCTGCCACACGGGATGGACCGTCTTCCCTGCTGGCCACCTTTGTGCAGGCTCAGGGTCCCCCACCCCAGGGACCTCTCCCCGTCTTCCCGCAGGGCATCTTCATCTTCTTCCTGGTCAAGTACAAGCCCCTCAAGTACAACAACGTCTACACCTACCCCGCCTGGGGCTACGGCATCGGCTGGCTCATGGCCCTGTCCTCCATGCTCTGTATCCCGCTGTGGGTCTTCATCAAGGTGTGGAAGACAGAGGGGACGCTGCCTGAGGTGAGCGGGGCTGGCTGTGCTGGGCGGGCTGGTGAGCACCGGTGCAGCCATGGGCGCCTCCGGGTCCCAGCTTCCTCATCTGGGCAGTGGGTGTGTGAGAATGTGCCCCCACGTGTCTCTCGGGGGATCCTGGCCAGCTCCTCCCTGGCAGGTGTCTGTCGTTACTATTGTGCTGAGGCCTCAGAGTTGAGCCATTTTCCCTGAGCTTGGCCTCAGTTTCCTCATCTGTAAAATGGACCAACAGCAGTCCCTCACGTCCAGAGGTTGGTTGTTGTGGACTCAGCGAGTGCAGAGAGGGAGAGCAATTAGACCAGGACCTGGGACAGAGAAGGACCAAGTGTTAGCTCTGATGGTTCTGTGGATTCCATTCATTCAAGACCCATTCCCACAACACAGGGAGCTGGTCTGACACTGTGGGACACCTGTTATGTGTCATCACCCGGCCAGGCTCTCTCCGTCTGCATCTCCTTTAGTCCTCAGAGCCAGCCGGGGTGAAAGGCATCACTGTCCATATTTAACAGGTGAGGGAAACTGAAGCTCAGAGAACTTAAGTCACTTGCCTAAGATCTCAGCCAAAAATTAGCAAATCAAATTTTTTAAACAATTTTATCAAAGTACATTTTCTATATCATAAAATTCACCCATTTCAGGTGTACAACTCTGTGGTTTTTTAGTAGCTTTCCGGGTAGTGCAATTATCACCATAAATCAGTTTGCAAACCTTTTTATCTCCCTAATGAGATCCCCAGTGCCCATTCACAGTAAGCCCTGTTCCCAGCCCTAGACACCCACAAGTCTGCCTCTGTCTCTGTGCACGTGCCTCTTCTGGATGCTTCCTGTCCTTGGAACCACGCAGTACATGGTCTCTTGGTAACGGAGTGAACTAGGACCCCGCCCTTCGACACACACCACACACACCCCCGCCCCCGGCGCCTATCTTCCCTTCACTCTCCCACCTGCGGGCGGATCAGAAGGTCTGAGTCAGTTTCTCACCCATTTAGCAAACTGTCTGCTGTGCTCTAGACACTCTTCGAAGCCATCTGCAAACACTAAGCCATTGAATCCTCGTAGCAGTGCCGTGAGGTGGAGGCCCTTCCTCTCCCCATGGTACAGAGGAGGCAGCTGTGGCACAGAGAAATGAAGCAAGTTGCCCAAGGGCACACAGCCTTGGAGTGGCAGAGTGGGTTCCCTGGAGGCCTTGCTCTCGGGCCCCCCCACCTCGTTTCTGCCCCAGTGCAGCACCACAGGG
This sequence comes from Camelus bactrianus, assembly GCF_048773025.1. Lineage (NCBI taxonomy): Eukaryota > Metazoa > Chordata > Mammalia > Artiodactyla > Camelidae > Camelus > Camelus bactrianus. The sequence goes on along the minus strand of NC_133555.1, from coordinate 5,399,112 downwards.
GGGATTCGGGCTGACCAGTATCTCCCAGGCCATGGCCATAGGCGAGTGCCAGCCCAGAGTCGGCTCCAGCCAGCCCGCCTGCCCACGGAGGGGCCTGGGCTCCAGAAAAGCCAGAGTGCAGCCAGAAGGAGCAAGCAGAGAAGGAAGGGCCCTCTCTCCAGCCTGCTCGTCCCCCAGAGCAAGTCCGGGGCCTCAGCAGGGCAAGGGCGCTTGTTAACTCTCATGCGGGACCAGACATGTCCAGAGGAGAGCAGTCCTGGGGCCCTAACACCTTGGCCCTGTAGGCCCCTGCCAGTTAGTTCCCCACCCTCTGTTGCCAGAAGATTCTGTCAGCTGATGGGAAGGATCTGGAAGGAAAAACAGGGTCAGTGGTACCCACCTCAGGGAATTGCTGTGAGGGCGGATAGTCTGGGTGCTAAGAGCTGTGAACTGGGCAACAAATCTGGGCCTCAGGGCAACCCTAGAGGCAGATGACGCTGTTACGCCTTTGACAGAGGAGGGAACGAGGCGCAGGGGCTGAGTTCTGGCCCCAGTACGTGGTAGAACTGGGATTCAAGCCCAGGTGCCTGGCCTTGGAGCCCTTGCTCCCAAGACCTGCCCTGTGTCAAGACCCTGGTGCCCCGGGGGGTGTTCAGCATGGGGAGGTCTGCCCATTAATCTCCCCCTGGGCAGGATCTGAGAGAGACAACAGAACCTTGATCGTGAGAAACTAACCACCCAAACGTCTTTCCAGCCTTCTGTGGAAAAGGTTTATGCCCAGAAAAGGCCTCCTAAATCCTGACCTGACGTCTTCTCTCAAGGGAACCTGGGGGCACACGTGAGGCTGAGGTGTGGGGCCTGAGGCGGGACCGTGCGGGCAGGAGTGTGTGTCAGGGGTCTGCCCGTGGCCTCCGCTCCCTCATCGGTAGAGTGCCGGCCACTCTGCAAGGCGCCGTGAGGCTGTGGCCGTGAGCGTCAGCATCAGAGAGCATGTTTCCTTCATCAGACAGGGCCACCTATTCCCCTGGATGTGGTGACGTCTTTCTGTGGGGACTGTCCTCATTTGTCCAGCAGCTCCTCCTCACAGCAGCCCTCCAGGCAGGTGCTCCTGCCCCCTTTCACAGGCGGGGAGATGCAGCTTGGAGATGTTGGGTGACTTGCCCCGCGGGGAGTGAGTGGCCAAGCAGCGCTAGCTTCTCCGTGTCCACGGGAAGCAGGGATGCGGCCAGCAGCCTGGGTACAGCGCTCGCGCCCTGGGCCCCTGCAGCGGCCCAGTGCGGGCCTGGGCCCTTCCGCTGACCGTCTCCAACTCCTCAGCCAACTCCTCGTTGTCCCCCTGTCTGGGGGCTGTGGGAGAGGGGGAGACTGAGACCCAGGGAGGTCAATTCATTGTCCAGGACAGAGCTCTGAGTGGCAGAGCTGCAGCCCAGCCTCAGTCTGATGGGTTCATGGCCCCGAGGCATCCACTGTGCTGTGGGAGGCACCCAGGCAGGCCTAGGACCCCGGCAGCCGTGTTCAGACAGCTCTCCTCTCCCCCCACCTAGAAATTCCGGAAGTTGACCATCCCCAGCGCCGATCTGAAAATGCGGGGCAAGCTTGGGGCAGGCCCACGGACGGTGACGGTTAATGACTGTGATGCCAAACTCAAGGGCGATGGGACCATTGCAGCCATCACAGAGAAGGAGACGCACTTCTGAGCGCCGCCTGCCACCTCGATGCCTCTCCTCCTCCTCCTCCTCCGCCGTGTGTACAAATGAACACCCGAACCGCGTACTTCACCTAATGGTAGAGGCTTGCTCGTTTGGCACAGGATTTATTAACAAGTTAATTTTAAGGTGGCCATGTCCACTCTGGTTTAAAGTCACATTCCCCTCCTCGCCCCCCAGTTGTCATGTAAGTAACAGTACGGAGACATAATCCTGCACAGGGACTAGCAGTCTTCTTGTGCTAGGATGGTTTTAACGAGTGTTTGCTGGGGTTTAGGAACAAGTTGTCTCCTAGGGTCCAACTTTTATACTCGGGCTGCAGGGCAGGTGGGTGGGTGCCATGCCTGCCCTCCCCTGTCAGCCTTTTAACCGACCGGTCTGTGTCCCATGTTTGTCCCTGACGGTTGCAGCTGCCCCTCCTCCGAGCCTCCAGGCTTTCCCTTCAGACCCTCCCTTTGTCATCCCCACCTTCCTAGAGGTGGGCTTGCAGACAGCAAGCTATGTCACAGGGGAAACAAAAGGTCGCACCAGACTCGGGACTCCTGGATAGCAGGCCGCGCTCTGGTCCCACCAAGTGGCCTGGGGCACTCCCCTCCCGTCCTCGGCCCGAGCTTCTGCATCTCCCCAATGGGGAGGCCTGGATCAGGTGATCTCTGAGATTTTTCCCGGCCACATCTCTTGAGGATTCTCTCTGCATGCCTCACTGGCTTGCAGACCTGCTGGTTGATCTTGGATTCTTCTGAAGACTTGCAGGCTGTCATCCCTGCTTCCACCCCCCTCCCACCCACTTATTTAAAACTAAGTTTATCATGGAAGCTGTATGGTTTGATTTCATCCGTGAGTGGCCCCGTCCTCTGGAGACCAGCCAGGTCCTCAGCCCCATGGCAGGGCACCTCCTGTCTGTCCTCTCTCACCCTCAGTTCTGCCTCTCTGTCCTGTCACTACTCCAGCCAGGATCTGCATGCTGGGGCCTTCCCCCAGCCTCCCGGGAGGAGCTACAGTCCAGCCTGGAGCCTGGGTTCATCCTCCACCCCCTTCTTTACCCCTTGCCCTCCGCTCTCTCTCGTACCATCATGCTACCTCCAGTCCCTTCCCTGTCCTTCCTGTCACCAGCAGAACCTTGGAACCTTCTCGAGGCTTCTTCCCTACCTTTTTCCCAGGAGCTGTCCCACCTGCCTCTCCGGCCAGGGTGCTGGGAAGCCTCAGCGCTCACTGGAGGGGAGACCCGGGCTCCCGCCCCTCTCCCAGTGGGTGCAGGCCTGGGGTCTGCGGAGGAGGCTGCCGCTGCTCCAGGCCTCCCTGGCTGATCCTCTCTTTTTTAATTGGATTTGACGTCAAATCTCTGCCTTGGATCCTGAGTTATTTGGGGACAGGGAAGGTGCATTCTTTATCCTTTTCCTTTATGTTCCCAATTTCTTTGGTGGAAACTCAACCTTTCTTCAAACAGAGGAGTTGGTTTCCTGTAATGACCCTGTGTGTTTGATTCACCCCACTCCCAGCTTCTCTGCTCTGACCAGCCCCCACCTGAAGCCTGCGTTTGCTAAGACGGATGCCCAGGACCCCCCAGGAGGTCGGGATGCCTGGGTCTGGGCCCCCCTTTTGCACACACAGCCCAGGCCTGCCCGGCATCTCCTTGAGCTGTCTGATCCCGTGGACCCGGGAAATGGATGTGGGAAGATCCGGGCTCAGGCTGAGCCCCCTGCCTATGTTCATCCTTGTCTGCTCTTCTCCCATCAAGTCGGGGAGGAGTCTCCCCAGTGTTGCTGCTACTGGTTCTCCACCAACCGCTCTCACCAGTGCACAGCCCTGCCTTCCGGGGACGCACTGCATTGTACAAGCAACACAACACTTCACTCACTTAACACGACTCATGGGGCAGAGCGGAGGAGGGCTTTTGTTCTTCGTTTTTTTGTAATTTCCTACTAGTATTTGGGTAACTTTGGGGGGTGGGGAGGGCAATGTGGGGGCAGGTGATTCATCATTGTGGTGACTTTTTTGATATTCCTTAGAAACAATACATCCTTTCTGAGATATTTACAGTATTATTAAAAATGAAAAAGGTTGTACTGTTTTGCATAATGGACGTTTTTATTGAGTATTCAAAGGGTACACGATTGTCGGCTTACTCATTTTTAAATATTAAAGAAATGAACAAACTCTCTGTGGCTGTTCCTAGCGGAGTGATGCTCACCGGGTGGTTCTTTCTGCTTTATCACCTTCGTGATGTTCCTGAAAAACCGTCTTGGTTCTGTATTTGGAGCTTGCTGCCTCAGCTTGGGATTACAAATTAGAAACACGCAGGGCTGTTTCAGGAGCCCACACTGCCTTCTGTGTGACCCCGTGCATTGAATGTCTACTGTGTGCGAAGTGCTTTACAGAAGTTCTCTGTTTAATCCTGCAACAACCCCAGAAGGAAGGCGTTCCCCCAACCTTGTTTATTTATTACATCCCCCACTTTACAGACAGAGGACATTGAGGCAGAGAGAAGGCGAGCCATTTGCCCAGAATCCCACAGCTAGTAACCAGCAGGACTAGAAAGAGAAGTCAAGTCTGTCTGACCTCAAAGTCCAGTCTCTTCATCACTGCCCCCAAGTGCCTCTCAGGCTGCAAGACAGAGAAGGCAGTAGCCACCCCGCATTGCCACAAAGTCATGCACCTATGCCATTGGGCAGCGCTGCGTGTCTGAGGCAGGCAGGCAAGGTGGGCGGAAGGACAGGAGGATTTGGAGTATGCAGCCCTGGTTTGGGCTTCAGGACCTGCCCTTGCCAGCCTCAGTTTCCTCATCTCTAAAATGGGGATAATTGCTCCCACTTCAAACTCGGTACTTAGGAAGCTCCTGTGAGCTCTGGGTGTGAGTGGTAAAGCTTCGTGTTCACACAGGTTATTATTATCCTGAAGGAGTTGTGCCTAAGCTCTGAAAGTGTGGTATTGTTCAGAACTTAGACGAAAATCTCTTAAATCTGTGTCTGAGATTTCCAAACACTGGCTTAAGACCCCAGAGTGTGCTTTGTCCTGATAGCACATGGCGCAGTGAGATCATCTACACATGGTGTCTGCTCATTCCTGTCTGGTTGACTCTTGCTTAAAATCCCTGATCTCGGGGTCCCCCTGAACCTGTCTTGGGAAATGGGGGAGGGGATCAGGCAGCAAAGAGCTGACGCTTCAGGCTGAGAGCTGCGTGTTTTGAAAAACAGGGTCATGTGTTCAGTCGGCTTTTACTGAGCACCCACTGTGTTCCGTGCCTGGACCTAGGACTGGGGATCCTGAGACAAGTCCTTGTCTTGAATGTTCCTGCTCTTCTTAGTCAAGAAGAGAGGTGTCCACATTCCTCCGGACATGGAGAAGTGCATGAGGAGAGGATGTTCTGCCTTCCCCCGCCTTTTCCAGCCTGTTTGAGCACTGCAGGGTGGCCCTGGGCAAGTCAGCCCGCTTCTCTGGGCCTGGGCTCAGCCAGCAGGGAAGGGTGAAGAACACGCGACCCCACGAGGGGACATGGCTGGCTCAGGAGTCGCCTCGAAGTCCTCTACACACCTGTCTCGCACTCAGCCCCTGCCCTCTCCCAGGCTGTTAAAGTCAAATGAGCCCTTGGCCTGGGCACCTCATGACCTGTTAGGGAGCAGAGTCAGTCTTTGTCGCCAACTCTCGGCCTTCTCTGTCTCACTTTAGAATAAGGTCCCCTCCGTGAAGGATACTGGGAGGAGCAACGCACGCACTGCCCTCAGAGCCTCAGGCTAGCGGGATGTCAGGACCACCCCCACGAGCAACTCCAGGGCAGGATGTGCCAGGGACCAGGTGCTCAGGGAGTGCCAAGGGCAGGAATGAGAACCATTTATTGAGCACCTACTGTGTTCCAGGTGTCATGCCTGCATTATCTCACCAGAGCCTCACATCAAAGCTCACAGGTAAGTGTTATCAATCCCATTTTTTCATATAAAGGAACTAATGTTTAGAGAGTATAAATAATTTGCCAAAAATGATACTAGATACATCTGGCAAGTGGAGGAGCTCAGTAGGACCAAGGTTGGCGGGGTCTACAGAGAGCCCGCATACCCCACCACCACTTTATCAGACATTTAAAACTTGAGTTGCTCCTTGGGGCGTGGGAAGACGTCACCAAGCAGGGAATGGCATTGGTGTTGAGGGAACACCCTGTGCAAAGGTAGGAGGCAGAAAGACATCTTTGGAGAAATACAGGAGAAACCAAAGTCCTTCCCATTCTGGTCTAGTCTTATAACCCCTTGTGCCACTTCACCTGCTGTGCGGCTGGGTGGCCCCTCCCCAGTCTTTCAGGGTAAGGGGTTTGGGTGACACCTACACCAGTGCAGGTCCTGGCACAGAGCAGGTGCTCCCCCGGGCAGAGGCTTCAGTGAATGAGTGTCCAGCTTGCCGGGGAGTAGGGAGCTATGGGAAAGGGAATAAATAGGCATTGAAGACCTGTCTGCTGCTGGAAACCATGCTGGCCCCTCCCTCTGTATTACTTTGCCCTCAGCCTCCCTGTGGGTTGAGTGGTGGTCACACTCTACCGGTGAGGAAACAGGCTCGGGGTAGAGTCAGCTGCCCCAGGTCCCAAAACTGCTAAGAGCCCCAGGGGTCTCTGGGTCCAAGGCCCATGCCCTTTCCACAGACCACCTTTGGAAGGTACTGAATGTCATCACAGCCATGAGCACTGATGGGTCATTCAAGGCCATGGAGAACCAGGTGGTGGTGGAGGCCGTGTGGGGAAGGTCTTGGGGTCTTCAGGAGCCTTGAAATACCTTTGGTGACACTAGGAACTTCTAGAAGTCTCCACAGTTCTCCAGAAGTGATATTGTGCCACTCGGGTTCACAGAGATGGACAAGGCGATGTTTGGAGCCAGTGAGGCATTGAGAGTTGAAAGGACCATTGGGACCCCTGGAGACCTGAGGGACTGGGGGGTCCTGGGGACCCAGTAGAATGATGTGGAGACATCAGTGCGTGATGGAGCCCTTCGGGAGCTGGCAGGGGTTGAGCACACCGCCAGGTGGGTGTGGGAGTTACAGGGGACGCTGGGACAGATGGAGGACCTCTGGGGAGCACTGCAGAGTTACTGAGGGCCATCAAAGGTAACAAAAGTATCAGGACCCTTGGTCACTACTGGGGGGCTTCAGAGCCATCCAGAGTTCTAGAGGGCACTTGGGGTCACCTTGTGGGAACCGTGCTTCCCAAGAGCGCCTGTAGGCTGCCTTGAGGAAAGAGGAGGCAGGGGAGGCAGGGGAGGCAGGGGTGGAGACAGTGGATCTGATGTGACTGTGAATGAAGAGGGGGTGGTGCCTGCCCGGCAGGGATGGGGAGGCCCAGTCAGATCTACAAAGCACAGGAGGCAGTGGGCAGGGTGGGCCTGGGCCAAGGACTCCACGACCTTGACCTCGAGAGTGGAGCAGGCTTGGCTCTTCCAGAGACCCCCTACCTGGGTGTGTCAGACCAATTCTGGCCAACACTTGGCTTTTCTCGTTCTCGTTTCTCTGCCTTCCTTTTGGGTATCTTCCCAAAGTGCACCGTTCCTAGAGTGAGAAGAATCTTTTAGCCTGGTCTGAGCAGGAGCTTGGCATCGCCCCTCTGCAGAAGGGTGACTTAGGAGAAGCCCAGCAGAGGGTCTGGGCCTGATCTGTGGGAGCCCCTGGCAGATGGTGGGGAGGGGTCAGAGGAAACAGCAGAGCAAAGGCAAGTGTCATTTATCAGTCACCTCGGGTGTCGTTTATTCAGCACCTGCCAGGCACCTGGGATAAGGTCAGGTATTTTCCATTGGCCTCGAGATACCCCTGCAACTGCGATTCATGCCCACTTAACAGATGTGGAAACAAACTCAAGAGAGGTAGCTGGAGGAAATTGCCTAGTGTCACACAGACCGAGCTGGAATTCAAACCCAGGTCTATCAAACCCAGTGTGCTCAGTTTTTCCCTCTATACCAGGAGGCTTTGGGGTTGACCCGCAGGTCCAGCAGGGAAGAATGAGTTAGGGGGCCTCCTGCCTTCATCCCTGCCCTCCCTCCCACTCAGGGTCCTGGACTCAGACAGGGTCCGGAGGCAGCAAATCAGCCACCAGGTGGCGCTGCTGCTAAACCCAAGCCCCTCCCTGTGGTCCCGGCTCTGACCAGTGAGGTCAGAACTGAAGCAGAGACTGGAACTTGAGACCAGAGGATCCAGAGGCTTCCCTCTGGGTGCCCAGACTAGGGACCAAGAGGCTGCCCTTGACAGAAGGGCACCATTCACCCTTTTCACCCTGCCCCATCCCTACCCCAACAGCCAGACACACCCGTGTTCAGTTCTCAACACCCCTACTCGCTGGCTGTGTGGCCTCAGGCAGATGACTCCACCTCTCTGATGTCAGTTTCCTCTTCTGTGCCACTGGACAGAATAAGCCCCTCCGGCAGGGATGTTGCAAGGATTAAACCAGATGGTGGTGCAGGCCCCGAAGTGCCTGAAGCAGAGAAGGACTGTAGTTCTTGTTACATGTCACTCTTCCCAGGATGTTGGCGGCAGAGACCTGCGTGCCTCCTGGTTCTGAACTTGCTCTGTGCCTCTTGCCTCCCTGGACCTCAGTTTCCTAATCACGAGAGCTCTCTCTCTCTTGGTTATTCTAAGGATTGAATGAGGGGGTAGCTATGTGGCATTTGTTTTACAGAGCTCCAAATAAACAGGAAAAGTATTAAAATATTAACGTTTCCAGGAGGTGTGGCTAGGTGAGTATGCAGATGATGATAAAATATGAGGTACGCAGGGCAGCCCCTCAGGGACGGGCCCGGCACACAGGACAGACTGTGGGCTTTGCTCTGACCGCAGACTAGCAGGGATACAGGCCCCGTCACCAGGCCCTGCCTAGATACCCGGCCCAGTCCCTTCCCAGCTCTGTCTGCCCAGAAGTCCTGCCCCAAGCCCATTTGGACACAAAAATACAAATGAGAAGTCCAGGCACGGAAATGGAGGCAGTGATTATCTCTGGGTGATAAGGTTTGGGCTGATTTTAATATTTTTTTTCTATACTAATTTTTTCTTTAACAAAGAACATCTTTGGCTTCTATGGTCCAAAAAATAAAATCAATAAAGCTATTTTTGAAAATCCTCTCCTCACCACTGAGAGGTGGGTTACAAAGCAGGCCCGCAGGGAATGAAAAATGATCCTCATATGATTGGAAGCAGTGATGACAGGAGAAGGGAGGGGAGGGCTTGCCGCCACAAAGTTTCCTCGGTCCTCCGGCTCCAGCCTCCACGCGGGCATCTGGTTGCCCATGAGCTGAGCCTCAGGATGAGGGAGAAGCAAATGGGGCAGGACCCCTCCTCTGGACTGCGTAATTCTCCAAACATTCAGGGACACGCCAGCAGCTTCCAGGCTCATCACAGGGAATTTGTCACAGGAACTTGTCATAGCGAGTTTGTCATGGCTGTCTGAGGGGAGAAGGAAACACATAGCAAGGAAGCCACCTCGGTTGAGGGCTGCCTATGTGCTAATTACTGCTGCCTTCTTATCTCCATAGACTTGCCCTCCCCCCACACACCCACTAAGGGAGCTGGGATCGTTAGCCCAATTTACAGATGAAGAAACTAAGGTCCGCACTTGCATATTTAACTGTCTTCTGAATAGCTCCTTTTGGGTGTCCACTGGGGCATCTTAAACTCAAGTTCTAGTTGAATTCATCTCTGCCACCCCCACCAGTCTGTTCCTTCCTGTCTCAGTCAGTGACCCCACCATCCAGACACTTCTTTCATTCAGCAGATACTGACTGAGCACCCACATGACCCTGTCCTCACGGAGCCTCCATTCTAGTGGGAGGACCAGAAAGTGAATATTTTAAAAAGTAAAAATATACAGCATATCAGAAGATGGCAAGTGATTGGGCGAGAAATAAAGGGGGGAAGAGGCATAGGGAGGACCAAGGAGTATGGAGTGGGGTTGGAATTCTAACTGGGAAGGTGAGCGAAGGCCTCACTGGCAAGGGGAGAAAGGGAGCCTGTGCCTTTCTTGGGAAGAGAATTCTAGGCAAAAGAAATGGGCTGTGCAAATGTCCTAGGGTCAGGGCTTATCTGCACTGTTCGCAGAGCAGCTAGAAGGCCAGGATGACTGAAGCAAGGGGAACATGTAGAAGAGGAGGTGAGAGAGGTGGTGGGCAGCTGCAACTCTGTGGAGATGTTAGATAAGGAGCAACAGGAGGGTTTTGAGCAGAAGGACATAACTGATTTCTGTTTTGGTAAGAACCATTGGGCCACTGTGAGGGGCTTGGATGGAAGCAGGGAGAGTAGTGAGGAGGCTGTTTTCATCCAGGCAGGAGAGGATGAGGGCTGGACTGGAGACACAAAGGGGCAGATGTGGTCAGACTGTGAACATATTTTGAAGGTAGGATTTTCTAAGGGGTTGGAAGTGGGTGGGAGGGAGTTAAGGATGGCCGAGGTGTGGGACCAGCTAGTCAAGTGGGAAATCCTCCTCACTCCCCACATTCCACCGATCAGCCAGTCTCCTCAGTTCTTCATCCTGGAAACCTCTCACCTCCACTCATTTCCTCTCACTCCAGCCACTGCTCCGGGCTATCCACCATCACCTGGACTGCTGCCGGGGCCTCCTGCCTGGCCTGCCTGCTCCCCCCCTCCCACCACCTTCTCCCCTTGTCATCAGGCCCTTCACACCTGTTAGTGCCCCTGACTCACCAGAGCGCTTCCCGCGCATGCACCACCAGCTGTTGGGGAGCTTTTCTCCTGCCTTGGAGTTACCACCCCAAAGAGAGATAAGGGAGCGCAGCACCGACAGAAGGGGAATGAGGCTGGGTCACCAAAACCCCTCAAAGTCCACCGCTCAGCCCTACCCAAGCACCAGACCAGCTCCACAGCCCAGCGTCATTCAGAGGGGTAGAGAATGGCAGCCCCAGAGTTGGCAGGGAAGGCTTCCTGGAGGCGGTGGCAGGGGCTGGGCCTTTAGAGAACTCAGAGCTTAGTGATTTCAAGTGGGAGCTCTGGCACCTCACAGATGTGGGTTTGAATGCTGGCTGCACCACTTAGACCATCTGGGTGACCTTGAGCAAGTCCCTTTACCTCTCTGGGCCTCAATTTGCCTCATCTGCAAATTGGAACCAATAATCCTCAGGCACTGAGATTTTTGCAAGACCTGAGTTCCAATAAGGTGTTGGCTTAATTTAGGATAATGTCTCCTAGGGCCGGAGGGCCCTCATAAAAGAATAGGCTCAGACTCTGGAGTCAGAATGAATCCCCATCCCAACTCAGCTGCTTACCAGCCCAGAGACTGGCAGTGAAGCCCCCACCTCTCTGAGCCTCCACTCCCTCTCCTGCAAAGTGGGGCCCACCTCTTAACCAACAAGCAGCTGCCCACATACCCAGTGCATAGTAGGTGCCCAGCCAAGGTGTTAGGGAGTTTGGACTTCACCCCTCGAGGCAGTTGAACCCGCTGCCTGAACACCTCCCTTACTGGGCCAGGGCAGCTGCAGCCCCCGTGGCGTGTTTTTATCTCCAAGCCGCAGTGGGCTCCGCAGAGCTCGGCAGAGTCCCTGTGCACAGACAAAGAGCTGTTGTTCCCGCAGATCTAAAATTGCTTCCCTCTGATTGCCGCTATACAAACCCAGGCGGCTGCTCGCTTCCCCTATCCAGTTGGGTCTATTTCAAGAACACGCTGATTAGCGCTGATTGCGCCTTGATTATGGCGAGCGCATCGCCCAGCCCCCTCCCCAGGCTCCGTGGGGAGTACACGCTCCCACTTCGACTGCGGTCCTGCTGGCACCCATGGGCCCTGGACCCACAAGGGGTGCAGCGCAGCCAGGCTGGGGTCCTCATTCTGCTTCTACAGCCCGTGGGACTTTGGGAGGTCACATCTGCCCCTCTCCAGCCTCTATTTCCAACACTTCAAAATTCTTCCTGCTCAAGAAGTCAAGGAACAAAATAGTGTCTAGGGACGTGTGACTTTAACAGGGGGCTTTTGGAAATTGTGATGGGTCATGAGCGGTAGGAACATAGTTTTGGCCAGGGGAAGACTCTTTCAAACACTCCATCACACCACACATACACACACACACACACACACAGTGTCACACACACACACACACTCATACACACACTCATACACTCTCACACACACACACACACACACTCACACTCACTCACACACACTCACACACACACTCACACACACTCACACACACACACACACACAGATTGCTCTGCTCCTGCCTGTACTTGAGGCTGCCCTTGGAGCAGTGGGATTGAACTTCAATAACAGAGCTTCCCTTTGCTGAGACGTGCCGGGTGCCTGGGGCACATTATCACGTGCAAATGCCACAGTCCTCTTTTGAGGCCCCTGTTTCATGTCCGCGTGCAGGTGAGGACCCTGGGGCTCCCAGAGATGAAGTGACTGGTCTAGCATCTCCCAGCCAGGGAATGGCTGCGTCTGGACTTGAACCAAGGTCATCGCAGGCGCGTAGCCCGGGCTTCCCAGCACCACAGAGCCTGCTCAAGGCTCTTCGCCAGGGCTAAGGAGAACCATGAATGAGAACAATGGATCAGACGTCTAAGGCTAGTTATTTCTATGATGTCAATCCTGTGTGATCGTGGAAAACTTTTCTCCCCACTAGGGGCCTGTTTCTTCCTCTTTAAAATGGGGGGTCGACTCAGGTTACCCCAAACTCCAGGCCATTGTCCATGGTGCATGGACTGATTCTTGGAAAAATCTGAAAGCAAATTTTTAAAATGCAGATTCTGGAGCCTACCCTTAGAGATCTGAAATCAACAGGCCTGGATGGGCCCAGGACACTCTCCAGGTGAGGGTCAGTGGTTCTGTCTGACGTCAGTCAGTTCTTCCCCCAGACTCCTCATGCCCCCCACACACCCCATCCATCCACGAGACCTGTCTACTCTCAGATGGGCCTCCAATCCACCTAGGGTCCTGCACCCCGATGACTCCCCAGCCCCAGCCCAAGCCCCCATCATCATGCGCCCAAAGCACTGTCTCAGCCTCCTCCCTGGACTCCCTGCTGCCACTCTGGCCTCCTCTTGTCCATTTTCTACACAGCAGAGTGAAGGATCTTCTTGAAATGCAAATCTAAACACTAGTACCATCCCCCCGGCTTAAGCCATCAATGGCTCCCCATTGCTTCAGGGATAGAGACTGAACCCCACACTTTGGCCTACAAGACCCATACATTAGAGAGAGCCAAAGCTCACTTCCTGAAACTATCCTGGGGGAGACTGGGCTGCCCTGGGGTTAGTAAGCTTCTTGTGCAAGGAGGAAATGCAAGAAGGTTCTGTGTATCCACTCAGGAGGGGGCCATGGAGGGGATGTCTGCTTTGGGCCCCCTGGGTCCTTCTCCGGACCTAGGAGAGCCTGTGGGCTTCTAGGACAAGGGAGCTCTGCCCTCCTGGGGCGCGCAGAGTGAGGGGGCAATGGAGACCTGGCTCTGGTCCTCAGAATCCCAGGCAGCCTAAGCAAAGGCCTATTGACAGCAGCAGGGGCTCCAGGCTCTGGCAAAGAGATTGGAATTCTCATTAGATTTCCCACTTGGCCCCTGGATCCTGGGTAGCTCTGGGGAGTGGAACACGCTGCCCAACTCCTGACAGCCCTTCTGGCCCGAGAGGTTTCTGAAGAGTGTTCAGATCACCTCTCCCCTCTCCTCTCTGCCCCCCTGCAACCCCTTCTCCTCCAGCATCCCCCACCACCTTCCTCTTCTTCTCTTCCATATCTCTGCTCCCTCCCCGACTCCCACAGGCTTCTGCTTCTCCTCTGCGCACTCCTGCTGCCTCCTCCCCCCTTCCCATCTCTTTATACCCCTTCCTGTCTGACAACCTCACCCCTGTTTCTCTCCCTCTCTGAAGATCCCCTCTTCCCGACCCTGCTCCCATCTGTTTACTAGACCAGGGACCTCTGTCCACCCTGCCCAGGGTCCCAGGGAGGGCTGCAAGTGCCAGGCCAGGCCAAGATGGACCCCAGCGGCCCAATCCTGAGGAGGGGGACACCAGCCCTGTGTTCTCCCCTGATGTCCTGAGCTCCCACCCAACACACAGTGCTGCTCAAGGACTGTATTGGTGGCTAGAGACCAGCCGTGATCCCAGGATTGACCTCTGGGCAGGAGGGTGAACGTCTGAGCTGCTCTCTAAGTTCCTAGACGAGCCCTCACAGGGAGGTGGGACTGGAGGGTTAAGATTTCTAAGGCACTTTCTTACCCATCATCTCCGTAACCCTCCCTGTGCCTCTGCCGGGTTGGGATGAATCACTCCAGCGTTACACATGAAGAAACCCAACTCAGGAAGTTGAGGCTGTGAGCCCCAAACCTACGGCAGGTCTAACAGGGTCAGGGCTCGAACTCAGCCGTGTGACCCCTGGACACCTGTCTCCCTGTTACCTGGTCCCGGGCTCCAGCTATGGGGGCCCTCATGGGGCTGGTCAGGATCTCCAAGGCCCATGCTTGGGATGTGGGAGAAAGGGAGGATGTTTTCCCAGATTCTGGGACTCTGCAAACCCCTCCAAGCCTCCCACCACCACCCTCGTTGCTAGGCAACAGCTGCTCATGGCTGAGGGTACAAGCAGGGGTTGAGCAGAGGGAGGCTGAGCAGCTGGCTCAGTACTTCACAGAGAGGCTGGAGGAAGCTGTTCCCCGGCAGGTGCAGTGAGAGCCTGCGCCTCAGAGATGCACAGGGACTTACCCAAGGCCACTAGAAAGGAGGGTTAACACATCCCAGCTCCAAAACGCCAGAACTGGCAGGATCCTTGGAAAGTCAGCTCATAAAAAGCATATGTGCTACAACCCTCCATTGCTGAGCCAGGGCAGCCATTGCTAGCGGATGACCCTACTCTCTCCCCCTGAGCCCAGCCTCAGATCAGAATTCTCATCGCGGTGGTCAGGCAGTTCTAACAATGGACCAAAGCTGGCATGCAAGATAAAACTACTTACTTATTATCTCTTCTGTGTTCCAAATCTCTCACTTACAGATGGAGAAACTGAGGCCCAGAGCAATGTGACAGAATAAAACGCACGTGGGGCCTGGGAGTCAGCTAAGCTCAGGTCTTAGCTCTGTGCTTCTTGTGTGTGACTGTGGGCAAGCCATTTCAACTCTCTGAACTGCAGAATCTCCGTTTTAGAATGGGTTTGATGATAGCAGGTCCTCTTTGTGAAAATTAAACAGGGGAGTGGGGGCAAGCCCCTACCCTGGATTCCAGACACAGAGCTGGCACTCAAGGGATTTTTGCCTCCTTCCTTCCTTTCTTGTTTGTCTCCTCCAGGGCTTGGCAGGAGCCAGGCTGAAACTCAGGCATCCCCCGTCCTCAGGACACACCGTCCTCAGTTCCAGCTGCTCCATTCCTTGGGGGAGAACTGAGCTCACTGGGTCTTGGTGGAGCTGGAGAGGGGAGGAAAAGATGGGGCTAGTGCGGCAGGTGTCAGGCTGGGGAGGGGGAAGTTTTCTGGGGTCCGCTCAAGTGTCTGGCTGGCAGCTCAGGTGTTGAGTCAGCAACCTTCTCTCCCTCAACTTCTTTTTTTCTCTCGTCTCCAGACTCAGACCCCACCCCGTGGCTATAGGGGGAGGACCCAGCGAGGCTGCCCCTTCACTCACATCACAAACCACACACCACACACCACACAAACACACACACACACCCCACAGACACTCGCACACGGCATACACCACACACACTATACACACATCACAGACATGCACATATCACAACATACACACACACACACACACACACACACACACACACACACACCCCAGAGTGACCGGAGGTGGTGAGCCAGGCGAGACGGTGTGGCGGAGGTGCGACGTGTGGGCAGCCCTGGTGAGGGTTCTGGGGTGGCAGCGGGCTGGGAGGGGTATTAAGGAGGAAACGGAATCAAGGGCAAGTCGATTTCTACCTTGGGCAAATGGAGGCCACTGCTGTGATTTGTTGAGGGCCTGCTGTGCGCCAGACCCAGATGCTGTGGGGAGTTCGTGACTGCCCCCCAGCCGGAGACTGGGTCTGCGGGCCAGATGGGGCCCCAGGGGGCTGTCCAGGGCAGCAGCTGCAAAAACATCACCCCCTTGCTGCCTTTACCTGACCTGCAGCTGCTCCAGGCCTGCAGGCCCTGGGCAGAGAGGCTCATTGGAGGCCCACCTGCTGGGGTTGAAATTGGAAAGCTTTCAAGAGGTCTGGTGCTCAGACAACAAATTCCCTCACATTCCAGGCGTTCCGCCATTTTGTTCCCTGGACTCCCAATCCAGGGGACTCAGCCCAGGTGAAGGCGGCCAGAAACCTGGTCCCCTGTTACTAGGACCGACCCCCAGAACTTAACTTCCACATTCTGATCAATGCCTCCTTAAGATGAGGTTCCCAAACCCACCAGGAACTTCTTTAAAAAAATTCAGCTCCCCAGGGCCCATCCCTGACTTGCAAATGAGAATTTTCTAGGGAATTCTGTATTTTTAACAAGTTTCTTCATGACTGGGAAGCGCTGCTCTGGAGTAGAGACCTGGCACGTCTCAGCACAGGACAGAGGGGAAAGCTGGGGGCCTTGGAAGGAGAAGGCCTGGGGAGTACATCCCAGCAGACCTACTGTGTGACCCTCGGCAAGTCACTGAACCTCTCTGAGCCTCACTTTCCTCATCTAGAAGGGGAAAATTGAATGTAATTCTGGTCCCTGCATCCACTGCAAAGATTCTTCATGAGGCATGTCAAGTTCCTGGCACTCGGGGTGATTAATCAGCAGCAGTTTTCACAGTTGTCTTGGCGGTATGTCCTTCTTGTGGATGTTTAGAGAGAAACTGCTGGCTTGTAACGGCTTGTAACGGCTCCCGGAATGGTTCCCAGGGCCCGTGGAGCCAGGAGCCTGTTCCTGCTCAGATGGGCATGCTGAAATCTCTCAGGCAGGTCTCCTTGGCGCTAAGGGTACCAGGCATGTGCTTTTTCCAGCAGAGGCCAAGAGGGAAGGATCGTCCCAGTGTCCCCGGCTCCCCTGTGGGTGGGGGCCAGCCCACTCACCCAGTCCCAGTGGACAGGGGCGGAGGGGCCTGAGCAAGGCTTAGAGAGAGGAAACGAGCCCCAAAGTGGGTCAGCACTGCCCTGGACACTAACCCAATTCTGCTCCTTCCTGCCCGCAGGCCTGCGGGCCACGGGACTGTCATTTTGCATTCACTCCTCTCCTGCCAGCGACTTTGACCCCGTTTTCTACCTCTTGCCAGTGTAAGGAGAGGCAGGTTCAAGCAATCTGTGTACAGCCCACAGTGGGCTGCAGGGAGGGTCTTATCGTGAGCACTGGGTGTTCTAGAAGGATTTGTCACCATGTGTCCCAATTTTATTTGGAGTAGAGACTACAGAGGGATCTGGAGGGCAGGATAGTGGTCAAAATAATATGAGCTTTAGGGCAGCCAGTTGCAGTCTCACAACCCAACTCCCCCACTTCCGGACACTCTGTGTGCTTGTGCAATTGGCTTCATTTCCTCTGAGACTCTGTTTCCTCATCCATAAAATGTGCGGTTGCAAAGGTTAAATGAGATGGTATCTACAAACATCTTTACTTGGAGGCTTGCTGAGAAGCACGGTCCACAAACAGCAGCTGTGGTGCTTACTCTGGTATAACAGAGGCTGGGGGCCAGCTTGGGAGGTGGCCAAACCTAGTCTGGAATCCTGGCTCTGGCTCCAGGACCATTGTGATTTGGGACAAGTGACTCACCTTCTTTCATCCTTCGTTTCTTCATCTGTAAAATGGAGACGCTTCCCTCCCATGCTGGTGAGAATCACATGCAGTAATGTTGTAACAGAGCCTCATGCAGAGTAAACTCTCAGCCAGCAATAGCTATTAATAATGACAATCAGGAATTGCATGTGAATCTGTTCACTGCATGTTTAGCGAGCACTTACCTGCATGCATGGCACTGGGATCTGGGAGCACTGGGCCCCAGAGACAGAGATTGACGACAAGTGGATGAACCACCCCAGTGCCGGTTATTACCCCATCTCCATCCTCTGTGACCCCAGTGGGGGAACCCAACTCAGCCCAATCTCTTTGCTCTCCAGAGGAGTCCAAGGGAGAGTGAGGGACCCCAAGTCAGCCAGCCAGGGAGGGAAAGAGGCCAGGCACCCCAGGACACCACACTGCCTCCCCCACTGCCCCTACTCCCCCTGATAATCCGTGGCCCCTCCCTAGGTGGGCAGAGTGGAGCTGGCTTTGAGCTTCCAGGGACTGGTGCCTTCAGAAGCAATCAACTGGCACATGTGGAGTGGAGAGCTCCCCGGTTGTCAGTGACCTAGCGACTCTCCTGGCACAGCTGCTGGGAATCAAGCTGTGGAGGCCAGGGGTTCTGGTGGCTTTTTCTGCCCAGCTCTGTGCCCATATGTCCAGGATGTGAGACGAGGCTCTGTTGAAATCCAGGCCGAGGGGAGTGGCCAGAGGCAGAGGGAAGAGCTGAGTGAGGTCTGCAAAAGCAGTCCCAGTGGAGGCCTGCAGGGGTTAAAAAAGATACCTCCCCAGACTGTGAGCCACATTCTCCTTGGTTGTACTTACTAGCTGTACCTCAGTTTTCTCATCTGTAAAATGGAAACAATAGTAGTACTGAGGTTGCAGGATGGTTGAGAAGTTTAAAAGAGTCCACAGATGTAAAGTGATGAGAACAGGACTTGACACATAGCAGAGCTTAGTGAGTGTTACCTGGTGTATTGTCACAGCGAGCTGTCCTGCTGGGCCAGCAAACACAGACAGGGAATTATCAAGGTGATACCTAAAGGAAGCTGATGCAACTGGCAGATGCATTTTGGTGCCTGGAATGATTCTGATTCACATGCTCTCTACCTCTAATCCACCCCCTCAACCCAGATCTCAGCCACGGCTGTCTATGCAGGCGCCTTCTCACTTTGCTCAAGGACATGCCAGAGTCTTTGCCTAAATGATGGGGGTGCCCACAGAGTTCATGGGGACCTCATGCACACACAGCTCGGAGATACCAGGGAGTCAGCACCCCTTCCCAGGCAACCCTCCATACATGGGGGACAGGGACTGATGGACAATTCTGGGGGAACACAATTCTAATGGGCAACTCCTCAGAAGTTGCTGGCAGGTTTGACTCTCATTTTCTGCTCACTCCTTCTACCTCATTCCTGTCCCTTTGGTGGCCCTGGTCAGACCTTTGTCCTCAGCTCCCTCAGGTGGAAGTCAGCAGTCCCTGGGGCCTCATCCTCACCTGCCCCCAAGTGCACCCACTGCTCAAAAGCAGAACCTCAGGGAAGGCAGCTAAGGTCACACAAGCTCCGCTCCCAGCCTCTCAGAGACAAAAATAAAGTGTGTAATTGTCAGAAGCATTATGGAACTGTCAAAGGTATATGAAATCACTCCCGTGAGTTATTAATAAGCCACGGGCCTAACTAATCAGTGATGGTATAAAAAATGACAAAAATGTTTATCAAGAGATAAAGAGTTTAAAAAAGAAAATATGTGAGCTGTGGGAATAGTTGTCCATGAGTTTCCAGAACCAAGAACCAAGTGTTGGGAGAAGCCGTGTGCCCCAGTGCACAGTGTTCCAGGACCATGGAAAGTGACACAGATGGGGGAATGGGGACTTTGTGTCACCGTGGCTCCTCTGATCCCAGAGCAGCTGCCACAGCTGTCCGGACCTCCATCCACTCCAGTGGCCTTCTGCTCCAACTGCATTGCCTATGTCTAAACCACTGTCAGAGCTGGGGACTCCGCTGGCTGTGGCCTCATCTGCCTAGACTCCGGTGCACTGCTGAAATCACTAAGCCCAAGGCCCCCGTCACCGTAGGAGAGGCTGGAGGTGCATCCTGATGATAATTGTCTTTCTCCAAGTAATTTGAGGTAACTAATCAGCACCTTGATGTTGGCAGCTATGACTGATAATGGAGTTAGTAGCTGTCAAACTGAAGGTAATAAATGTCTCCTTTATTTAAAAAAAAACCAGTTAATTAGCATAATCATGGCATAAACGGGCTAAATTCCTAGCCCAATGTGGGAGATGAATAGGAATTATGATGCCTTAAGGGTCTCTGGTAGAGTTATCAACACCACCCAGGGGGTGGGGTCACCAGTTCGGAAAAAAGGAGAAGAGCGCAAGTGTATGTCTAGGACTGTTGCTCTGTGTGTCCCCAGGAGACGTTATTTTATGTAAAATACACCCCTGTTTTCAAGGCAGTGATGTTTATCTTGGCATTTTTCCAATCCATCCTTTCATGTGTATTTCTTGAGCACCTGCTGGGAAGGCAGCCAGGACTCATTCTTGGCCAAAAAAATTGTTGAAGTTCACAGAGTGTGCTCCCCACCCCCCAAGCCTCTCATCATCCTTCTCACTCCCAGAGAGCTTTGCTCTCTGTATTGTCCGGGTAAGGAGAGAGCTCATTCAAAGTTATACATGTCTGGCAGGGGTCCCTAAGGAGCGCTGGGAATTGAAACAAATCAGCTCTTATGTCTCTCAAAGTCATCTCCGCAAATCAGTTGCTGCCTGAGTTGTGTGCCCTTGACGTGGGAGAATGAGGACAGGCATGAGATGATCCTAGTAACACAGACCCTTATATAGCATTTCCTAAGCGCTGGGCACTGACCAAGACAATATGCACATGCATTTAGTCCTTCACAACATGTGAGGTAGGTACCATTATCATCCCCATTTTATAGAGGAAGAAACTAAGGCTCAAAATGATTAAATAACTTGCCTAAAGTCACCCTGATCATGAGTTCCAGAGCCAGGATTTGAACATAGACAGCCTAAATCCAAGGTTCAGGTAAATCCCAATCTGAACAGGAGAGCTGTGCTTGATGAAGTCAAACACTCATAATCAAGGGCAGGTCAGGGAGCAGAAGGAAAGTAGCATATTCTGAGCACCTAGTATGTAGAAGTGGGTTATGGAGACCTCCAGGGGAACCAAGACCTGGTCCCTATGACTGAGGGGATTGGCTTTTGAGCAGTCGTTTCATGTGCTCTGGGTTTGAATCCTGGCTCCTCCACTCACCAGGCAGATGCCCTTGGGTAAAGGTCCAAGTTTGGGTTCCTCTGGAAGCTGAGCCTGAAATGAGGATTAAAGTTCAAATAGTTTGTCTGAGAAATAAACCTAAGAAACCTCGATAGTGGTGTAAGAAAGTGTATTAGCTAACTATTGCCATAACAAATTACCCCAAAACCTAGTAATGTAAAACAACCAGTGTCTATTTTCTAATAGTTTCTGAGGGTCAGAAATCTGGAAGTTGTTTAGCCAGTGGTTCAGGCTCAGAGTTGCTCATGAGGTTTCAGTCAAGCCATCAGCCAGGGCCACAGTCAATTGAAAGATGGACTGAGGCTGAAGGATTCACTGCAAAACTCCTCTCATGGTTGATTCCTCACTGGCTGCTGGCTGGAGGCTTTAGTTCCTCACAGTGTGAGCCTCTCCATGGTGCCTCCCATGACATGGAAGCAGGCTCTCCGTGGAGTGAGTAATGGTGGGGATGGTTGCCAGACAGGAACCACACGGTCTTTTATAACCTAATATCAGAAGTGACATACCATCACTTTGCCATATTTTACTGGTCACATAGACCAACCCTGATACAATGTGGGAGGGGCTACAAGGATGTGAATACCGGGAGGTGGGGGATCATGGGGATCATCTCAGAGGCTGGCTGTGAGAGAAAGTGAAACTGGGCAAGCAAAGGAAGCCAGTAGACGATGTGTTATCAAGCCAGATCCCACCGTGGGCGACTAGAGCTTAACCCCACAGGGGGACTCTGGAAGACAGAGTGGAACATGCCTCAGAGTCATCCCAACCTAGAAGGGAGAACACAAGGGTATTTTTCCATCCAATCCTCACCCACCATTGGTTGAGAGATGTTTCCATGAGCATCAACTCCAGCATTTTTCAGCTTTCCCTGTGCACTGGACAAGCATCATGGGTGATGCCCTAACAGAATCTACTACAGTGGCAACCTCCTCTCTCTTGCCCTAAGATTATTGGTCTGTAGGTGAGGGTGATAACACCACTTAGATAATTGAGTAACTGTGCAGTGGTTGTGCCTGGCAAATAGGAAGTGTTCAGTAAAGCCTGTGATGTGGCTACAGTGGTCATTCTGAAGGTTGGTTGTGAGGATTAAATGAGATGGTGTCAACACTGCTCTTCTTAAATCCCCATTTCTTGACTCCCATTCCTATGTTCTTTCCAACTCAGCATGTCACAAACTCCAGACAGTAATACTCTAGGTCTCCATGCTCTGATGTTTAGAGGAGCCCGGAGACAGTTGGGGGGCTGGAGGTGAGTGGGAACAGGTTATTTTAAAAGCTGCTTGCAACCTCAGCGTCCAAGAGATGCACAGGGCCCAGGGAGCTCGGTGCCATATCAGCACCATATCAGCACCTTGGACAGCGCCCCCGATCTCAGCCTGGCACAGGCCTGCCTCACCTGGTTTCATCCCCTCCTTGTTAACAGTGCCTCTACAGGAGTTAGATGTCTTGAGATCGTCCTGAATGTCAGCAAAGTGGTTTGTCTGAGGCTCTCTAGCTAGAGGAAAAGAGCTAGGACTCAGAGTCCAGATATAATTGCCTTAGATAAGGTGCCTGATCTTTGTTTCCTTATCTGTAACAAGGGAACAACGTTGGCTTCACTGGACATGTGATGTGGTTTAATTTTCTTCTGCCACTGTCTTGAAATTCTTAGTAATTTTTTAGTAAGGAGATTGGCATTTTCCTTTTGCACTGAGCCCTGAAACCCACTTAGCCAGTCCTGCATGGGAATGATAATCATAGCATTTCCCTCTACTGGGCCTGTTCTGTTCTCCACTCCAGGTCTACTCTCCAGCCTTCTCCTCCTACCCTATGGCCCAGAAGGCTGACCTATTAGGACTTACTCTCCAGCTTCCTTGTCCTCTGACGAACTGTTGAGTTCAGCCAATTAAAGGCCCTGGCTGATGAGAGGGCAGGGGTAGGGTGGATGCTCAGGTCCAAGAGCATACTACCCACCCCCTAGTGGGGTGTTTTTCCCTGGCTCCCTTCCTGCTGGGCCACTGCAGTTTGGCAGGTTCCTCTACTGAAGCCGCAGCTCCAGTCAGGTGGCCCTCTCCTGAAGCTATGGCCACTCTCTGTGTATTCCAGCAACAGCTCCTTCCTTTGGTTCATTTAGGCGCAGAGTTTCTGGCCTCAGATACTTCATCATCCTTTATTGGTTTCCCTGCTCCTTTTGTTGAACTTTCCTGAGTTTTTCCATATTGTGTGCACCTTCTCTTTCCTGTCAGGACCTTGCCTGATACACTCTCATGGGGTTATTGGGAAGGGTAATAAAAATCGCACATGTGACACATTCCATATAGTCCCAGATGCATAGTAAATACTGAATAAAATTCACTATTACTGTTGGTTATCTAGCTCCAAAGGCCTAAAGCTCTGAGCCATTATGCTACCCAGCCACAACCCTCCCAACACACACACACATATACACACCACTCTACTGAAAACAATTCATTTGGTGGCATGTAGATAGCCAGAGATAGCTGTTTCTAGTGGTTTCTGGCTTGGGAGTGAAGCTTGGAATATAAATCGTTCCCAAGGACCTCTTGTTTCTAGCTCATGGGCTCCAGGCCATTCTCTGATTCTCAGCTTGGGTATCTCTCCCTCCCTCTCCCTCCCTCTCTCTCCCTCTCTCCCTCCCTCCCTCCCCCTCCTCCCTCTGCCTTTCTCTTCCCTCCTCCTTCTAAGAAGCTCCAGCCAGCCAGCTGGCCTGTGGAGGCCTCACTACCCTCCAAGACTTGGGTCTCTTCAGCCTTGACCCTCCTCTGAGACACAAGGGCTCTACACTAAAAGACAGGGCTTGGTTTCGCTCTCTGTGTGGGTGAGCAAATCACCTGACAGCTCTATTGCCCTTCCCAGGGGGTAACCGGGAGACAGCTTAAGACCAGGAAATATAGAAAGACCAGTGTGGCCAAGATAGTGCAGTACCATTAACAAGGGCACAAACTGATCACTGCTACTGCTCAGAGCAGTGCAGGGCCCCTTGAACAGCAGGCTCGGCTCCCTTCACCGGAGCCCAAATCCACTAGACTTCCAACCACATAGACCCCCAAACCATGGAACTCCTGCAGCTTTGGGTGTCCTCATTGTCCCAGAACCATATCCATCTTGTTCTCCACTGCATCCTTGGACCCTGACCCTTGCAGTGGGGACTCCATAAATGCATGTTGAGTGAATGAGCGGGTGAGTGGATGAATGAACTCTTCAGTCCATAAGCTAGTACAAAGGCCAGCTGACCTCTTCTTACATTTGAGATCCAATTTATTTCAGATAAAGTCTCTCCTCCACGTTTGCCCTGAGGATGCTATGGGCGAATCTCCCACACGTACAAGGCATCTTTCTCCCAGTGACCTTCTGACTCAACCGAGCATTCACTCCCCTGACCTGTGACAATTCTAGTTGGGGAGAAGATTTCTTCTTTTACTGCTGTGGTTGGTTTTTCCTCTCCCATGCAGCCCAGGCCCTGACCAGGAGCCCCACTGCAGAGACAGGGAGAATTTCCAAGGAAAACTCCAAGAGCACATTTAAGAAAACCACAGAGACAGCTGTTGGGATGGAGAGGCTTGGCTGGGCTGGCAAAGGAGGGGTATGGAGGTTCTTCATGAAGACCTCCCCGAAGACCTACCTGTCTCAGGTCGGATTCCCCAGAAACAGACCTTGAGACAAGAATTCAAATAGAAGCGGCTTATTAGGTGGTGACCCCAGGCAGCCCTAGTTGAGGAAGGTGGAGTGGGAAGGGGGTAAAGAAATGGCTCACTACTGAGCAGGTTACTTCCCTGGGCAGCTGGGGCTCAGTGCTCACCTTGAGCCATCTGTGAAGGTACAGGAAGCTGGGGTCCATCCCCTCCCACTCCTGTCCATCTTTGGCCAGGACTGCTTTCAAAAGTACATGCAGCCTGCCCCATACGGCCAAGAGAAAGCACTCAGGTGGAGAGGGCCAGGGGCAGGGCCTGCAGTGGGAACTGCCTGCACCACCTCCCCCTGAGATGCCCCATCAGTCACCCCACGAGAGGACAGAGCCTCCTCTGATGTGCCCATGGCTTGCATGGCCACCATTTGTGCAGGGGTTTTCCCAGTACATGTCCTCTACCACAATCCTCACCCAGGCCTGTGAGGTTGGGAGGTGTGGGAACAGTCATCTGCTCTTGACAGATGAGGAAACTGAGGCATAAAGATAACATGACTTTTGTGAGGTCAGACAGCTAGTGAGTGAACAGCATAAATGAAAATTCCTGCCCTGATGTCTCTTACATTCTCAGAAAAAAAGGTAGACAATAAAACAAAATAGGTAAGCAAAATGTATAGGACTTTAAAAGGTGAAGAGTGTGGTGGAGAAAAACTTAGGAGTTGACCTAGAAAGGGGATTGGGAATGCTGGGGGAGGGGTACAAAATGGAGCAGAGGGATCAGTGAGAGGACCAAGTTCCAGGCAGAGGGAACAGTAAATACAGACTGCTTTCAAAGAGCCGGCCAGTGTGTGGGGAACAGAAGCAGCCAGGAGGCCCAGATGGCTGAGATGAGGGGTGGGCTTCCCAGAGGAGGGGACCACGGGGCCAGAACATGCCTCGAGGGCCATTGCAGGGACTTGGAGTTCCACTCCTGAGCAGAGGCGGGTATCTGGTCGCTTAACAGAATCCCTCTGGCTACCGGGTTGAGGGGAGGATGAAGGAATGAGTGAATGAATGAATGAACAAGTGAACGAAAGAATGAGTGAGTGAATAAGGATCCTGTGCCTCTTCCCAGATTAATGACTTACTTTAAGGAGAGACAGAAGGTGGGAGAGGGTGAGAAGTGAGTGGAAACTACACCGCACAGAGTCTGGAATTCGGGCCCAGCAGACAGGCAGCTGGGCCTGGCGGGAGGCTGATGGTCTTCACTGTGATCCCGGCTGCCCTGCCGTCCCTGCGTTCCCGCCGCCAGCACGGCCGCAGGGGGGCTGCTGTGATCATAGACATGAAAGCGGGCCCCACGCAGAGAAGATGATCAGAAGCCCTGCGACAACTGTTTGGCCTTCGCAATACCACTTTCAAGAGGCCCCAGGCGGCCCTTCTCATCCTCCTCCAGCCCCAAGAGCAGGCTGAGGCTGTGACACTCCCACCCAACAGGAGAAACTGCACACAGTTGCCAAAATAATAACACTCTGACGAAGGCAGCCCTGCTCTGGAGGAGGAGGCCTATGAGGCTGCACAGAGTGTGGCCGCAGGTGCCTGACCTTCAACAGAGCATCGATCCTTTGGACCGATCATTGCGTTTTCTCTCTCTCTGTCTCTCTCTCTCTCTGCCTTTGGACTGTAAGTTGGGAAGGTTGAGAGAGAAGAGGAAAGAGATGGAGCTGAAAGGGGAGGAAAATGAAGGAAGGAATGGAAGGAAGGAAGAGAGGGGAAGAACAGGAAGGAAGACAAGTGGTGGAAGGGCCTGTGTGAATATCAACTTTGGGCTTTCTAGTCACTGTTTTGGTTAATCAGCACGACAGCCCTATGAAGCAGGTCCTATCAACACGCCCATTTTGGAGCAGAGGGTATAGCTAAGCGTTAGAGCACATACTTAGCATGCACAAGGTCCTGGGTTCAATCCCCAGTATCTCCATTAAAAATAAATGCCCACTTTGCAGATGTGAAAATGTGGCTCAGAGAGGTTAAGTCACCACCCCAAAGACACAGAATGGGGAAGTGGCAGAGCTGGAGTTCTATATTCTAAGGCTGACCCTACCTGTGTACGACAATCTGGTGTGTGGCACATTCTGTGGTTGGTCCTTGGGCAGGGTCAGGACTGAGCAGTCTGAGGTCCCTGGAGCCCAGGCTGCAGGCCCAGGTCAGTACTGGAGCCAGGGACGGGGAAGGACACCAGGTGGAGGAGCAGAGTCCAGCCACCAGGCCTCACTGAGCTCCAAGCGCCCTGCTTTCTCCACTCAGCCATCACCCATGGACTGGGCCACGCTGGGGACGCTGAGAGGACTTTGACATCAGCCCTGTCCTCATGGGGCTACAGACCAGGGAGCCCACACAACCAAAACCCAGGGGAGAAGCTTTCCACTCCTCCCAAAGGACCTGCTTCAATCTTCAGTGAGGATTTGACTAATTCTGTCCATTCCCCAGCATGCCCTGAGCATCTCTCTCTGACAGGCTCTGTGCCTGCCCCTGGGGCTGCAGTGGTGAATAAGACAAGGCCCTTGCCCTCAAGGAGCGCCCAGCCAGGCTACCAGGAGAGGCAGATGGGCACACAGAGAGATCCAGAGCAGGATTATAAATGCCTCGGAGGCAGTCTTTTCAGAGTTGAGTGGAAACCCAGAAAAGCGTTGATTGGAGAAGGTACAGTGGGCTTTGAAGCATGATTAGGAGTTTTCTCAAACCAAGGAGAGAGGCCTGAACATTCCAGGTGGAGGGAACAGCTTGAACAAAGGCCCGGGGTATGACAGGTCATGATGTGGCTGGGAAATTGTCAGGAGGCCAAGGCAGAAGGAGCAGCCAGAGTGTGTCTGTATCTCTTTTTTTCTCTTTTCCCCATATAGTCTCTAAAAATCCTTTTTTACTGCTGGAGCAATTCTGCTCTGCTCTCAGTTTGCATTTCTGAAGTCCAACATTCCCGTTAAAGGTTATCACCCCCAGCCCCCGCAAAAGTATACGAGTATTCATCCAAATAAAACACCTCTCTCTTCCGAGGGAGGAAGTGAGTTTCTGAGCGCATGATTTTCAGCACATTGATACCTGAGAGATGGGAGGATGTTTTTTCATTCAGCTGGAGGACAGGAGTAGGAGAAGGGGCCACCCACTCTCCTAGCCGGGGAGGCTGGGAGATTTGGCATGGATGGGATAGATTAGCAATCAGGGGGAAGTGACAGATGGAAAGGAAAGGGGCTGGATTCAGATTAAAGAGGCCAAGAACGCAGGCTGAACTGCTGGAAGGCTGCCGGGTCGGGGGTGCCAGGTCGGCCAGTGGCCACCCCAGGCTCGCTCGGGGTGAGCACAGAGTTGGCAATCAGAGCTGTCAGAAGTGATTAATTCCTCAACAACACAGTGCATTGGAGAACTGACTCTGACTCAATGGCTCATTAATACCGGACTCTGATCAGCCCACAGATGCTATTTCAAGCCACTACGAATAAAGGGCAGCCTCCTGGGAGCTCGGCATTAACCTCCGTCACTTCCCCTGCAGGACGCAGTCGGGGCCGGGAGGGGGTGAGCCTAGGGTGGGCTCCAGGCCACCAGCCCCCCTCCCGTGTGAGGACAGACCCATGTTCAGCAACTTGGTGGGGCCAGAGCCCAGGGGCAGATCAGGCCCAACCCCTGCCGTTTCACAGATGGAGACACTGAGGCTCAGGGAGGCTCAAGGGTTTTCCCAGGGTCATAGAGGAAGGAACAGGACTTGGACCCGACTCTGGGCCTGAGCCCTTCCTACCCTGCTCTTCTGTCTCCCAGCCCCTGACGTAGATGGGGCATCTGGGAAGGACAGCAATCTCGTCTTACTCAACTCCATCCCCCATCCCCCAGCCCTAGATACAGAGAAAGTGCTTCATGTAGAACACACTCACAAAAGAATAAACTCTGAGTCATGCCAAATGTGAACAGGTGTTTTAATCAGGTACAAACTGCTGTGTGTGTTTAGGGGAAGGAGAGATTGCGGAAGGCTTCCTGGAGGAAGGAGCATCAGAAAGGGGCCTTTAAGTAAAGAGGCCAGTAAAGACTGGCCCTGCCTGGGGCTGCTCTGAGCATCTTCTCATTTCAACCTCTCAACATCCCAACAATGATCATAGTAGTGATTATATCCACTTCACAGATGAGGAAACTGGGGCCCGGTCAGGCTGAGTCCTTTACCCAAAGTTCTACAGCCAGGAAGCAAAGGAGTTGGGACTTGAACACAGGACTTTCTGTTGCCAAAACTCATGCTCTCACCAGCATCTGAAGGCCCAGCTCAAATAGTCCTGCCAAGGGTAAGTCTTCCCAAACTTCCCCAAGATGTGGCCACTCGCCCTTTGGGATCCCCACGTCACTCCATCCCAAGATCACGCTAGCCTCTCCTGCCGGAGGTTCCGGTCAGCTGTGCCTATGGTCAGGGGATCATTGCGGCATCACTCACACCCACACTAAGCACTGGACTTTGCAGGCTGGGAGCCACCCGCAGATGTCTGCCAAGGTGACTTTAATCCATGGAAACTGAGATCTCAGAAACGCCCTCCACAGAGGGTTGCTGGGAGGATTCAGTTTTGGACACAAGTTGGCCGGTTGGTGACACCGTGACATGCAGGTTGGTAAAAGAAGTTACCAGAGAGGAGGGAGGTGAAGGAGTTTATTAGGTCCTGCTGCCATAGACAACAGTGGCCACACAAATGAGGGGTGCCTGTGTGAGCATCGAGGGCCGGTTGTTGGGGTGTTTTATAAGGTAGGGCCACAGGGTGCCTGATAGGCTTTTGCACAAGTCTGATTGGTTGTAGGTGAAGTAAGAGGTTTAGGGTCCATGAAGGGCGGTGGAGTCTGTGAGTCTGATAAGGTGGGCTGAAACAAGCCAGCCTGAGCTGTTGTGAGATTAGGCATTACCTGGGGCTACTAGTTTGTCAGGGCAAACACACCCAGTAAAGAATGTACTTCACCTTTCGAGGGATGTCGAGACATCTGAGAGCCCAGGAACGGGGGTCGTTGGACTTTGAAGGACCCCAGCTGGCCCCACAGGTTCCCCGAGTGGATGCTCAAGCAGAGACTGGCTCAGTGCTGGGCACGCAGTGGGCTTTACTGCAGGGAGAGGTCACTGTTGGGCTGTTGATTGTTACTCCAGCTCGACCAGCCTCCCTTCCTGGATTCAAAGCAACTCCTGTCCCCAGAGAAGGGCAGACCAGGGAAGGTCACACAGCCACTTGAGGTCCAAAGCCAAGTTTCCTGACTCCCCAGGAAGTGCTCCTTGACCCTCAGAAACTTGCCCACTCAGCCCTCATTGAGTTCTTCATCCTTTGACAACAGAAAAGCCCCTTCTAATGAACAGTTCAACCACAGCTCCGCTACCAAACCACACATCTGTTCTCCGTTCCCATCTCATCCTGTCTCCGCTGTTTTCCCTGTTTCTGGCCAGAGGTTAGAAGCTCTGCCTATCAGACCAGCCTGGAGTGTGCTAGGGAAACCGTGTGGGCCCAGGGGAGTGTGTGTGTGTGTGTGTGTGTTTGCCCTACAGGAATGTGAGTGTGTATGTGCATAAGAAAAGCCGCCCCCCTCATGTTTCTCCTTTGCTCTCACACCACAACCACACTCACAACACTTCCAACTCCAGACGCCATGAGTTTTCCACACATCACACAATTTCACCGCCAGCTGGGTGTCCTACAATTCAGTTCTGCCACTGTCTACCTGGAGTGTCAGATCCCACAGTTTAAGGGCTCAGTCCCATGAGACTTCCCTCTCTTCACACGCCAATCATGTGTCCCAAGTTCTCACCTGCACTTCTGACCAGCCAGATATAAACCAGGGTTCTCGCAATCCCCTCCTTGGGCTTGGTAATTTGCTAGAATGCCTCACAGAACTCAGGGAAATGCTGGCTTTTAAGGTGGAGGCTTGAATCCAGGTCTTTCTGTAACCAAACCCATGCTCTCACAAGTATCGGAAGGCCCAGCTCAAATAGTCCTGCCAGGGCTATCCTGCCAAGGTTACTGGTTCATTATCTAATAAGGGATATGGTAAAGGACACGGATAAACGGCCAGATGGAGAGGTACATACAGATTGGTGCAGAGGGGTCCCACGTGTGGGAGCTTCTATCCCTGTGGAGTTGGGGTGCACCGCCTTCCCAACATGTGGGCGTGATCACCAACCCAGAAGCTCTCTGAACCCTGCACTTTGGGGCTGTTTATGGAGGTTCATCACACAGGTATGGCCAGCCATTAGGTCAATCTTCAGCCCCTCTTCTCTTCGCAGAGGACGAGGGGCAGGGCTGAAAGGCCCAAGCTTCTAATCACGGCTTGGTCTTTCTGGGGACCAGCCCCCATCCTGAAGCCTTCCAGGAGCCCACCCAGGGTCACCTCAGTGGAACAAAAGGCACCCCTATCATTCAGGAAATTCCAAGGGATTTAGGAGCTCTGTGTCAGTAACATGGGTCAAAGGCCAAATACTTGAACAAAAGATGCTCCTGGGCTCTTGTCACTTAGGAAATTATAAGGGTTTCAGGAGCCCTGTGCCAGGAGCCAGGGGCAGAGACCACACACATGTATGTTTTCTAGTAGCTCACAGTGTGTGTGTGAGCCCAGCACCACTGCGTGAGGGTGAGCCCAGCGCATGCGTGTGTGGTCTCACACAGACAAGGCTGTCGTCCATGATGCAGTAACAAGTGGTCCCCAGAGCTCAGCAGCTCACAGCGATGAAGATTTCCTTTTCAGCATCTACGTTACTTCCAGGGCCACCTATGGCTCTGCTTCCTGTCAGCTGCACCCTGGGACCCAGAGTAGAAGGGCATCCTCTACCTGGAGTGCTGCCGGTCACCACAGCAGAGGGACAGGAAGCCTTGAGGAACTGGGAGCTGGCTCTGGAGGCTTCCACCTGCAGGGACGCAGCTCTTCCACTCTGATTTCAGGGGCTGGAACGGGCCATGTGATTGGGCCTGTGCCCAGCAGGATGGGACACGGGCCCTCCCACAGGGAGAGCCCGCCCCGCTGTGACTCAGGGATGTGAGGAGCCTGTGGTCTCAGCAGGTCTTGGCTGGCGTGAGAAAATGCAGCTGCGCAAATCCACGTGTTGGGATGCCTTGTGCTCTGGGTGTAGACAGCTGTAGGTCGGTGTTTCTGGATATAAAAAAAGTGTGTGATTGGTGTGCACAAGAGCCTGTGGATGAACGGGAGTGTGCGCGTGACGGGAAGAATGTGGATGGGGGAGTGTGAGCACGTGTGTGTACGTGAGTGTGTGTGTGAGCGTGTGTGTACAGATGTGTATGTGTGTGTGACACGCTCCAGCCAGGGCACTACGCCCATCTGTACACGCGCCAAACGCTTCCAGACTCACACCCGGACATACGTTCCCTTCCGCAGGGAGGGAGCTCTCACAGACGGAGGGTGAGATGCTCAGTTTCCCAGCTGATGATTTAGCAGGTTTGTTCACCCCTCATTTGTGGCCATCTGTTACCTTCCACACAGCAGCTGGGCTGTCCCCACCTGGCCTGCGCACTGTGGCTGCAAAGGAATGGCAGCAGGACCGGGAGGCAGGGTTTCTGTTGTCAGCTACCAGCTCCAGAGCCTGAGGTCCCCTCCCAGTCCCAGGACTGACTCAGATCTCCCTGGGAGGGCGGGGTGGGAGCCCAGTAGGGGACAGACCCAGCCCCGAGCCGTCCCCAATGCTAAGTCTCTTCCAGAAGGGATTTGGGGGTCTCCAAAATGCCTTAGCCTCCCCCAAACCTCCAACACGCCTTCCCTCCTCCCAGCTCACCCCTCCTCCCCCTGCAGGAACCTCCAGCCAGAACAAGCCAGCCAGCCCCTCATCATGGCTGAGAGAGTCACCACGCGTCCAGGTGCTGGTCCGGAGCCAGGCTCTGAGCTTAGTGCATGACATACACTCTCATTCAGACCCACAACGCAGGTGCTACTGTTCTCCCTGTTCGACAGATGAGGAAACTGAGGCCCAAAGAGCCACACAAGTTCACACAGCCCACTGGGAGCAAATCCAAGTCTTGTGCTAAGGTCTCCCTGTTCAGCCCTTTCCAATGGGTCCAGGGCTGCTCCAGGTCACCTCTTCAAGGAAACCACCTGACTAGCAACCTGGAAGGGCCAGGTCTGGACTGTGGCAAGACAGCAGCCCTGGGTGTGGATGCTGGGGGAGCAGGTGGAGCGGAGGATCCAAGTCACTCCATCTTCTTCTCTAGTGACCACCCTACCCCTTTCTAGGAGGAAGACCCTGCCTTCTGATTCCAACACATCCTTGAAATGAGCCTTCCGAGCCCAGGGCTGATCTTGTCATGTCCCTGCTCAACCACCATCCTAGCTCAGGATGAAGTCCAGCCTCCCTAACAGGCTGTCGCTGGCCCTGGCCTTGAGCCTTGCCCGCTTGTCCAGCCCCACAGCCCTACCTCCCATCCTCTCTTTGTGCTGAATTCCTCACCCCCCTCCTTCACCTCTGGTGTTTTGCACACACTGTTCCCTCCACCAGTCCCCTTCATAGCTAACTCCTGCCCACCCTGCCCTCCTCAGGAAGGTCTCCCTCCTCCCAAGTCCATGGCAGATCCGGTCTCTGTGTTGCCTCCTCCCCTCCCCTCCCCTTGAGATGCCTTACACACCACGTGGGATTTGCATCTCCCCCACTGAACTGTAAGTGCCCCGGGGGCATATGCTGCTTCCCCAGTCACTCATTTAACAAACACTATTAATCTCCCTGGGCCCCAAGCCAGGGATGATTCTAGAGGCCAGAGACACAAGGAAACAAAAAGGGAGGATGAGAGGGAGATGGACTGCGCTTGGGCAGCAACTTTAAGACAGGTGGTGAAGGACAGTGGTGGTGACGGATATGCCAAGACCTGAATGATGAGAAGAAACCAGCAACACAAAGGTCTGAGAGTTAAGAGCTCCAGGCTGAGGGGACAGCAAGTGCAAAGGCCCTGAGGCAGGAGTGGGTTTGGAATATTTGGGTTAAGCCCAAGTGGCTGGAGTGTAGACAGCTAGGGGAGGGGAGGGATTCAGAGAGGTAGCAAAGGGTTTCCTCTACATTTTTAATTTTGTCTTTGAATGCTCCAGACTGCCTCCTCCAGAGAGCCTTCCCTGACTTCACGATGCTCTTGTCTCTGAGCACCCCCAGCCCTACCCTGATGACCCAAATCACCTCTCAGCCCCCTTAAGATGGACCAATCTCCAACCCCAAGCCTTGTCTTATTGGGACAATGTTAAAAGCATTTTACAAGTGGCCCTTCCTCTGGTCCTGGGTCCCATGGCCAGGAGAGCATCTGAGAGATTCAGACAGGGTCCCCATCAGGACAGCTGTCCTCCGTGTCTGCTCCAGCTCCAGTTAGCAAGTCACTGGGGGGGAGGGGGGGCAGGCTGGACTGGCTGGGCTGTCAGACTCGGTTATTTATGGAATTCAATTTCCCTGGCTCCCTGCGACTCCCAGGAGCATCACAGGGAGGCTGCAGAGAAGAATTTTGTCTGGGTCTATGAAGGGGACTCGACTGCCAACTGAATCAAACACTGTCTGGAAGGATATATGGACATTTCAGGGCAGTGTCTGGGGACAAGGAGAGGTAGAACAAAGGACTCTAGGCTGAGCATGAGAAAACCTGGGTTCCAGGGCTGGCTCTGCCCCATTGTGAGGCAAGCCCTTCTCTGGGCCCCAGTTTCCATCTTAATAAGAGGTGAGAGAGGTTGACCTAGGTCAGGCATTGACACACATGTTCTGCAAAGGCCATATAAAAATCATGTAGGCCTTGTGCGCCAGAGTCTCTGCCACGGCTGCTCACCTCTGCCCTGCCGTGCAAGAACAGCCATAGCTGATGTGTAAGCAGATGGGCGTGGCTGTGTCCCAAAAAACTCTAAGTATAAAAAATAGGTGGAGGCTGACCTCGGCCCATGGGTTGTGAGTTGCTCACTCCTGATCTAGGTGACTGGTGTGTCTGTCAGGACACTTTAAGTTGCAAGCAAAACCAAAACCAAAAACAACAACAACAACAAAAACTGCTTACACTAAACATTGTCTAGGGGAGGGGGGCTTATTGGGTCATATAAGGAAAAGTCCCAGGGGGCTTCAGGCATGGCTGGATCAGGGACTCAGATGATACCATTAAGACTCATGACTGAGTTTCACTTTCACCACCCCTTGACTGTATTTGCCTCTATTTTGGCCTTGATTTTAGGCAGACACTCTTCATCAATGGAAGTCGGCATTCCTTCTGATTGGGCCAGCTTTGGTCATGTGTTCCTTCCTAAACAAATTGCTACAGTGGGGGTGGTGAATTTTCCCCAGCTGGCCAAGCGTGGGTCACTTGCCCATCTCTAGAGCCAAAGGTGAATCCAGCTCCACCTAAGCCACATGACCTGGGAAAGGTAGAGAGGTGATTTCCCAGAGGGGATTTCAGGCAATGGACGGGGCTACGCTTGCCTGTACCGAGCCTCATGTGAATTAGAACAGTGCCCTCTTCTGGGTGGACACAGTCATACCCTTCAGCTTGGCCAGTAGAGTCCAGACTGGATTTCAGACCCACTTGTCCCCTTGGTCAGGCACCAGTGTAGTGAATGATATGCACTATAGTACATGGAGTGGCCCTGGAAGCAGACGTCTCAAGATGTCCATGTGGCCCTCCCAGTGGACAGTTGGGGGATTCTCTTTGCGGGGCTTGTCCTGGGGTTTCTCCTTATGGTTTCTCCTCATTATTCCTCCCTAGATAATTACAGCCACCTCCTGGATGCCTCTGGGTCCCCACTCACTCTCTCTCCACCCAACCCACACCACACACCATCACCAGATCAATCTTCCCCAGGCTTCCAAGCCACTTCTCTGCTCAGGAACCTTCCTTGGCTCCCCACTGCCATCAGGACAAGATTCCTGTGCCTCGGTCTGGTGCTTAAGTCCCCCCATGGTCTCACATTAGCTGTTCTTTTCAGTCTCGCCTCTTCTACTCTTCTGTGCTGAACCGAGAGTCCAAGATTTGAGTTGGCACCACCATTCACTAGCTGTGTGATCTTGAACAAATTCCTGTTCCTCTGGGCCCTCAGCCTCATCATCTGTAAGCTGGGGATAGCAATGGATATGTCTTGAGGACCATGAATCACAATTTAACAGCAGAATGTTATACAAAATACAAATGCAATGTGTTGTTATTCTACCTCGAGTTACTCCAGCCTTCCCCAGCTTGTGGGTTCAGGTGGGTCCCAGTAATAATCATAAGTCACATTTCATTGGCTCCACCTCCCCCTCACATAGGACCTAAACTGATGTCTGCCAGGTGCTCAGCAACCAGCCTGTCAGCAGTGGCCACCGGCGCCATCCACTGTGCTCTTTCCAGCAGCCACCTTGGCAATTGCCTGAGAAGCTGTCTGCAGCTGTCCTTGCTGATGCCTGGGCTGTCCCCAGGTGTCCCTCAACAGGAGCTGCAGGCCAGGCACAAATGGGGAGAAGGAAGCACCTTGCCCCCTCTCCGTCACACCTGCCCCCTGGACTGGGGCAGAGCCTCATGGGCTCAGAACTTCCCCCCTGTGGAAGGGACCCCTCCCGTTTCTACTGTACTGTTCCCCTCTTCCTGGCCTGCATTCCACACTGCAAAGAGAACTGAAGGGGTCTGTGAATTTGCACAGGGCAAACATATCTTTATTTTAACTCATTCCCTTCCATCACCAATGAAGGTAACAAACCAGTCATGTTGGCCATACCTGTGCCGATGTGCAGCCAACAGAAATCACGTCTATTTTCATGTCACTTTATGGTTCTTGCAGAAATTGCTTAAATATCATTTATGTTCATCATGGCTTTGAAGTTACAGTAGTGACCAGATCCAATGTTAGATCTTGTTCTTTAATGCCTTAATAGAGGAGTATATATTTCACATATATGTGACAGTTGTGATTTTTTTCAATATTTTGATAACTGTGTTTCTTTGTCATTTTGGGTATTTTATCTTACACACTTAAAAACATGGTTCAGAGAAGGGCTCATACGTTACCCCAGCATACCAAAAGGGCTCATGGCACAAAGAAGTCTAGTTAGACGTCAAGATTGCTACCATCCCGGTCTCTCCTGCCCTGTCTCCTCTCCTCTTCTTCCCTCTCCTCTTCCCTGTGAGTAATTGGTACACAGCTCCTCAGATAAGCCTAAACCTGTCAGAACTGCAGCTGTAGGCAGGAGCCAAGTTCACCCCCTCCCCAATCTTGGTGCTTTATAAAACCCACTGTGTTGACCATAAAAGGCTACCCTCCCCTCAACCTGCACACTTTTCCTCCCTCTGCTCACATGGACTCATGCAACACATTTGTGTGTCTAGAGAGAGCACAGTTCTATAAACAGGGCTGCTGGGCTACACCCCCCGCCCCAGCACTGACCTTTCCCCCACTGCTGAAAAAAAGGGACTTCTGCATCATGGCCCCTGGGAACTGGGTCTGGATCACCTGACCTAAAGCTATGATGACCAGCTGGGTCACACAAAATAATGAGAGGCATTTATTCTCTTCTCTTCTCTTAAGAGGAGAAGCTGGGGTGCATGTTCCAAAGTATGAGGGCTTCTCCCACTAAGACTGGGTCTGAAGGAATCTGCTGCCAGGAAAGCAGGCTCCAAATCTGGCCAGGTTTGGGGGAAGCCCACATCCAGGCAGACCTGGCTGCAAACACAACTGCCTTTCTCTGGGTCTCCCTGAGCAGCTGGGGTTGTATGAAAAGAGATAGCTCTCTGAGGGATCTTGTTTTAAAAAGGGCACCGTGAAAACTGGCAGAGACTGAGGAGGAAGAGGCAGAAACTATGCGTACAAGAGTGTCCCAGGCACATTGTATGCATTGGCAAAGACTTGGACTTATATGAATAACCATCAATGGAGAAATGCAGGGAGCACTACCAGCCTCACTGTGGAAAGGTACACAGCCATTCAAATGGAAGAATGAGATCTATTATACACCAAAATGCAAAGATCGCCAAGATGTTGCCAGGTGGAAAAAGCAAGTGGCATCAGAAGCAAGGTAAGGATATTTCTTCTCAACTCTCCTTTTTAATGTCCTCCTGGGAGTTCTAGCTGATACAATATGACAGGAAATGAAAGTAAAAGGCGTACAGGTTGCGAAGGAAGAAATGAAACTATGTTTTCAGATAACTTGTTTCTCTATGTACAAGTAACTATAGCAAGGTTGCTGGATACAAAATTAATATACAGAAATCAACTGCTTTCCTATATATCAGCAATGAACAAGTGGAATTTGAAATTAAAAGCACAGCACCATTTATATTAGTACCCACCCCCATGAAATACTTAGGCAAAATTCTAACAAAATGTACACATGATCCATATGATGAAAACTACCAGCTCTGATGGAAAAAATTGAAGAACAAAATGAATGGAGAGATATTCTGTATTTGTGGATAGGAAGCCTCAATATTGTCAAGATGTCAGTTCTTCCCAATTTGATCTATAAATTCAATGCAGTCCTAGTCTAAATTCCAACAAGATAGTCTGTGGATATCAATAAGCTGATTCTAAAGTTTATATGGAAAGGCAAAAGACCCAGAATAGCCAACACAATATTGAAGAACAAAGTTGGAGGACAGACACTACTTGACTTCAAGACTTCCTATAAAGTTACAGTAAGCAAGACAGTGTGATGCTGGTGAAAGAATAGACAAATAGATCAATGGAACAGGCTGGAGAGCCCAGAAATAGACCCCTGTAAATACGATCAACTGATATTTGACAAAGGAGCAAAGGCAATCAAATGGAGAAACAAACGGTGCTGTAACAACTGTACATTCATATGCAAAAAAAAAAAAAAGAATCTAGACAGAAATCTTACACCTTTCACAAAAATTAACTCACAGTTGATCACAGACCTAAGTATAAAATGCAAAGTGAGGAAAGTCCTGGGAGATAACATAGGAGAAAATCTGTATGACTTTGGGTATGATGATGCCTTTTTAGCTACACCACCAAATGCATGATTCATGAAAGAAGTAATTGAGAAGTTGGAGTCCATTAAAATTAAAAACTGCTCCATGGAAGACAACGTCAAGAGAATGAGAAGACAAGCCACAGAGTGGGAGAAAATATTTGCAAAATACGTATCTGATAAAGGACTATTATCCAAAATACACAAAGAGCTCTTAAAACTCAACAACCCAATAAGAAAACTAACAACCCAATTTAAAAATCAAAAGACCTTAACTGACACCTCATCAAATAAGTTATACAGATGGAGAATAAGTATTTGAAAATATGTCCTACATCATACGTCATCAGGGAAGTGCAAGGTAAAACGACGAGGTACCACTACACACCTATTGGAACAGCTAAAATCTGGAACACTGACAACATCAAATGCCGGTAAGGGTTTAGAGCAACAGGAACTCTCATTCACTGCTGACGGGAGTGTGTAAAGGTAGTTATTTTGGAAGACATTTTGGTGACTTCTTACAAAACTAAGCATACTCTTACAGTACTATGCCACAGTCCCACTCATTGTTACTTATCCAAAGAAGTTGGAAATTTATGTCCGTACAAAAACCCACACATAGATATTTACAGCAGCTTTCTTCATAATTGGCAAAACTTGGAAGCCACCAAGAGGCCCTTCAATAGGTGAATGAAAACATAAATTGTGGTACATCCAGACAACGGGACATTATTCAGCACTAACAATAAATGAGCTATCAAGCCATGAAAAGACATGGAGCAATCTTAAATGCATGTTGCTAAGTGAAAGAAGACAATCTGAAAAGACTCCATGTTGTATGATTCTGACTACGTGACACTCTGGGAAAGCGAAACTAAGGAGACAGTGAAAAGATCAGGGTTCCCGGAGGGTGAGGATAGGGGAGGGATGAACAGGTGGAGTACCAGTGATTTTTAAGGCAGTGGATACTATTATAATGGTACATGTCATTATACATTTGTCCAAAACCGCAGAATGTACAGCACCAGCAGTGAACACTATGGTAAACGGTGGACTTTGGGTGATAACAATGTGTCAGTGTAGGTTCCTCAATTGTAACAAAAGTACCACTTCAGAGGGGACATCAGTCATGAGGGAAGTGATGGACGTGTTGGGGCAGGAGGTATACGAGAAATCTCTGTACCTTCCTCTTCATTTTGCTGTGAACCTAAAACTTCTCTTAAAAAAAAAAAAGCAAGTGGCAGAATGACAACTAAAGTACAAAGCTATTTTTATCATACAAACACACACACACAAAAACATGTTTTCCAGGTATATATAGATGTACGCAAATGGAAAGAAAGAAGTCTGGAAGGATGTTTAGCAAACTGTTCATATCATGTCTGGAAAGGGAGGAGGATAAATGAAAATTAAGTGGGATTAAAAGGAACTTCTGTCTTAAAAATTGTAACAGTTTAAGTAAGGAGTAAATACCAGAAATACTCGTGTAATTAATAATATTTTTTAAAGAGGAAAAATGATGGAAAACAAAATAAGAAAAGAAAGAAGAGAGAGGGAGGAAGAGAAAAGAAAGGTAAAAAGAGAAGAGAGAAACTTGGGGAGAAAATGAGGAAGGGGAAGGTCAGGGGGCACCTAATGGGGCAGAGACCCCCTGTGGCTCTGCAATGTTCTCTCCCATGAAGATGTCAGTGCTCTCCCAGCTCCTGCCCGCCCCAGCCCTGGCCTCGGGCAGAGTGCTTTGTTCTCCTTATCAGTGGGAACCAGCCAGGACCACATCTCTGGACCCACGCCTGGCCAACTGATTGCAGATTGTTTCTGAAGGAGCATTTTGCAATGGGCTTTCCCTCTCCAGGGACTATTCTAGGAATGTCAATAGCTTCTGTGTGGAAGGAAGATGCTGAATCCATTTCTCTTATAAATAATGGTACTGTGATTAGCTGCCATTCTGATGGCAGATGATGACAGTGGAGCAGGCATTTGCTGCTTCTGGATTTCCCAAGATAGAGATGGAGGTATGGAATGCCAAAGCCCTGATGGGGCAGCCACTCCATGCCTGGGTTTGAGAGCTGTGAATTCCTGCTGCCTCTCAACACTGCTCCTGGGTTGTTATCGTTCCCATTCCACAGATGAGGAAACTGAGGCCTGGAAAGGTGAGGTCACTGGTCCAGGGTCTGTCTGACTCCAAAGCCAGCATGTTAGCCACGGTGCTGCATGCTTTGCAGAAATGTTTATTGGGCCATCTCCTCCGGACAAGCTGGGTCTGCACAGAGCACAGGCTTCTCTCCACCTGTGAGGGAATGGGGGCTGCCTCTTCGCAAATGGCAGTCTGTCTGAGTGTTTCAATATTGATTCCAGAAAGGTATGACACGCACAAATATTTGAGCATTCCGCAACGAGGCCGCTGCCGGGGACCTGCCCCAGCGTGACTCCCCGACAAGATAACAAAATGCTCTTGCGTCCGATTAGTCCTATTATCTCCCACGAGGTTCGCTGTGGCTTTTCAAGTGGTTGCGCACATTAATGTGGCGGCTCTTTTGCTAATGGGGGAACTTCTGGCATGGAGCGGGGGTAACAGGATGTGGTGGAGGTAACAGCGTCCCTTCTGAAACAAAACACCAAGCCCTGCTTCCCTGCGGGAATGTTTTCTTAGGTCGAAGAGAGGCTTCTCGGTCTTACTATAATTTTGGAGATGCTGGATGATGGATTTGTGTTGTCTGTGGAGACAGAGTCTGCTACAAGCAGCTGAGGGGCGGAGGGCAGGAGGCATGGGCAAGGTGTGGGGA
Source organism: Camelus bactrianus (assembly GCF_048773025.1). NCBI lineage: Eukaryota > Metazoa > Chordata > Mammalia > Artiodactyla > Camelidae > Camelus > Camelus bactrianus. Next base: position 5,358,171 of record NC_133555.1, on the reverse strand, counting down.
GCAGACTCCGGCACGGCCTTCCCCTGACCCATCACCCAGCAGCCTGGGGTCTCGGGTTGGCGGAAGTGGAGTGAAGTCTCTTTAATTTAAAAGTGAGGAACCTGGGGCTCAAAGAGGGAAAGGACTTGCCCCCACACACACAGAGACCTGATGACAGATGTGGACATCCTCACCACCCCCAAATCAGGTCTCTTCTCACTGCATCACCTAATGGTGGCCTGTGACAGGTTTGGGGGCGGGGAAGCCCTAGGGGGAGGATGAATGAACTAGCTTTGGAGACAGTCAGGCTTGAGTTGGGATGTCAGCTCTGCTCTTCTTCCACTGTGTGACTTTGGGCCAGTGACTCTCCGGGCCCCCGTTTCCCCACGTGATTAATGTGCAGCAGGTTCTCACCTTCCTGGCTCTGCGACCAGGTAGCCAGGTGCTCTCAGGCGAGTCACTGCTTCTCTCTGGGCCTCAATTTACCAGTTTCTAAAATAAAAGTATTCAACTAGGTAACATCTTGGGGCCATTTCTGGCCTGATGCCCTGTAAGTCTATGAGTCAGTCAATGATCCCGAGTCAACGGGGGTGGGGGGGGAGGACTACGGCAATCACACTAACAATGAAGGTTCAGCCATTTATTGAGGCCCATTGTGTGCGAGAGCTCTGCTGGGCGCCAGCCCTCCTCATTTCACACCTACGATATTACAGCAGCCTCCTACCGGTCTCCGGGTTTCAATTCTTCCCCCTTTCAATCTACCTCACATATCTGGCCAGTCTCAGCAATGTGAAACCCTACCTTACTCTCTGCTCCAGCACATTCAGTAGCTCCCCAGTGCCCCCAACAAGGTCAACTCCAATTCTTTGGGCTTTCCATGTTCCGGCCTTGCCCTCGCTTATGGCATCTCCTACCAGCTGTGTTGTCTAATCTTTGGCTAGCCCTCCCCTGTGTCTCGTCTCAGAGGTGCTCAATGAACATTTGTTGAGTGAATGAACACATGGGTGCAATGTTTCTCTAAATTAGGCTCTTCAAACTTTAGTCATTTTCAAACCAGCCACAAGAGTTTTGCAAAAATCTGTGCATTGTGTCTATTTTTATTTACTTAAGTATTTTCCTTTTTTAGATTAAATAAACGTATCCGAAAAGGAAACTGTACATCACACTGTAACCAGAAGATCAGTATTACATGCCAGAAATAGGTCTCCACTAAAATAGATACAAGGACAAATGAGCAGTGTGTTCAATCCTAACTAGATATTGGTGTCTACCAAGGCTGGGGTCCTAGGCTCATCTCTCATAGTTAACACGGGATTGCTCAGTACTGTGGAGAGGTGTTGAGATAAATTAGCACCAACCTGAGACTTGCCCGTGGACAGAAATCACAAGGACATTATAGGGAGATGAAATAGAAGATCTTTTCCATGCCAAGTTATTCCACTCCACTGAAAATGATCCTAGGTACCACCAGTCATTGCCAGCCTATATTTTGGGAACTCTGCTAACAGAACCCATTGCTCTAGCCCATGAGGGATGCATGTGAGTTCTCTGGAAGATTTTAACCTGGCTTTTAGGAAAGACATGGAAACCGTGCATCAGCTACCTGAACTTCAGTGTCCCTTATCTGAAGCTGCACTGCACAAGGGACAGTTCTCAGAACTCCAATGAGATAAGTTTGTTGTTTGAAACCATCTGACTGGTGGAATAATGAGTTCTCCACCACTGGAGATAAGCAGATAGATGCTAGACAGTCATGGGTGGGTGGGTGGGGGGAGCAAGGAGCGGGGGATGTTATAGAGATAATCAGGGCTATGAAACTGACCTGACAGCCAGACTTTGCTTTCATAAGTAGGCAAAACACATTTAGAGCAATGAAAATAGAGAGGAATTAACTTTTGAACAGGAAAAAGAAAGGGGGATGGAAATGGTTATTATAATTCCTTTATACAAGTAATGCTTCATATTTCTCAGTCCAGCACTGGATTCATCAGAACTATTTTGGTTTTAATCAACATAAACTGAATTCCTACTTGCATAAGTGATGAAAAAGGAACGTAATGAGATTTAAATAATAAAACTGTCTTCAGGCATGGCTGAATCCAGGGACTCAAACAATATTCATCAGGACTCAGTCCACATTCCATCTCTTGGTTCTGTCTCCCTCTGTGTTGGCTTTATTTTCAGATAGGATCTGCTCAAGGAATGAGAAAGATGGCTCCCAGCAGATCCAGGCTTAGGAGCCATGGTGGGGATTGAACTTCTGCTTGACAATAGTTTTAGGAAAAGTCCCAGGAAAAGTTCTCATCAATCCAGCATATGCCACAAATCCCTACCATTGAGATCAGGGTGATGTGTTCTGGCTGTGCCTGGGTCACAGGTCCACCTCTGAAAGGAGGGAACCCCACCCAACCATATGAATGTGAGTGGAGGAGGGGAAGTTGCCTCAAACCAAAATTGAGATGCTATCACCTGAACAAGCTGAAATGAATGTCTGGCAAGAAAAATGAAAAATTGCTTCCATTTTTGCTACCCTCACATCCTTGCTTAAAGCTCTTCATCCAAGATGGTATCTAGCCATCCATTGGCCCTTAGCTCAAATGGCACTTCCTTGAGGAAACTTTCCCCAACCATCCCAAGCTGGGCTGAGATCCCCTGAAATGTGTCCTCCAGGCAGAGCACTCTGGACCTGTGTGGTTATTTGACAGAAGCCCATCTCCCACGCTGGACCAGGACCACCTTGGGGTCTGTGGCCGGTCTGTCTTGTCCACCATGACATCTCCAGGGCCCAGGATGGTGCCTGGTGAGTAGAAGCAGCTCAATAAATATTTATTTGAAGTATTTGAAGTACAGGTGGAGGTCATAAGCACATGGGAGCTGGTGACCAGTGAGGCCTGAGGAATGGGTGGGTCAAGGAGGATAGCAAGATTCCATGCTTGGGGGCGAGAGAGTGGGAAAGAGGCAGGAGAAGTCAGGGTGACCCTGGGGAGCACTGTGTGTTGTAGGACACCAGGATGGGTGACCGGGGTGGGGGACAATGAGGGGTGGGAGATGGCAAGTCAATCAGCAAATGCCAGCCCTGGAGAGAGAGAGAGGTAAAGAGTAGGTCAAGGCTGGACAGAAGGAACCCTTTCTGTGAGTCCTTGTGGGGACCCAGAGGGAAGGGCAGTCGTGGCTCCATTCCCAGGAGTCTTTGTAAAAGGGGTCAGGGGTCCGGACTTGGCAAGGCGAAGGGAGGGAGTCCTCAGGCACTGGGTTGGTGTTGGCTGGGAGAGATGGTTTCTCTGGGACAATCCCCCAAACCTCAAAAACTGGAAGGAGGAGAGTATGGCGGGAAGGGCAGGGGAAGTTCTGCCGTCATCCCTGAGTGTTGTTCCAGGCTGTGATTCCCATTGTAGTCATCTGTTGATCCTTCTGCCCATCATAGCCACTTGTGTCTTTTCTCCATCACCAAGCCCTGGCAGCAGGCAGGGAGCCTTCTCCTGCCCGCCCTCCCTACCACATGCACACATCCAGCCTGGTACCAAGACTCCAAGTCAGAAACTGTTCCCTGTGTGACAGGCAGCGGGAGGTTGCCGGGGGAAGAGGACAGGAGCCTACCCCCCACCCACACTGAGGGGGCTTTGCGATCCACGGAGAGAGAAGGGGGTGACAGAGAATGAGAAACAAAAGAGGCCAGCAGAAGCAGATCGGCCAGGCTGCGAAAAAGAAAAGCCAAGAGGGAAATCCATGTAGACAAGGACTGGGACACAGAGACCTGGACAGACAGTCCAAGCAGGGAACAAGCCACCAGACTGAAGGCGAAGGAATGAGAGAGTGAGAGCAGGAGAGAGGGGAACAGGCGAGACGGATGGGGCGGGGGAGAGGAGAGAGAGAAAAAAAGGAGGGAAGAGGGGAGAGGGAGGAGTGATGCAGAGCGAAGAACTGGAAGCGGGAAACGGGAGAGAGAGGGAGGGAAGACGAGGAGGGGAAGGAAGGGAGCGGGGTGAAGGGAGGCGGGAGACGTGGCCGAGGAATGAACCGAGAGGAGGCTGTCGGGTCGGGGGAGCGCGGCGGGCCGGGGGCGCGCAGACGGGGGCGGGCGGCGCAGTAGCGCCCCTCCCCGGGAGGGGCGGGCTCCCGCGCCCCGGCCCCGCCCCCAGCTCGCGCCCTCCGCCCCGCCCGCCGCGCTCCCCGCCCCTCTCTTCCCCGCGTCCCTCCGCCCGCCCTCGAAAGACCGAGCGAGCAGCGAGGTTGCGGGCGAGCCGCGCCGAGCCGGGGAGCCGAGAAGCTGGGAGCGCAGCGCGGCCCGAGCCGGGAGCGGCCCCGCGCCCGGAGCGCACCGGAGCGGCCGAGCTGCCCGCGCAGCGCCCGCCGCGGGCCGCGCAGCCGGGGCCGCAGGTAGGAACGAGCGGTCGGCGTCGGGGCGCGGGGCGCAGAGCCCGGGACGGCCCAGACTGCGCGACCGGCGCCCCGGGCCGCCGCCGCGGGCCGGGCTGGATGGTGGGGTGGGCACGCCGAGCTTCCAGCCGCCGCGCCTCTCCTGGCCTCGGGCCTCAGGAAGGAGCCTGAGGCGCCGCTCCGACCGTCGATGCGCGCGCCCCGGCCGTCCCTCTGGGACGCGGGTGGGCCCCGGGGGACTCGCACGGGGTCGCGAGAATCTCCTGCCCTTTCCCGGTCGCCGGCCCCTCTTCCCCACAGCTGGCGCTGAATTCTGCTAGAGCCGTCGAAGCGCCGCATTCATCCCCAGGGGGTGGCGGGGACCTGGGAAAGAATGATAGCGTTTGGGGAGCCATGCGCCACTTCTTCCTCTGGGGTGAGCTTCGCCGAGGTCGAGCAGTGCCCCTCTTCTGTTCTCTGAGAGCCATGGGGAGTAGGCGACCCGGGAATGGGACACCTCCTTTCAGTCCTGGGGCAGCTTAAGCTCTCTTGAAATTTTGGCTAGAAAGCACGCCACAGTTTGGGCTTGAGCTGAGCGCGCAGAAGCTCGCGCGCCGCACTCTCCCCACTCCTTTCCCTGAGGAATGGGGGTGAGAGGGGGGTCCCCCAGAGGGTTTGAGGACTGTGTCTTCTTACTGCCTGTTGCCGCGGGGACCGTTCTCACCTTACTGCCTTATGTCCTGTCATTTACTTTATGGGGACTGGAGAAAAGGGCGACCCTGCTCCCTGCGGTTACCCCGGGGCAATGACCACCGGGTCTCTATGCAGAGACCCTTTGTACCCACCCGTCCCCATGGCTGGCACCCACAGATGGCCTGTTCTAGCTTAGCTTGCTCTTCAGACAAGGAACTCAGACCTGATAGCCCTGCACTGAGGCTAATATCCTCTCTAAATGAACGTGAACCCCAAGGAGAAAATTGGATTTTTAAAAGCCTAATGACAGTGCTCAGTTTCTTCCCGATGTGGGGCTTGAGCTCTCCCTCCCTCTCCTAGGAAGCTTAGTCTCATCTAAATGAAAAACTAGGAGGGGGGGGCACTGAAAAAAATGGCTCCTGAGCTTTGGTGACACCCCAAAATCAGAGACTGTGTCAAGCTAAGTGAGCGGACTTTGGGGTCGACCTTCGTTTTTCTGTGACATACAAGATGGGTGTGTGGTGAGAGAGGGAGTGTTGGGTGCTGGATAGAGCCTAGATTCTCTCTTTGGGAACTTTGGGGGAAATGCATTCATAAAAGAGTCTGAAAAGGGTACCCCAACTTCCAAATTCCAGAACAAAAGGGGTCACTAGAAACTACAGTCATCTGGACTCTGTTTCTCTGGGAAGGGTTGAGCCAGCCCCAGCTCTGGTCCTGGTCAGAGGAGCCCCAGACCCTCCCCCAGGCAGAGGAGAACTAGCCCTTAGGGGTGCAAGTCCCTGGAGGAGTGAGAGGGACCTTTTCCCAGAGCAACGGGGCAAAATGGCTGAGCCTCCCTCGAGCCTCAGAAAGAAATTGTCAGGCAGGCGGCAAACAAAGAAAGCACTCTCTCTCCAGCCAAGCGCTGGCTCAGTGGCCAGTCCTTGGAGGACAAACAGGGAGTCCTAGGCAGCGGGACGCAGCCCGGTGTGTCTGGTGGAGCATCTGGAGAGTGGGGTGATCCCTCAGAATCGCACAGGAGAGGGGCAGCTGCTGTGGGAGAGAAGCGGGGACCATCTCTGCATATGCTGTACCCTTTATTCCAGGGCTGGAGGCTGGGTGAGAGGTGGGTGGGTACTGCCAGGAACTTGGGATGGGGCTAGGACGGGAAGCTCGGGGCCAAGGAGGAGGCAACTCAGAGGGTAAAGGAAAGAGCTGAAAGAAGCACAATAGCCCCATCTCTCCCCTGATTTCTCACGCCTGGCAACCAGGAGCTCCCAATGCTATGAATTTGTTCGCGCGCGGCCCAGCACCCAGCAGGCACTCAGTAAATGTCGTAGAATGAAGCCTGCGTGGATGAATATGCAGACAGCACTAGCATGGACCTACCTGCGTCACTGAGCAGGAAGGCTACAAAACGTGGCCTCTGAGACCATGGCCAGGAATGAGCCCACGAGCTGGCTTCAAGCTGAGGTGCTGCCATTTTCTGGCAGGTGACCTTGGCCAAGTTCTCGTCCCCCTTGGAAGGTAGGAATGGAGAATCAGAAGCTTCCAAGGTGCTGAGCTGATAATCCCTGCAGTAACCTTGTGCAGCAGGTGCTGTTCTAATCCCCCACTTCGGAGGTGAGGACACTGCAGTACAGAGAGGGGAAGTGACTTGCCCAAGGTCACACAGCCAGGAGGAGGCAGGGCAGAGATTTGAACCTTGCTCTTCTGACTTCCCAGGCCAGTGCTTGGCCCCATTGCTGGGTCCCTGGGCCTTGGTTTTCACCTCCACAAAGTGACGTGTTGGGGTGATGGTCAGGGTTTGATGACTGACAGTGAAGCCCACCAGACTGCCATCTAAGCAGCGGCTGCGCCCCTGCCTTCCCAGCCTGTGCTAAGAGCAGCATTAAATAAAGCACGTGTGTCAGGCGGCTTCTTGCCTTCACATAAAGACGCCGTTCCTATGCTTGGCTGTGAGCTCAGAAGCTGAGACAGAGACATCCCAAGCCCTTGGAACGTGAAGATGTCTTTTCTCCCTCTCCTGCTGTGTGGGTCACAGGCTGAGTGTCAGTCCCAGCTGATTAAGCCTTGCCCGCTGCCACCTCCAGCCCCCAGCGTTCCGAAGCCCATCCCCTCTTTGCCCTTGGGAGCAGGTGGGGTGCCTGAGCCCCTCCTTGTCACCTGGCCTAAGGCCTGCCTGGCAATTTCTTCCCTTTGATCACTGAAGCCCTCTCCCTGAGCCGCAGCCTCAACACCAAACCCAGTTAGAGGCCCTTAATCACCTTGCTCCCCAAATGGAAAGAGAGACCTGTGTCTGTGCTAGTGTCGGAAGGAACTGCCCTTTTAATTCAACCAAGTCAGGTCGCCCGAGCGTCTCTGCGTGGAGAATGGTGGGCAGAGCCCTGCCCCTGCCACTCCGGGATGCAGACAACCTTGAATTGACAACAATTGCAAAAAGCAGCAGCACCCCCCACCTCCACCGCAGTAAGGAGCCCGCGATGTTACCCACTGCTCTGTCGCGTTCCTCGGTGCCAGCTCCTCACATGGGCTCAGCACCGGTGGTCCTTTCTGCCACCTCCACCCCATTCGCTGGAGGTTTCTGGAAGGTGGGGGAAAGGTGGTACATGAGAGAGGGAAAGGCTGGGAGGCCTGATGTGGACCAGAAATAGGGCTTCCCGGGAAATGTGCCACCTTCACTCCGAGCTTACCTGAGGGCCTCTGGAGCGGGGGAAGGAGATGCGAGTCAGTGGGAAGCCGGCTGCTAGCGGAGATAGGCTTGCCTGGCAGAGACAGTAGGTGTGAACGTAAGCTGTGACATTTCAGCACAGACTTGGATTCAGTCATAAACAGGGGAGAAAAACCACCAAGTGTTGTTCCAATGATAATATCATCAATAACAGTCATCACTGAGAGTTTTGGGACTTGATAACCTACCGGGACCACGCCGTGTGCTTTCCTGATTGCACTGCATTTCATTTTCACAAAAGCCTGTGAGGTACGTAGCAGGATTGTCCCTGGGCAGACAAGGACTGAGAAGGAGAGAGGTCACGGCGTCTGCTGCAAGATCGCTGGGCTTCTAAATGGCCCTGCAGCCCAAACGCAGCCACCACATGCTGACGCCCCTGCCACGGAGAAGGGCCTGGCCTTGCTTGCTTGGCAAGGACCATGACACCCCGTTTAAGGAGCTGTGCAGTTAGAACGTGCTTCCTAGTTTGTCTCATCAGTTGAGCTTTGCCACAGCTCAGGAGGTTGGCGGTGTGATCACTGCTATTTGATAACTGGGGAGGCTGAGGCACAGAGGGATGAGTTTGTGCCCGAGGTCCCTTGGCTGCAAAGTTGCAGAACTGGGATTCGCACTCTGACGCCCCGTACATTGTATTTGTGACCTATGCTTTAGATTCATTTAAAGCTGGTGTTGATGTTGTGCACCCAGCCACCTTTCCTTAACTCTCGGGTGTCCCCCGACTTGTCACCACCCGCTTGCTGCTCTGGAAGCCATCGAGAGCAGCCAAGGAAGCTATCAGCTCTGATTCCCATGATCTGACATGACACGAAAGTGGCATCCGATTTGATGCGAGCTGCCTGCAGCGAATGGCCATCTATTTTTACATTTCTCACAAATTGGAAATTACAAGAAGGCCAGGTCTTGCAGAGCGATTGGCCGGAGCGCTCTGAAAGCAGGGGGTGTGCAGGTGGGTGGAACGGGCCACATTAAGGTGCCAGGGGCCCTCTTGGCTTCAAAAGGGGCCCCCAGCTTCTGGGGCTGGATGGGATCCTGGCGCACAGACCAGGCTGGAGGATGCAGGAGTTAGTGGCTGCTTCAGACAGTGACCTGCAGCTCTGTCCCCCTATCACCTGCACAGTGTCTGCAAGAGCAGGGTCTCATGCCAGCTCCTGAGATAGCAGAGTTCTGGCCAGAGGAACATTCAAGGTCAGAGATGCCCCGAAAGACACTGACAGCAGGTTGCTTTCATGGCCTTATTGTTTAGTAAGGAGGTTCTGCGCAGGGAGAAGGCAGCAGCCACAAGGAGGTGAGAAATGACATTTGGTATCGGTTTTGTGGTTTTCTGGAACCTAGTGCTGATAACAATTCTCCTAGTCATCAGGACAACACTTCACAGTTTGCAAGAAAAAAGAGAGAGAGAGATGCTTTTGTGGCTATTCTTTCTTTTGCTCCCGTGTGGGGAAGAGAATGTGGTTCCTCATATCCTGGAGAAGAGTCTTCTGTCAAACACAAAGAGATTTTTCTTTAAGCTCCTTTTCTCAAAGTGCCCAAATCAGAATGACCTTGACTCAAATGAGGCCTTTTTGTGCACATGTGAATACACACACACTTAACGCTTAAGTGGAATTTCACAAAGTGCCTTCTATTGAAGTTTGCAGTAGCCTGGGCGCTCCAAGTGAAAGTAATATTATTGCTATCACCATGATTGTCTCCACCTTTTGCATGGGGAAACTGGTGTATAGCCAGCCCTGAACACTTCGTCCCTGACCTCTGGCTTCCCAGCTGAGGGGAGTCACCTTTACTAAGCCTGAATCCAAATTCACCAGGTAGCCCCTTGAAGGAGCCCAGAGAAGCCCCAATCTGTTGGAGGTGGAACACAGCACAGTGAGCACAGGGGTGGAGACTGCCAGACAGCCTGGAAGGGCACAGCATGAGGCTTGGAGGAAATGTCTTGTTCCAGCCTCACCTGAACTCTGGCCAGCGGCTCTTGTCTCCTTGGTGACATCTAGAGTTTGGGGTTTGAAGTGTGCTCATTTGGCCAGGGTGGCCCAGTGGTGGTGGGGCTGGGTGAGGGGAAGGAAGGGTGATTGCTCTTAGATGCATGTGCCTGTGCACAAGTGTGCTTCTCTAGATGGATTTGGGTGAAAATGAACACGAGGGACCCTGTGAGATCACCTAAAAGGACCTCAGGACCATGGGAACCAGTAAAGGTGCGGGGAAGTGTTGGTATGTGAGCTTCAGATGGTTTGAGACAGTTTGAGACATGCTATTGGAGCTGCTGTGTGGTTTGGAGTCGTGCCCAGCCAAGAGGGAAGGGAAGGGGTTAGGGTAGGGATGGAAACCACTCACCCGGCCTTTACCCCCACTTCTCCTCTGCCAGTTCTAGGGGAGGCAGGGACACCTGAGGCTTTGGCACCTCCCCTGGCTGTGTGGCCAGCCACCGACCACTGGGTACCAGTCGTGGGCTGCCTGAAGCTGATGAGAACGATGCTAGGGGATAGGTGTTGTGTCCCCATCGGCAGAGGAGGACCCTGAGGCCAAGATGGGTGGAGTTTCTCCCCCCGGGTTACACGGCAGAGTTCAGACCTGGGTCTTGCTGGTACCCACCAGCTGTGCTTTCCCACGCCACCCGCTGCTTCTGGAGAGCACCCAGAGGGAGCTCGAGGCGGGGGTGTGGGGCTTTGACTCAGTGAAGCAGAGGATGAGCGACAGGAAGCAAGAGTGACCGCTGCTTCCCAGGCAGTGCGTGCTCTCCATCCTGTGTCCAGCCCTCGTGGCCACCTGAGCCTCTTAGCGCTCACGTTGGATGTTTCCGGAGCTTGAGCTCAAAGACCCACCTATGTTTTTTGTTTTTTGTTTTTAAAAAAAAGGCTTGGGGATGGGGAAGTAGTCTTACTGAAGAGTCTTCTGTAAAGATGGAGTTTAAATGCACTCATGTATTACATATATGTACCTCCTTAACAGGTTGGTTCAGCACGGCGACACCAAATCATCAGACACGTACGAGCCCCAGTTTTGAGCTCTGACTGTGACACAGGCACTGAACCCAGCATTTTACAAGCAGCATCCTAGGATCCTCAGTAGGAAACTGTGCCCAGGGAGCTCTCGTGGTTGCCCAAGGTCACCCCACTGACTGACCCATGCCAGGACTCAGATCCAGGTCTATGGGACCTGATGCCTGGGCTTGCAGACCAGAGAGAGGAGGCAGAGCTGCCTCCCACGGGTACCGGCTGCCCTTGAGCAGAGTCCTTCCCTAACCTGGGCATCGCTTGCTCAGACCATGAAGCCAAAGGGTTTGGACTGGTTGGGTGGATCGGCTGCTTCCTGCACCCGGTGCCAGCTTTCCAAGCAGGGCAAGGGAGCCTGCACGCCCTACTTCCTCCTCTGTTTCCCCTGTAATAGCCTCCCTGAGACTAACGACTGAGAAACTTAAGACCCCTTTCCCCAAACAGCAGTAAATGCCTCTAATGACAGAGCAGATGCAGCACTGTTAATTACGCCGCGGGTATTAAATGAGAATGCCAGCCCCGGAGGAGTTAAATAGCACCGCTGGGCTGGCAGTGGCTGTGCCATCAGCCTCCACCAAGGCAGGACCACCCCCTCCCCAACCCCGGAGCCAGTCTGAAGTCACAAAGCCTAGTTCACATGGGCCCCCTCCCCAGCATGGGGTCCCAGCAGCTCCTTGGAGCTGGGACATCAGTGGCTGCTCTGGGAAATTTTCTTAGCAGCCTCTGGGGGCGGCGTTGGTGGGGGGTGTCAGAGGCAGTTGTAGGCAAACAGCTGAATCAGATAAAACTTTGAGCACTGACTTTGTGCTAGTCCCTACTATGGGTCACAGAGATAAACTAGGTACTGTTTCTTCCTCTGAAGAGCTGCTCACAGTCCAAGCTATAAATTCACTGAGTGGGAATGCTGTGTCTTCTGGCATCTTTGGTGCATAGTTGGGGACACATAGCAGGTCCTTACCTCTTGCTTTTGATTGCCTACATAGCTCCTTAAGTGAGAGCCAGAGGCCACACAGGTGGGGCCAGAGCAAGACCAGCCATAGGCTGAATGGAGCAGAGGGACACGCAGGGGGCCTGGCTTTCACCAGCTTGGCCTTTCCAGATAGCTGGACTTTCCACTTGCTGGTGACCATGGATAATCCCTTTGCCCACCCTGAGCCTCAGTTTACACATCTGCAGATTGGGCGCAGTGAGGGCCATCATGGCCATAGGCAAAACTGTGTCCCTGAACCAACCCTAGCCCTGAGGCTATCAGGTCACACAGACTGCATAAATGTCTGAAAAATGACATTTTGTATGCAATTCAGCAGGAGAAGACACAGAGTTGCCAAAGGCAGGTCTATTTATTCTTGTGGATTTAAAATGTCACTCAAAACTTCAACCCTCTCCAGTAGCTCTGGGTCCCAACCTCCTGCTTCCTGCACCTCAAAAGCTGTTTCTTACGTTTTTCTAGGCCAGGGAAAGTCACAAAACCCACCTGTTTCAGACACCCCTGTTACAGATGGGTAAACTGAGGCCTGGAGAGCAGGGGTCCTAGCACCTGCGGGCCTAGGACCCAGAGCTTCTAACCCCTAATCGAGTGCTCTTTCCTCTGCCCCATGCCAGCCCAGCTCCACCGTTGAGAAATTATTAAATAGAGTTGGTGGAAGGACTCTGGTTGCCGTGACAACGGAGCCTGTGTCCTCAGAAGATAATGGCGTTGCACAAGGCAGAGTGATGTGTGTTGAATGCTGATTCGGGAGCTGCTGGAGCGAGCGAGCGAGAGTGGAGGGGACTGTGTCTAGAGTTTGAGCTTCCCCAAGAAAGAGGCTGCGAGTGGGGGCAGCTGCAGGGAAACTTGCTTTGTCTGGAAGCGTCCTTGCTATAGCCTCGCAGAAAGGGATCATTTCCTTCACTCTGTGGAGGCACAGAGTGAGGTTCAGAGAGGTGAAGTGACTTCACCCAGGTTGCACACCTGGGCGAGAGGTGGAGCTGGGATTCCAGCCTCCAACTGCTGCAGGGAGCCTAGGCCATGGGACACTGTGAAGGGGAGGGCAGCTGGTGAGGTGGGGACACAGGGTACCGAGTGCCTAGACCTCTCTAAAGACTGTTGAGGAAAGCCTCAAAGATGGAGATTCTGATGGGCCAGGAGCAATAATTCCAGCCCAAGAGGAATAGGAAACTAAGTCCAAGGTCAAAATCCGCCCTCCCACTTCCTAGCTGTGCAAACCTAGGCAAGTCACTTTACCTCTCTGAACCTCAGTGTCTTCATCTGCAAAATGGGGATAACAGACCTAACTCATAGGATTGTTATGAGACCAAATAAGGTACCGTAGGTCGAGCATCAAGCCCCACTGCTGGGCATCAACAATTATTAACCATGGAGAAGGGTCTCCTCCCAACCATGTATCAGCTTGTAATGTGTGGTGTTGGACAGCGGAATTGGCTAAAACGAGTATAAGAACGATAAATAACAGGGGTCTTCATCCAGGCTAGTGAATATCAGCAGAACAAATGAACAGCCCCCGTTACCAAAAACATGCATAAATATTTTGTCTTTGGGAAGCATGACGGATGGACCTCACTGTAAATACACTGTCCCTAAAAGCCTGTGCACAGACCACACCGGGGAAACTGTGTTTGCCCTGTGCCCCCTCTCCAAATGACCCCACACCGCGAGCCCTTTTGGAAAATGAATACTCTTACCCACGCTCTTCATTTCTCTATCCTGCACAGCTGGTGCAATATATCCCCTCCCCTACATGGGAGTTGGGGAACATGGGGTTAACATGCCGAGAAACCCCCAAGTACATCATTTGCATGCTGGCAAAGATGTGATGCAAGCTGGCAGAGGACCCACTCCATTTTGGAAGCAGAAAGAGGGTGCTGGACTCAGGCATTTGGTTGTTTCAAAAGCAAGGGTGAGAGCTGGGATCCGGATTATTTAGAGGAAAACGACCATTTTGTTACCATAAACCTGGCTGAGCAAATCCACCCCCAGAGTAGCAACCTGTTCCTGGATTCCCGGAGCGGGCAGGTCGTTTGTTCTCTGCTGATCCTGGGGCCGGAGGGCAGGGTGGGAGGCAGTGAGCACAAGAGCCCTGATTCCAACTCCTCCAGCCTGTGCCGGGGGCGAGGGTCCGGGAGATTGATTCAGTGGCCACAAGAAGACAGTTGACATTTAGCCAGGATTTGAACAGATGTGCTAATTGCAGGGAGAGGTACCCATGTCCACTTCAGGAACTGTGTTTAATGGACAGTTTGCTCTGAGAATTTGATGTGATGGGCATCTGCGTGTGATGGGCTCCACCGCTCCCTTTTACCCACTGCCTCTGGGTGACGATAACTGGCATTCTGCCCAGGACTTCAGTCCCATGGCTATCTTCTAAAACAGCAACAACAGCCAATAATAATACTAGCCCTAATCCAGTGGTGTAATATCACCGGGCATCAAGGACTTACTGTGTACCAGGCTCTGGATTCGCTACTTTACATATTTTCCCATGTAATCCTCATGGTGGCCATGAAAGTAGACGTTGCCCCTCTGTCTTAGAGAGATTCTGCAGTCACACAGCATCCGAGCTGAGGCTCAAAACCAGGTTTTCTTGCTCTCAGGGCCAGTGGCCTGTTCAGTCCTGGCTCTTGACAAATAAGCCTCTGAATACCCTTGACCTCCCCAGCGGAAGTTATTCATGAGTTTCTTCATTGTTCGTGGGACTTAAGAGCATTAACTCAATAAAGATCCCATTTTCCCAAATGGGTAGTTATTCCTGCTACATGGCATTTTTCACTTGACACAGGAGGGGGGATTCATATGATAAAGATTCCCTTAGAAAGCTTCCTCGATGAATCAAGAACAGATGTGTTGGCTAAAGCGAGCCTTCGTTTGTGTCTTTTAGAAGTAAAATTAGCTTTCTCTTGTAGGAAATATTTGAGACCCAGGAATCTGACCCTGCATCAACTCTAAAAATACACATCCTCCTCGTTCTTGCAGAATATTCTAAAGCGATGTCTCTCGACATGTTTTTAAATCTATGGAGCTGTATTAAAAGAATAAGGGGGAGAAAAAGAACAATAGGACCTGTTGTTTCCCAAACATAAGCTCATAATGCTGAACGTGCTTTTTTTAACCACCCTCACCCCGCAAAAGTTTTGGCGTATTTCCTCGGGAAGGGGCAACAGTAGCCTCCTCTTCTTTACCACTTCGGGAAAGAGCTCTCTGGGGTGACAAGACTGCCATGTACTTTAGGACTGCAGACTCAAAGGCCACGGAGGGCCGGGCGGGTCAGAGAAATGAGTCAAGAGGCCAGCAACAAGGTGACAGTCGCGGTGGGACTTGTAGTAAACTGAAAAACATGGAGCTGCCCCCCCACCAAAGCACGCCACCAAACACAAGTGTGGGACCCGTTCGGCCCGCGGGCCACCAGTTTGAGATTCCTGGTGGTTCTTATCGTGACTTTGTGTGATCTTAGTCCAGACGATCTGTCTTTGGAGCTTCGGTGTGTTTGTCCCCAGAGCGGGGCTGATGGGGCCTGCAGAGCTGTGGAGAGGAGGAAATGGAGCCCCAGGTGCGGACCCCTGACAGGGAACCGCGGAGCTGCCCAGGGCCGTCACTGAAGTACGTGCTGTGACACGGAGTCAGCTCTCGGTTCAGGCTGCGCGTCTGTGTGGGGCTTGATACACGTCCCCATTTAGTTCAGCCAGTCCCTGTGGTGGTGGTTTTTTTGTTTTTTCCCCAAACCTGAATTCTTAAAGGGCCTTAATCCCAGTGCCCTTTAGAGCCCTTCAAGCGCGTCTTGACAGGAGAGGATGGTTATCTACCCCCTGCTTCTCTTACAATTGTGTCTTAAAAGGCAAAGGTCAGCATAAAAGCAGGACAGGTGGGCATCATGGCACTCTTACTTCCTGACCTGAGTGGATCCTTTCCTGGCCGGTGGAGCCTTTTCAGAGACATCCCCTGGAGCGGAATCTCCTGAATTCCCCACGCCAGGCAGAGGAGGGTGGGAAGAGAGACACCAGCTGGAACAGGACCACGAGGGCGTGGAGGCCGGGAACCTTGGCCAGTCCCACCACAGGTCCCTCCGTGCTGGTACTGGGTAGTTCTCAGTTGTGCCTGTAGTCCCCACCCCGCCCCCAGGGCTGAGACTGATGGGCTGGCCCCCAGCACATCCAGTTACCGCAACAGGAGGAAGTTGGCAGGGGAGGCCCTTTGGCCTGGGCTCCCATCACAGCCCCTCAACCGCTCTGACCTTGGGCTCCGCCAACCCCTGAGACACAGGCTGCCTTCCCCTTTGGGGTCTCGGGCAGGTTCAGTGAGATCAGTGAGCAGAGCCTTGTGCAACACAGAAGAAGTCAGCAGCGCACCTGTGTCCCCTTCCTTCCCTCCCTCTGTCCTTCCTTTTCTCTGTCTTCCTCCTGGCCCCTTCTCCGGTCACTCCGTGCTCCCCTCCCGTCTCCCTCTCTCCATCTGTCTTTGGTGTCTGGAACTTTCCTTACAGGAAGCAATGAAGAGCCCACAAGGCTTGCAGACTGTGTCTCTTCACAATCCGGTGACCTTGTGGTGGCCCCTGACCTGGCTGTGCTGGGAGCATGGACACCAAAGAAATCAGCAGACGCCCCAAATCGGGCTCGTTGCTGGCTTCCCAGAGCAGCCATCGTTAATGCTTACCAGCCCACCGCTGCTTTGGAGACAGGGCCACCTTCTCCAAAGCAGACATTTCCTGAGTGCTTGTAATAACAGTGTCCCCTGCCACCCAAGGTAGAGCTCAAGAGAGCACGTGTGTATTTGGCACTGCTTGAGCCACTGTGGGAGAAGCAGAGCAAGCTGAAGACCCAGGTCCCATTAGGACAGAGGTGACAGTGGAGCTGGGGAGATAGGACTGAAGAATCAGTTACTAGTTGGATAAGAAACAAAGCTGTGCGGAGTGCCTGGGCCTTCCCCCATCGCCACCACCACAATCCGGGTTCAGACACCCTCCTCGAGCCCCCTTCTCCCTCTCCTACACCGCTGCCAGGCTCTTGCCATATCACCCCGGGATCAAATCTCCCCACCTTAAGAGGTTCCAAGGTCCCCAAGGCTTGCCCAGTGCCCACTGTGGGGAGGAGCTGTTAGAAGCAAGGGCTTTGGGGTCCAGCAGCCACCTCCTGCATCTGGGCAAGTTGCCCTCCTTCTCTGAGCCTCGGCCTCCACATCTTTGAGAGCTGAACATGATCGATCATCCATGAAACGCCCTGAGTAGCGTGAGCACTGACTAAACGCTCAGTATGATCATCATTCTCATTACAGGGTGCGGTAATCACTTCACCTCTGGATGGGTCTAGGAAGCCTCCAGTGGTTTTGAAGCTGATATTTTTCTCACTCTGGTTGTTGGGTGGGGTGTCCTCTAACCTCCTGCATTCAGAGCCCTTTACTGCTACTGCTGGCTCCCCACCCATGCTCCCTAAATCACCCCCGACTGTCGCCATCCAAGCCAGGCCCCTTACTGTCTCTAAATACATTATGCATGTCCTCTCTGCCTGGAGTGGGCCAGAAGCAGTTAGGCTTGTGGTTAAGAGCAAGGGTTCCAGTTCTGCTTCTCCAGGTGTGATTATTAAAAGAATGTCCCCACTTCTGTCCCCTTTCCACCACTCCAAATGCCATCCTCTCCCAGTTTCTTGTGGAAACCTGGGCCCCCTCAGCAGGGTACCATCCTTCCTTCTCTGGGCTATGGATGTTGATTATCCACAGCCCATCAGCCAGCTGTCCCCAGCGCTCAGTGGCGGCGGGACTCAGACTCCGACTGGCATATTTATCCCCCTGCACCCAGCATGGGACCTGGCTCCCTGGAGGTGCTTGGTCAATGCAGGTTGGATTGGATTGAAAATTGCCTTGATGAAGCGAGGGGCTCAGTCGGGCACTGCAGATACTTAGGGGCCAGAACAGATGTGAGCAAACTGCTGATTGTTGAGTGAGACAAGCAGGCTGAGATGAGAATGAGGATGGAAGTTGGGAGGGTGCTCTATGCGAAAGGAAACCGAGACACAGAGAGGGAAAGGGACTAGCTCAAGATCACACAGCTGGTAAAGTGCGGAGTGAGGATTCAGACTGGGGTCCTCAGACTTCAGAGTCTCAAGCTAACTGCACTTTCTCCTCTCCTTCCTCCTCTCCCCGAGAAAGGCCCTCTTCCTGCTGCAAGCACAGGTTGTGTCTGCGGGTGGAGAAGAGCGGGGGACTCCCAGAGGGGATCACTACCCCTGGAGCTGGCTGCCTCCTGGGGGCCTCTGATTAGAGCCCCAGCCCCAGGGGCCTGGTGAGAGCTCTCAGCCTAGATCCCTGTGACCTCTCATTGGCTCCCCGGACACCTGCAGGGTTTGTGCAATATGACCCTGGGGACAAGTTAGCCTTTCACAGGGCCAGACCATAGAGGGCACAGTGCCAGCAGCCTTTCTTGGGTTTCTTAAAAAGAGCAGCAGGCCTAGTCCTCAGGGAGGGAGTTGGCATTCTTCCACACCCCAAAGGCGGGGCTTGGGGGTTCCACAGGCACCCTACCAGAGACAGGAGAATAGAGCAGTTGAGAGTGTGGACAGAAGAGCCCAGCTGCCTGCATTCAAGTCCTGGGCCCCTCTAGTTCCCGGCTGGGAAACCTTTGGCAGGTCACTTGACCTCTCTGTGCCTGGGTTTACCCATCAGTAAAATGTAGGGGAGGCAGGGAGAATAGGAAGTTCATATACATAAAGCACATGGAGCGGGCCCTGCCTGGCCTCTGGGTAGGTGCCCAGCTGGCTTCCTTCCCGCACTCTGAGGTCTTTTTCTTTCCTTCTTTGTTAATGAAAAGTTGGGGACTTTTTTTTTCTTGTGCGCAACCGCAGAAAAGAAAGAGTGGCATGACTCACTTCACCTCTGGATGGGTCTAGGAAGCCTCCAGTGGTTTTGAAGCTGATATTTTTCTCACTCTGGTTGTTGGGTGGGGTGTCCTCTAACCTCCTACATTCTGGTTTCGTAGAAACCAGACTTCTAGGCTCTCTGAGGCTGCAGGAAGAGGGGAAGGGCTTACACCTCAGTTTCCTTGTCCATCGTGGGCAGTGAGGCCAGGCGAACCCACCTCCACGCAGTCACCTCTCTTCCTCTCTGGAACCCAGCAGGCAGGCTCCAAAGGTCGCAGGCCACATCCAAAGGCTTCAGAGAATGTCACACAGGCCAGATGTCTGGGAGGCATCTGCTAGGTGAGCAGAGGGCCTGGGTTAAATTCTGTGTGACCCTGGGCAAGTCATCTGATGTCTGTGAGCATCAATACCATCATCTGCAAAATGGGACTGATGATCATTTTAGCTTCAGTGTATTTAGCACTTGCTGGGACATGCCCAGGGCTCGAAAATTTAAATCTAGTCCTTATAGTGTGTAAAGTGATTACCGTTGGCCCCATTTCCTGATGAGGAGACAAACACTTGGAGGAAATACGTACCTTACTTGAAAGTCACACCGGGGTGTTGTGAAGAATAGGCATTCAAAACTTGCTGCTGAGAAATGCACCCGGGTCTGCAGATCACCTCTCAAGGATGCTGACGCAGTTGAGGGGTTTGCACCAAGATGTGGAGCTGCTTGCCTTCATCTCTAGAGTAAGAGTGCAGTGGGCTGATAGTTGGGGGGTGGGGAACTGTAGGGGTCATGACACTCATGCGCTGTGTGACCTTGGACCCGCCACCAGCCCTCTCTTGGCCTTTTTCTTCATCTGTAGACTGCTGGTGTAGACCAGGTGTACCCATGTGGCATGGATCAGATCTGGGCCAGAAAGGAGGCTGCATAGGTCCTGGTCCCAAGCCCCGCTGGCTGAAGGTTCAAGGGGAGGGCCTGCCATCCAGACCTGCAGCCCCTGTTTGGCCTGCATTGGTGCCTTGACAGAGAATGACTGCTCGCCCCAGACTGGGGAGGCCCTCTCCAGCTGCCCCTTCGGAGCACTTCTCCAGGGAGCCCTCCCTGACCTCAGGGCGACGCAGGCAAGGGCTGCCCCAGCACCTGCCTCCCCCCCTCTGCCGCACATCCCAGCCTCCCATCGCCTTCTGCTCCACAGCATCAGCTACTAGTTGGCCCTCACATTTGTACAGCGTTTTCAATCACAAAGCTCTTCCGGGGCCATTCATCTCTTTGAACGGCCTCTGAGCTGCTGTTTACTGAGCACCTCCTGTGTGCCAGGCCCTCTGCTCGCCTCGGCCTCCTTCCATGCGTTTTCTCCCTTCAGAGTCTCACAACAGTCCCATGACGTGTAGGGGTCGGTGTTTACGGATAACAAAACTGAGGCTCAAGCGAGCTAAGCAGCGAGCCCCTGGTCACTCAGGGATTTGGCCCAAGCTCTGTGAAATCATCAGGGTCACTCGTAACCTTAGCCTCTGCAGCTGCCGTGGGACCCTGTTCCAGTGCAACCTCTGGTTGCGTGGGTCTGGAGCGGGGCCCAGGACTTTGCACTTCTAACAGGCTGCCAGGTGATGTGGATGCTGCCCTCGGAGAACCGCACTCTGCGTAGCAAGGCCCTAATTCACTGAGCAATGTGAGACTCCTTCACAATAGCCCCAGGCTGGCAAGCCTCAATTTCCTCTCCTGTCAGATGAGTGAAATAGCCCTTGGCTTCCAGGGATGGGATGAGGACTGGGTGATAGCACTTGTGAAATGCTGGGCACACAATAGGTGCTCAATAAATGCTGGCTTTTCTTCCTCGAGAGGAGCTGGCGTGGTTCTGGGTGCCCTACAGATGCTCAATAAAGCCACGTCCAATTGACTGAGCCGAGCATTTCTTCCTAAAGCAGAGAATAAATGGCATTATGTTTCCCCTTGGCATGCTGCCAAACCCAATATTAATTTTTTTCTTGAACCAGAGTTTCAAAAAGAAATTTAAAAGCGGGTAGAGTGATTGCAGTCTGAACCAAGCCTCTGTAATTTCTGTAATTACAGAACGGGAGTGAAACAAAGCAGGAGTGCGCACAGCATCATGGGAGCAGCAGGGCCCCCCTCCCAGGCCCGCTGCTCCCCTCCCCCCAAGTTCTTCATGGCGTCCCACTCACTCCCACTGGGTTCTGGGCCCAGCCCTGGCCCTAGACAATGGCAGCTTGAGATTCTGGACTGGCCTTTCTGCCTCTGCCTAGGTCCCCACCCCACGCAGCCGCTGTCCCTCTGATGCAGTGGGACAGAGGGGGATTGTCCTAGGCAGCTGCCGCAAGCTCCCCTCCCCCAAGCCTGCCATCTGGCCCTGGGCTGGGCTGCTGTCAGCCAGTCCACCAGCAAGGCCTATGGGCCCTGCCTCCAAAATAGATGTCCATGCCTCACTATTTCTGCCTAAACTGCCAACGTTCAAGTCACCATCATCTCTTGCCTGGACTCTTACCTCTTAAGGAGCCTCCTGCTTCCACTCTTGCCCCTCTACAGCCTCTTCTGGGCAGTCAGAGTGAGACTCATAAAAGTAAGTCAGACCATCCCACAGCTTAAATCCTCCACCTTCTCCCAACCCCTGTAGATCAAAATCTCAGCTCCTTGCCATGGTCTCTGAGACCTTGCGTGATCTGGCCCCTGTCTGCCTCTGACTCGATCTTATCCCTCCCACCCTGAACTCCAGCCACCCTGGCTTCCACACTGTCTCTCAATAGTGCCGAACTTACTCCTGCCTCGGGGCCTTTGCACTTGCTGCTCCCTATTTGAAATGTTGTATCCCAGAGAGACACATTTCTGGCTCCTAATTCAAACTGAAACATTTTTTTGTTCAGGCCAAATAAAACAAGCCCAAGGGCCAGTTTTGACCCATTTTGCCACTTTTGATTTCGAGACTCCAAACTCCACGTGTTTTCTTTTCCTTACAAAACAGTTCCTCATTCAGAGTTTGGCAGATGTAGTCCTTCTGCTTCATTTTGCCCTGTTTTTATCGATGGCTTTGGGACTTGGTCACAGAGTGCACTTCAAGGAAGGATGGGGCATCATGGGAACATTTTTACCACCTTCCTGTCTTGGGTCTCTTTCTTTTTTTCTCTTCTTCTTGGAGTCTTTTCCTTTAACTCCATCTTTCCCAGAGCCTCCCTGAGTGAATCTTCTTCTATAGTATGAATCTAATCACATTATCACCCTTGTCCCATCCCTGTAATTTGTCCCTAAGTTCCTTAGCCTGGTTTTTGAGGCCCTTCATAGACTGATCTTCTTAGCTTCAAGCCCCCCTACTTCTGTTCATGTGTTTCCCTCTACTTGGGGTGCCCTTTCCCTCTTTTGAGCCTAACGAACACCTATACAACCTTCAAACCCCAGCTGAATTGTCCTTTCATATGGGATACCTTCTCTCGCTGAATTAACTCATTCCTTCTAGGCCTACAGTGTCTGGTTCACATAGTCGTGCAGCACTTATCACAGAGAATTATGAATAGACATAGCACAGCTATTTCTCTTTAAAGGCTGTGACCTTATCAAGGTCAGGGACCTTGTGTTACTAATCCTTACCACCTGTCCAGCCCAGCCCCATGCGCACATGAGGCCCTCAGTCATAGTTACAAAATCAGATCTTTCTTCTGGCACCTGTTAGTTCCCTGATTCAAACTCTGGTGACCCGTGTGGTGTTCAGAATGCAGAATGCTTGAAACAATTGTCCCACTGCCGGTTCAGGTCTTAGCCCGTTCTCAGGAAATACTTGTTGAATTAATGAAGGAGTGAAGGAGCAGGTGAGTAAATACAGACGACATGTCACTGGTGGTCTCACAATCACTGTGCCGTTTGAACATTGCTTTGGTGAAATTCAGTTAATGGTGACACATTAAGGACCTGGAGGAATAAGTAGCTGGATTCTTGGTCTGCAGCCACCTGATGAGGAAGAATTGGAAGACCCTGGAAAGAAAGCCTTGGACAAATGCCCCAAGTCATGAGGTGGTGAGGCCTCTCCTACCAGCAGCTCCACCAGCAGATAAAGGAGCAGGAGGGAGGGGAGGTGGAGTCTCGATGCCGAAGACACTGGGAACCGTTCTCTGACCCTGGGCAGCCCCGGCACCGGTGTCTGTTCCAGGAAAGAGGGAGTAACACTGGTGAAAAGGTTGTTTCTGCTTCAGAGATCATTAGTTTTCTAGAAAGACAGCGGGTTCCCTTGCCATGAATGTGCACGTGCCTGTGCTGTCTGCATGCAGTTATTCACGAGAGCGACACGTTAACCAGCTGGGTCAGGAATTAAAATTCCCAAGCAGCTATTCCCGGAGTGCATGAGCAAGGCAGCTTCCTGAAATGGCTCTGTTTTCGCCCTGGATCTCAGGCTGTTTCATTAACAGGGTCCCTTTGTCTTTTCCTCCCATCTCTGAGATTTTTTTTCTTGTCAGATTTTATTAACTACAGAATAATAATTTTTTCCCTACTTTTTAAAATTGAAGTATAGTCAGTTACAATGTGTCAATTTCTGGTGTACAACATAATGTCCCAGTCATACATATATTTATATATATTTGTTTTCATAGTCTTTTTCATTAAAAGTTCAGAGTAATACTTTTTAAAATTAACCGAACACACAAAGGTACCACTCCTGGCTTCTGACTGGCCCAAGGGGATCAGCTCGACCACTCTGAGTTGGTATAAAGAGAGCCCAAAGCAAAGGGCTTGACATTTTTATTAGCTGGTATTCCCCACGGCAACTCAAAGGCTGATTTCGCTCCAGCTTCTGAAAATGCTGGAAGATGCTCCAGGGCCTGAATAATAAGCCCTTAATAAATGTTAGCTGCTATTCTTGTTACTAGTATTATTGTTACATCATCCTTGTCATTGTGGCCTTCTGGGATGCTAAGAACACCAGATTAAGAGCCACTATCCGTACACAGTTGGCAGCAGATTAAGAGCCACTATCCGTACACAGTTGGATTGTCTGATCACAGCCGAGATGCCCTGCACCCTCGCTGTGAGCCGGGCGTTCTTTGACATGCTTTACAGGCACCACAACCTTCCGAGGGAGGTATTATTATGCCCCCATTTCACAGATAAGGATCAAAGAGGTGACGTAACACAGCCCAGCGTAAGTGTCTGAGGGAGCTAAGGTCTGGGGCGGTTCTTACGAGAAAGGCCTTCCTGGTCTGAATCCTCAAAGAAGCATCAGTGATATTAACTGACGGCTTTACATTCTTGATCTTGGTATACCGCGCACCTTCTGAAAGGGAAACTCCAAATATGGTCGTGTGGCTCCCTGCAGGGAAGTTAGAGTTTGGCTGAGTCTGAATACACTTTTCCAAATTCTGGAAATCACACGTGTGTCTTCCTCGTGGTGAGTTCTTTGGAGCATCTGCATCTTTGCTCTCTCCAGGCTCGGCACGAGGAGGTATCCAATCTACTCGTGGAGAAGACAACAATAAACTTCCTGGTGAATCGGAAGTCTCCTTCCCCCCAGCCTCGAATGGTTCCCGCAAGGGATGTTCACAGCCCGTCCCGCCCTGTTCCGTACGCTGTCCCATCTTGCCTGCTTGCCAGGGGCTGAGCCAGAGCTGCGCCTGGCTTCCCGCCCCCAGTGGTGTTGGATGAGCTCGTGGCCCAGTGCACAGCACCAGTTTCCAAAGCCCAGTAGATTTGGGAGTTTGGTTTGAGTCTCTCTGATAATCAACAAGCAAATCCAGAGTGGAGGCCAGAAGTTGTTGTTCCCGCAGGACACAGGGGTGTGTGCAGAGATTCAAATTGTGGCAGGAACCTCTGAGCCAATGTAAGCAAAAGCAGGGAACTTATTTGATGACCGTGGGGATGCTCTACAAGCTCCAAGAGCAAGAAGATAGCCAGTCTTAAGAAGTCCTGGAACCACGGAATAGAATGCCTTGAAGACTCTCTGCTCGTCTTTTGGTCTCTGATCGCCTTCTCCCTCAGCAGACCAGCTCTCTCTGCTGCTGTGAGTACAAGAAGGGCAAAAGATGGCTGCCTCAGAGTTCCCAAGTCACTGGAGAACCTGTCTTCTTCCTCAGCCCCATGCCAAATTCCCAGGGAAGGAGCCCTGACTGACTTGCCAGGGTCAGGTGATCAGCTCTGGCCCAAAGTGGTTGGATCCTTTTGAACAATCATGGAGGCTGGTACCCACAGGGGTAAATCTCGGAGACAGTTGAGAGCACCATTGTTTTGGCAGTTAACCGTGGACCCCTCCCCGCCAAGGGGGTCTACTTTAGCCTCTCCCACTTTCCTGAGGCTGCTGTGTCCGCTGCATATCCCAAGACTCCCTGGCAGACCACAGAATCGGCTGCCCCCTGCTGTGCCTGATATTAGGAGACACTAACTTCACTACCTGAGGCTAAAGTTCCCTCTGACATTGCCCTGCTCAGGCCAGGGTCTAGGTGGGCGTCCAAGACCAGCCTGTGGCTTGTCCTTGAGAACAAGAAGCAGGGTTGGCAGTAAAGTTTAGATTGTCTGAAGGTGGTCTGGTTCTCCGTGAACTCTAGGAACAGACCATGGTGTTTGGTAATGGGGACTGCATGTGAGGGGTGGGGGGGGGGGCGAATGCACAGCAAACGGGGTCCCCCCAAGGGGGCAAGGCTGAGGGGAGGAGGCCTCTGGGGCAGGGGGGCCAGGGCCCACACCGCACGTTGCTTTGGCTCAGCTCCTACACCTGAGAGTCCACAGACCAGTGCTCGTGAATGCCTTTTGCTCTGAGGGTTCCATAAGTTTATTCTAGTATCTTTTTTTTTAAAGAAATGTAGAACATTATAGAAATCCAGAAAAGCGTAAAGAAGAAAACAAAACTCACTGTGAACAGGGGCAGCGTATAGCTCAGTGGTAAAGCGCATGCTTGAGGTCCTGGGTTCCATCCCCAGTACCTCCTTTAAAAAAGTCACTGTGAACATCTTAGGATATATCCTTCTGTCCTTCTTGGCGTTTTAGTTTTGTTTGTTTGTTTTTTAAATGAACAGTTTGGTGAGGAGAACAGGGACAAAAATAGGGGTCACACTAAATAAACTGTTTTGAAACCTAGTTTCCTCCCTCCACAAAACAGGAGGCTCTCTCCCACATTCGTTCCTGGTCTTTTACAACATTTCTGCAAGTTTGGATGGAAGACGGAGGAAAATATCCACTGCATTCTTTGGCTCCCGGGAGGCCCTAGGGAGCCACAGCCCCTCTGTGGATTTCTCTTTTCCTTCTGATGAAATTATGGAACGTTTTCCTCACGTCGCCCTCATGCGCACCCCCACCGTTGTCCTGAGGGCAGCAAGCCCACGTCTGCATGTTCCCAGCACTTTGGGGCCAGTGTCTCGCTGCATGCACTCGCTGTGGGCACCCCTGCTGGGTGGTTCCTCCCTCGGGGCTGGTACCCAGCACAGACACTGGTGGGCTTCCTGCACCCCCGCTGCTCTCTGTCCAGGGCTGCCACCTGCCCCGCTTGCCAGCTCACCTCCTCTCCTCTGCTTTGCAGGCTCTCCCCACGGGGGTTGCTGACGGAGCTGCTCTGGAGCTGACCCAGCACAGAAAATCATCAGGTAATATCAGTAATCAGTGTCAAAACAACTACCTCTGGAGTTCCCTCTCTGGACCAGTTGGGTGAAAAGCACTTTTCCAGCCATTAAAGTCATTGTTACCACGATTCTACAAGCCAGATAGGATTATCCCCATTTTATAGGTGGGGAAACTGAGGCCAGAGGCGATCAAGAGAAGTTTCTTAGGGTTACTCAGTGGATAAAAGGCAGACTGGAGATTTGAAACCAAGACTGGTCTGAGTCCAATGTCTTGCACTGTCCTCCACCCCAGGCTGCCTCTGCCTCTACGGAGGTTAGAAAGGTGCAGAGTGTAGGTAGACTATCTGGGGGAGACAGTGGGTCAGCGAACTCACACAAGCTGGTGGTCCTTCCTCGCCTGAGGGCTGGGCTGGGCTGCCAGCTCCAGATCTCCTTTTGTGAAATTTGTTAGAAGTATAAATCCAGGACTTGTCTCCTAGAGATTCTGATGTGGCATGTCTGTGTCTTTGTAGGGCTTCCCAAGTGACTTGGAAGCACAGCCAGGCTTGAGGACTGCTGATGAAACAGCAGCGAGTCCTCACTGTTTGCCAGACGCTGGGTGCTCACTAAGTGCAGAGCAGCCGCCTGATGAGGGACGCACTACTATCGTCCTCAAAATAAAAGATAGGGAGGGGGGCCCAGAGAGGTTAAGACATTTCCTTAAAGTCACACAGCTCGAAAGTGGCAAAGAGGACTTTGATCACGATCAGAGTCTGTGCTCACATACTGCCTTCACCCACCACCTGCATCCAGGATGCCTCCCTATTCAGCCCCACATTAAGGCCCTGCATCTCTTACCCTGCCTTGGCTATATGGCCTCAGAGAATGAAGACTGACCCAACTGCATCCCGGGAGGCAAAGATGAGGTGCACGTAATATTTCTGTTTGGAGGTTTGGTTGCCTCGGGCTACTCTCTGACAAGGACACCTAACAGAGGGCAAGGGACACAGGTGGCAGCGTTGACGCTAGCCCGGGAGACATCAAGACCACATCCTCATACGCTGACTTTGGAAACAAAAGGCACCTTCCTTCCTCCAGGAGCAGGGGCTGGCAGGAGAAGGAGGGTTTACAGGAGAGCCTTTTTGGCCCCTAGTTTGTGGGTTATTTCGTTTCATTATTTTCTGGCAACTCTAGGACCTTGACACCCTTCAGTGTCAGTCACCCCAGCCCTCTGTTCTCCAAAGGTGACCTTGAGCCGCAAAACTGCTGTCCACGTGGACTGGGGCCGACATTGCACGTGCATCTGCCAGGACCCCTGCATCGAGACTTCGAGACATGGCAACCAACGGCAGCAAGGTGGCCGATGGGCAGATCTCCACGGAGGTCAGCGAGGTCCCCGTGGCCAATGACAAGCCCAAAACCCTGGTGGTCAAGGTGCAGAAGAAGGCGGCAGACCTTCCAGACCGGGACACGTGGAAGGGCCGCTTCGACTTCCTCATGTCCTGCGTGGGCTATGCCATCGGCCTAGGCAACGTCTGGCGGTTCCCCTATCTCTGCGGAAAAAACGGCGGCGGTAGGTGCTGGCCTGCCATCCTCGTGGCTGGGTCTGGACCCCACGGAGTGTCTTGCTTAGGTGTTTTCTGGGGTGCCCTTATGGAAGTGGGTGCCCTAAAGACTCCAAAAGGAGTGCCAGGCCCCACTTCCCATTTCTTGTCCTTTTCCAAAGGAGTCCCAAAGGACGAGAACCCTCTGTGATACCAAAACCTTCACCTCTTCATTTTACAAAGTGTGGGGCATGTGTTTTGAGCAAAGGACATCCTCGGGCCTCACTCTGGCTGTGGCTGCTGCTTTTGAGGCCATGTTAGAAAGTCACGGTGGGGACCCCAGAACACCCCACAGTGATACTTCCTCTGACCCGATTTCTTAAAGATGTGGGGCCACGAGCATCTCTCTTCCTGACCTCATAGGGGCCTTCCTGATCCCCTACTTCCTGACGCTCATCTTTGCGGGGGTTCCACTCTTCCTGCTGGAGTGCTCCCTGGGCCAGTACACGTCCATCGGGGGCCTGGGCGTGTGGAAGCTGGCCCCCATGTTCAAGGGTAAGTGCGGAGTGGGGCTGTGGGTCTTGGTCATACTCCTGCCTGCACTTCCCGCGCCTGGACAGAGAGAGAGCTGCTGGGTCACATCTGAGCAGAGTGGAGCCCTGGCAAGGGGCCAGGTGACCAGTGGTGATGCTTGGGTGGTGGAGGCAGAGAGGAGGGCTCAATCCAGAGGCCCCCACATGCACGTCGGCCTGCCCTGGGGGCTCATTTCTTCAGCAGGGGCTGGGGGCGACTTTCCTCGCCTCCTTGTTCAGTGCCTGCCGGACACTCAGGTGGACATGTGGAGGATCACGTGTGCTGGGCCCCAGACACAAGTCCTGGCTCCCTCACTTGCCAGATGTGTGTGGCCTTAGGCCAAGTCCCTGCCTCTCTCCAGGGTCCAGTGAGATTATAGATGTCGTGAGAAATGACAACGACAGGAACTGGGACGGTTATTATTATTACTCTATTAGATGACTGTCGTGACGGTGTGTCTGCTCCCAGGTGTGGGCCTTGCTGCCGCCGTGCTGTCATTCTGGCTGAACATCTACTACATTGTCATCATCTCCTGGGCCATCTACTACCTGTACAATTCCTTTACCACGGTGAGTGGCCCCTGCGACCCACCCTCTAGAAGGAACTAGACCCAGACCCCACCCGCCGTCCACTGGGACCACCATTCTGCCGACAGGGCTGTACCTCCAGGTGGGGGACGTGGTTTCTCTTCAACAGCCCTCGTCTCCCCACAAGTCATAACACTGTTAGCCCATTTTATATGGACCCAGACAGCCTCAGTTCAAATCTTGTCCCTAGTATACACAAGCTGTGCAGCTTCAGGGAAGAGACAACCTCTCTGAGCCACAGCACCCTCATTTATAAAATGGGGGTACAAGTGAAACCCACCTCATAGGGTTGTTCTAAGGATTAAGGAGCAAAGAACAAGCACTGTTAGGGTTCACTATCAACATCAGTGTGCACAGGCTCAGACCAGTGAGGTCTCCTACCCAGCGTCACATAGCTGGGAAGTGGCCTCGGGGTGGACACAGGAGAACTTATGGTGCACCCTGGGAAGCTGGTTTTCAGAGTGAAAAGTTTGAGATTCAAATTTCAGCTCTGACATTTAGGAGCTGTGTGATCTTGAGCAAGTTTCTGCCCCTCTCTGAGCTCTAAAACAGGGATCACAACATGACCTGCATCTGGGAGCTGTTGGGAAGGGGAGGTGAGATAATGGCTCTGAGCAGGCTCAGGGAACTGTGGGGGTGGACGGGGTGTTCTGGGACCACTGTTGCCAACCCCTGGGCAGCCTGTGGGGTTTATCTGTGCTACTGTGTCTTTGCAGACACTGCCATGGAAACAGTGTGACAACCCCTGGAACACAGACCGCTGCTTTTCCAACTACAGCATTGTCAACACCACCAACATGACCAGCGCCGTGGTGGAGTTCTGGGAGTGAGTGCGGGGCCGTGCATGGGGTGGGGTATCACCCAGGGCCAGCAGGCACAGAGGCACCCACAAACGGTGGGTGGGAGAGTTAGGTGAAGGAATGTTTGTGGAGACGTGAGTGAGCTCAGGAAGCCACAGGGAGGATGAAGCTCTTTCCTCCCCTAGAGAGAGCCGGACTGCAGAAGGGGCCACTAGACATGGACTGTGACCTTTAGTGGAGAAACCCAGCTGCAGACAAAGCCACGGTCCAGCAGAGAGGATACACTCCCCATTCTCTCTCTCCTCCCGCCCTCTGAGCTCCTGCCATTGGTCAAATCCACCTAGAAGCTGAAGGCAAGGGACCCTGTGATGCTGCGGTAGCAGGGAGGAGGGTGGAGGGGGTGGAGTGGGTCTGGAGGGGCCAACAGAGAGGAATAAACAGCATAGGCCCGGAAGAATCACCAGGTGAGCCAACAAAAATCTCAGTTCATCCTGAAAGCCAGTGTAGTCTGCTTGGAAACCCAGAGTCACGTCACATGGAATGAAGACAGACAGACAGACAGACACACACACACACACACACACACACACATACACACACACACACACACACACACACATACACGTCTATGTATGATTGTATTTTCAGGGGAGCGTATCATAGAAGATGTATATTGGGGGCATTGACTTTCCAAAATGAGGTCCTGGGACCCAAATCTTTTTGGCAAGAAGGAAGCACCTGTGCTGGGCAGCTCGAAAGGATCTGGACCCAAGTGCAAAGGGTCCACCTCACCTTGGATAAGCTGCCAGGAGGAGCTGTTCCGGGAGTGTCAGACACGTGATGTCAATCTCTCGGTGCTGGAATCTCATTGGCTGGGCTGTCTCCTTACAGATAAAAATCAGATTCTGCTCCAGCTGGCTCTGCTTCCAGCATCTCCCGCATACAATTCTGTCACACACATTCAGGCTTTTCATTCAATCGTTTCTTCAATGAACATTTCTTGAGCACCTACTATGCGCCGGTTAGAGACATGGGCACACAAACAAGCAAGGGCAACAGCAGATGACCGATGCTAAGAGGAGGGACGCACAGGAAGCTGTGGGGGCTCCAGGGAGGCCCCTGGACCAGCCCAGGTGGGGAGCGGCGTCTCAGGATGAACAGCAGCTCAGGGAAGACAGGTGTTGGCAGAAAGAGGCGTCTGTGTGAAGGCTCAGAGGCACGTGAGAGTAAGCAAGGCTCGGGTGAGCAGGGGAGAATAGTTTGGTCTGATGAGCACGTGGGGGGCTTCAGTGAGTGCCGGACCACAGAGAGGAGCAGGGCCGGCTGTGAAGGCCTTGCAAGGTCGGCCTGGGGAGCTTGGGCTTCGCTCTGAGAACAGCGAGCTATTCACTGCAGGGCTTAAGCAGGAGAGCGACACGATCAGATGTTAGAGGGATCCCTGCGGCTGGAGTGCGGATAGAGCAAAAGCAAAGGTGGGGTCCTGCTGCAGCCATCCAGGTGAGCATCATGGCGGCTGAGCTAAGGCACTGGCAGGTCGCTCGAGCAAACAGCGCTTTCTTCCAATTAGTGTATCAGGCCCGTGGTCCCTGCCCAGCCCTTGGAGCCCAGGGGTCACAGCTGTCAGCGCCATCACAGTGGAGGATCACCCGTGTCCACACCCTGGGCACCCCCGGGTCACTACAGCCCCCGCCAGCCCCATGTGACGTCCCCTCCCTCGATGTCCCACCAGGCGCAACATGCATCAGATGACAGACGGGCTGGATAAACCAGGTCAGATCCGCTGGCCTCTGGCCGTCACCCTGGCCATCGCCTGGATCCTTGTGTATTTCTGTATCTGGAAGGGTGTTGGCTGGACTGGAAAGGTAAGGGGTGTGCACGGTGGGGACCTGGCGCTGGGGGGATGGGTCTACCAGGGGATCTCTGCCCTGAGCAAGGAGTCTGTACCTCCCGGGAACCCCATCCGACTTTAAGTAAAGCAGGTCCCTTCATCTCTCTGTGCCTCGGTTTCCTTTCTTGTAAAATGGGAATAATAACATTACCTACCTTCTGGGCAGTTGTAAGGATTAAAAGAAACAGTGCAACTTAGGCCCTTAGCACAGTGCCAGGCTCGCAGTGAGTCCCTTGAGATTCCCTTGGGTCTGACAGAGTCATCACAAGACCGAGGGCAGATGTTGCTCCTGGACCACTGAACAAAATCCCTGAGATCTACTCGGTTCCAAGTTTGGTCTAGGTGCGGGTGGTCCAGACGTGAGCACAGTCACATCCCAGCCTTCGAGGGGCAAGAGAGGTGGACTGATGGACGGAGTGATATGCAGGCCCTGTGTTCAAACAGTTCTGAGTTCACACCTCATCTTGGCCATTTACATGGCTGTGTGACTCGGGGCAAGTCACTTCGCCTCTCTGAAACTGTTTCCTCTTCAGTAAAATGGGGCCAGTAACTGATTATCCATTGATTTGTTATGCAAATCAGATGAGCTGGTGATTTTGCAAAGAACTCAGCAGTTAGCAAAAGGAGTTGTTACTGTTTTTGTTTTTATTATCAGCAAGGGCAGAGCCATGCCAAGCTGGGATGTCCAGCCTGGAGACATCTGGGGGTCAAATTGCCAATCAAATCGGGGGTCACCTTCCACCTCTTTCCGTCTTCAAGCTCCACCCCAAGAGTCTGGGGACAGAAGATGGTCAAGTCTCTCACCAGCCTGGGCCTGAAGGAAACTCAGAGGCAAGGGTGTTGTCTGAGGTCTTAGAGCAAGTAAGGAAAAGAAAGGATTTGAACTGAATCAGGCTGAGAGGGAGGTCCGGACTACCCAAGAAGCTGAAACGAGCAAAACAGAACCTGAATGAGTTTCATATTTGGGCACGGATACAGCTGACGAAAAGCTTCCCTGTTTCAGTCAGGCAGGACCTTTAGACCCACTGGGTTCTCAGACCTGAGGCTGGTGTCAAAATACTCCTGCTTTGTCCCTAGGCTAGGCAAGAGGAAGGCGGGCACAGCTGTCTCCCAGCCCGACTTCAAGATGCAGAAGGTAGGGCCCAAGGGCTCTGGAAGACACAGAGCTGAGTTGGAATCTCAGAGTCCCCTGGTTCCTAGCCATGTGCACTCAGGCAAGGCATTTCATTCCTCTGAGCCTCAATGTCCTCATCTGTTAAATGGTCACAATAATAGTACCTTACAGGGTGGCCACTGAGGGGGATAATCAGTCTATACCAAGTGTAGAGCATATGCCTAGTACACAGTTGGCACTCAATACATGACATCTATTGTAATAATTTTGGGTGGTATCTAGAGTTCCTGCTACTTTAGAAGAGTGACTACTTCTTGGGGACAAAGAGTGGGGCTCCTCTTACTGCATCTTTTGAGTGAGTCAACCAATCTATCAACATGCACTTGTTGTGCACCTACTGTATACTTGGTTCCATGCTGAAGACACAGTGAAGTGCAAATGTAGGTGACATATATTAAGCATACAATACGTCCTCACACACCCAACCTTTCTGAGCAGCAAGGTCAACTGTCCCCAGACAAAAAAAAAGCTAGGCTCAGAGAGGAAAAGAAATTGACCCCATGTCACATGGCTTGTCAGCGATACAGATGGCTTTAAATCCCCTTTTCCTAATTCCAAGTACAGTGGTTTTTCCGCTGGGTAGTGGCTGCCTTCCCTCACCCTGAAGAGCCTCAGAGTCAAGTCAGGCAGATGAGACTAACCCAGAGAACAGTTCACGCTGGCCGGGAAGCGGGGTCACATCAGCCTCGGAACTGACCACCAAGGTCGCTGAACTTGAAGGTGCCCTTTCACACTGGTGAGCAAGGAAAGGCGATTTCAGACAGTGACATCAGTCTTTTGATTATCAATTCAAAATAATTTGTAAGATGATTATCCTCAGTGCTGGTCCCTTTGTGGGAAAGGCACTGTTTGTAATGCGGGACAAAGTTCAGTTTCTGGAAGGTAATTAAGCAATGTGGATCAGAAAGCCTTTGAGATGTTTATTCCTTTTCACGCGGTAATTCCATGTCTGAAAATGTTTCTCAAGAGTAGTAAAATAATTTTGTAGGCAAAATTTTATCCATGGGGTGTCCAACGTAGTATTATTGAGACTCACATAAAATTGGGAGTAACCTAAAATGGGTAACAGTAGAGGAAACTTAAAAAAAAAAGGGTGGTGGGACCTCCTGAGGTCTATTTTGTGTGATTAAAAATAACTGTATTATGAGACAATAAACAGTGTTCAGTAAATAAAACAAGAAACAAAACTGCATGTACTGTGTTTTTTCACTCTCAACATGTTAAATGAAAAGATAAATATATACTTTGAACTTCATTTGTAAGAAAATGTGATCATATAAGCAAAGTCTCAAAAGTGGACATTAAAATATTAACATCCATTCATTTGTGTATTTGTCATGCACTTATTAAGTGTCTACTATATACCATGAACTGTTCTTAGGCACTGGGAAAACAGAGAAGTGGACAAGACTGGTCCTGTCCCTCATGTAAATTATATTCTATGGGCTATTGAAAGGAACTTTGTATGTGTTCATGTGTAATTTAAAAATTTCCTTCTTACCACATGTATTACTTGAATAATTTAAATAGAAATTAAAAATAGGAGGGATAGAAGAAGGGAAAAAAAAACGGGTGCTGAGCTCGGTGGTTCAGACACCAAGGAGGGGCTTCAGAAAAGTGGCCAAGCAGAACAGGTTAGGAATCCAGGAAGGCTTCCTGGAGGAAGATGAACTGGAAGCAAGTCCAGAGCTACAACAGATACCAATGTAGGTAAAGTGGGGAAGGGAAAAGCATGGGCCCTCTGGAGAAGGTGTGACACTACCCCCTTTCCTCCCAGGTGGTCTACTTCTCAGCCACGTATCCCTACATCATGCTGATCATCCTGTTCTTCCGCGGAGTGACGCTGCCCGGAGCCAAGGAGGGTATCCTCTTCTACATCACGCCCAACTTTCGCAAGCTGTCAGACTCCGAGGTGAGCAGCCCTCCCCGCCTGGTCCTGGAGGGCCCTGGCTGGGTTAAGAGCACGCCTGAGTCCTGAGCCACCGTTCACCAGCTTTAGGATAAGCTACCGCACCTCTCTGACCCTCTTACGTGAGATGGGGTTGCTGCCTTGTGGAGCTGGTTAGCATGTGTAAAAGGCCCTGGGGCTATGATTATAGTTTTGACAGTTTTTTGATCATTCTGCCTGTAGGTGTGGCTGGATGCAGCTACCCAGATCTTCTTCTCCTATGGGCTGGGCCTGGGATCCCTGATCGCACTGGGGAGCTACAACTCTTTCCACAACAATGTCTACAGGTGCGAGAGCTCAGGTGCTCTCCCGTGACCACGCCCCTCCACAGACCCACCCCTGGCGGTTCTGCACCCCTCTCTGATCCAAAACCTCTGGCCATTTCTTCCGGTTCTGCCCCTTCCCTAGGGATGGGAATGGGCACTCCCCGCCCTGTAGCTCCTCTCGCAGGCACCCTCCTCCACCTGGCCCCTTGGTAACCACTGTCCACTGGCTTACCTTCCTGCCAGCCCCGTCTTCCTGACTGCACCCTTCCCTCTCTGCAGGGACTCCATCATCGTCTGCTGCATCAATTCGTGCACCAGCATGTTCGCAGGATTTGTTATCTTCTCCATCGTGGGCTTCATGGCTCATGTCACCAAGAGGTCCATTGCTGATGTGGCGGCCTCCGGTCAGCACCGCACAGGGGAGAGCTGGGGGGAGGGGCTAACTGCGTGGTGTTTGCGGTCTTTATCACTGTCAGCATCACCACCACCGAGGCTCACTGGCATTGAGTGTTGGTACGCGGGGTCAGTGCACTGAGCATTTATGTGGACTGTGCCCCTCAGTCTTCCTGACACAGTGGGGTCCATGCTCGTTATCCCTGTTTCATAGATGATGAACCTGAGCCTCACTGAGATCACCTGCCCAAGTTCTCAGAGCTCAAAGATGGTAGATCTAGAATTAACCCCAGACCTGCTGATTGCAAAGCTGGGCCATCTTGGCACTTTCAGCACCATCCTGGACATTTGAGGGGAGAAGACCCACTCTTGTCCCCTGGGATATGAACTTTGGTCCAACCCAGACACGTTCACCACCATGACATAAAGTACCCACATCGGTCTGCGTCCACTCTACTTGCCACGGGGTCATTGATGCTATGCAGTCCATGGACAACCCCAGGCAGCCCCCCTTCCCCGCTCAGCCTGGAAAGCAGCAAATGTGAAGGACCCACTGGGTGCACGGCAGAGGATCCAAGGCTCAGGGGGCAACATGACTTGTCCCTTCCCTGTTGTGGGGAGCTGGGTGGATTGTGAGGAAAGGAACATTCTCCACCGAAGTCCTAATTTCCCGTCCACCATCTCATTTCTCTGGAACTTCCCAGCCACCCTCTTTCCAGAGCCAGACCCCAGGGAGGTTACAGTCTGGTTCCTTCATCCAAGGTTTTCTCTGATCTCTTGGCTCTCTTTCCTCTTCTGCCCTTCCCGCCGCAGGCCCCGGGCTGGCGTTCCTGGCGTACCCAGAGGCGGTGACCCAGCTGCCCATCTCTCCCCTCTGGGCCATCCTCTTCTTCTCCATGCTGCTCATGCTGGGCATTGACAGCCAGGTGAGGACGCGCCCCCTGGCACCTTGAGGAGCCCCCACGCAGCCTCATAGGTCCAGGAGCAAGCAGGGAGAGGATCCCATTGTCTTAGGCCCCCAAGAAGATGGCCAAGAGTTTCAGACCCCAAGAATGTTCCACTGCATGAAACTTTCAGGCATCAGCTCAGCCACCTTCCCCTTTTCCCAGGTGGGGAACCTGATGCCTGGAGAGAAGGGACTCTCCTGAGGTCACAGAGGGAGGCAGAGGCAGTCAGGCCTAGATCCCAGGGCCCTGCTCACCCCAGAAGGTCAAGCTTTGGGTGGGTGGGGTGGGGCTGCCTTGGCTGGCTGACTGCCGCTCCCCCCGCAGTTCTGCACGGTGGAGGGCTTCATCACCGCCCTGGTGGACGAGTACCCCAGGCTGCTCCGCAACCGCAGGGAGCTCTTCATCGCTGCCGTCTGCATCGTCTCCTACCTGATCGGCCTCTCTAACATCACCCAGGTGAGCGCGGTCAGCACCTGGCACTCCTCTGGTGCTGCCTGCCCCGGGCCACTCCCAGGCCCTCTGTGCCCCCACCTTGTCCCATCCCACCTTTCATACGTTCATTGAGCATCCTCTCCATGCCAGACCCTGAGTGACGACCCAGCAAGGGTCCCTGCCCTCAAGGGGCTCCCAGGCTGGTGGACCGAGCTAGAGGATACAGCCCACAACCTGACTTGGGGCACCAGGGATGGCTTCCTGGAGGAGGCGCTGCAGGGCTGAGCTTGAAGGACTCACAAAATTAACCAGCGAGTCACATTGGAGCTGGGCCTTTGAAGCTGACACCACCCCTGCCTCTCATTCCCACCTTTCTTTCTCTACCCATAGTCATGAGCACTGATCCCTGCATTCAAGGACCTCCCAGTCTAGCCAGAAGACAGGCATACAACTGAGGAATTACCCAATAAGTATAAATGACCCTAAAGTCATGGGCTCAGCCCTGTGGGTCTGGTTTTTTTTTTTATGATCCACAAAACCAGCATTGGGCCCAAATACAGTCCAGACCCAGGATGATTGTTCATTCCTTCATCCTTACGAGTTGCTCAGCACCTACTGTGGGCCCGGCACGACACTGGAGAGTCAGCAGTTAATGTTGCAGACACAGTATCTGCCCTCTTAGAGCTTACATTTTGGTGGATAAGACTAACAGGCAAATTAGATCGTTAAATGCCATGAAGAGAAGAGGACAGTGGGACAGAGAATGACCAGCAGGGGTGAGAGGGATGCAGCATCAGACTGAGTAGTGGGGCAGTCCCTCTGAGGAAGTGACAGTTGAGTTGAGACTCATGTGGCGAGGAAGAGCCAGCCGGGGGAAGATCTAGCTAGGGGAGGCAAGCACAGCAGGTGCAAAGGCCCTGGGGTGGGAACGGGCTTGTGAGCTCAAGGGACAGAAAGAGGGCCAGTGTGATGGCAGCAGAGGGAGTGAGGGGGGAGGCAAGAGGTACAGAACCGGATTATGCAGGACCTTCCCTGGCAGGC
The DNA here is from genome assembly GCF_048773025.1 of Camelus bactrianus. Classification (NCBI taxonomy): domain Eukaryota; kingdom Metazoa; phylum Chordata; class Mammalia; order Artiodactyla; family Camelidae; genus Camelus; species Camelus bactrianus. Next base: position 5,320,505 of record NC_133555.1, on the reverse strand, counting down.
ATTTGGATTTGATTTTCTTTTCTATTTCCTTACTTCCTTGCGTGTCATATGTCTTATCTAAGCTGTGAAGTGTTTTAATCTGGGGAGAGACATGACGTTTAACATTATGGACAGGTGGCTCTGGGGACCAACTCCTCTTTCTGCCCTCCAGCTGTTCCAGAAAGGGGGCATTTCCCTCTGCCAGCAGACATTTTCTTCCAAATCCGCAGAGTCAATGCCCACATCCTTGAAGGATCACAAGGCCCCCTATGCCTCCTCTAATTCACCCGCAAGCTTTCTCACTGTAGCATGGCCTCATCTCAACCTACAAAGCCTGCGTTGACTGTGAACTGAGGGTACTGGGGAGCAGGGGAGGTGGACCCCTCACCTTTTTCCCTCTTGCAGGGGGGCATTTATGTCTTCAAGCTCTTTGACTACTACTCCGCCAGTGGCATGAGCCTGCTGTTCCTCGTGTTTTTTGAATGTGTCTCCATTTCCTGGTTTTACGGTGAGCATCAACCCCTCATTCATTCATTCATTCCTTTCTTCAATCACCATTCAGCAAACACAACTCTAACACTAAGCCCTTCCCGTACATTAATTTGTTTGGTCCTTACAGCAATTCAGTGAAGTTAGCACAGGATGTCCTATGTTTAGAAGATACCATAAGCAGCAGGGACCTACTGCGCAGCTCAGGGAACTGTATTCAGTTATCTTGTAATAACCTATAACGGAAAAGAATCTGAAAAAGAATATATGTATTTATATAACTCAATCACTTTGCTGTGTACTCCAAACTAACAAAACACTGTAAATCAACTATTCTTCAATTTTAAAAAATTGTTAAAAGAAGATACCATAAGAAGAAGAGTTAAATTCACTTAAAATGAGAGCCAAAATTTCTTTATAAATTTTGGGCTAAAAAGTTTGCTCGAGATTTTCTCTAGAAAAGGGAAACTGAAACTTAAAAAAAAAATTACAAAGTTAAATATTTTTTAAAAGCTAGGCTATAATTAAAAGAATGCACTATCTCAGAACAAAGAATGTGGGAAACAATGATTTTTAGTTGTTTATTTTGCGACCTGCGTTTCCAGACCCAACTGCATGATAGCTGAAAGGCTGTCCTTCCCTGCACTGTGGTTATCACAGCAAGATCGTGTTTTTGGAAGAAGTGTTCTCCAGGGCCCCTCTTGGTCCTCGGTGTTCAGTGCATCTTCTTTGCAGTCCCGTCACCTCACCCGCCTCGTCATTTTCCCTTCTCACTCTAACCTGTCTAACGCTGTCAGGTCCTCACTGCTCAGTGACTGCTTGTAGTCCGTGCAGTGCCTGGTGTCCCCCTCATGAACTTCATGACATCTGCAGGTTTGGGGGGGCTTTTTGTTTGTTTTTTGCAAGATTTGTGGTTCTTCTTTGCAATCTATCACCAGTTTCTTCTGGCATCAGATCATCAGGGAAAACCACCCCTGCCCAGCAAAGCTTTGAGGAATGGCTGGGAGAGATGTTGAGTGGGAGGGACACTGAGAGTGAAGGGGATGCTTTCCACAAGTACATCCTGTTGGTGGCGGGTATTTTCACACTCAGGTGACTTCCTTCCCCATGCACCGTTTGCTGGGGGGTTGGTTGTTTGATATTTAGATAACGAGGACCCCTCCACCCTGGAGCATTAGCCCTGTGTTGCAGATGAGGAAACGGAGGCTCAGAGAGGTTAGGCGACTTGCCTGTGGTTGTACTGTGAGAAAGCAGCCGATCGGGGCCTCAGGCCTGCCATCCCCACAACTCACCCATCCCTCCTGCTCTCGCTCTGCATGTCCCAGGTGTCAACCGATTCTATGACAACATCCAAGAGATGGTAGGCTCCAGGCCCTGCATCTGGTGGAAGCTCTGCTGGTCCTTCTTCACCCCTATCATTGTGGCGGTAAGGACAAGGCCAGACTGGGCTCTGGGGTGGCTCAGGTCCAGAGAGAAACTTCTGGGGCCAGAAGCAGGTGGACAGGCTCCCAGGTCTTCCTGTTCCCTAGTAACACCGTTTCCTCCTGTTTGTGCTGAGCAGCTCCTCTGTGCCTTGCACGGGACCAGACACGTCCTCACAAGCCTCAGCGCAATCAGTGTGGTTGCCCCGCTTTGCTGCTGCAGGACCTGGGGCCACCCAGCCAGCATCGCCCAGGGGGCTGATGCGCATTCACAGCAGATCACCCTGATTCTGAAGCCAAACCACTCACACAGGGAGGCCTTTCATTCTCAGCATTGCTCCTTGCAAGGGGAAGCCAAGGCCTGGGAGGGGCCTTTGGGACTGGGCCACTGCATGTGTTGTGTCCTGCACAGGGGCACCCAGCTAACGGCAGACTGGGGGCAACGCCCTGGTTCTGCTCGCCAAACTGGTTAACTTGGAGTAAGGGATGCCTTCTCTATTGGCCCTCCCAGAGGAGCCACACTTTGCTATTGGGCCTTCCAGAGAGGGCACCTTCTTCTTATTGGCTCTCCCAGAAGGGATGCCCTTTTCTATGGGTTCTCAGAGAAAAGGCGCCCTTCTCCATTGGTCCTCCTAAAGAGGGTGGCTTTTTCTATTGGTTCTCACAGAGAAGTCGCCTTCTTCTTATTGGTTTTCCTGGAAGGAGTGCCCTTTTCTATTGGTTGTCATGGAGACAGTGCCTTTTTCTATTGGTCCTTCAGAAGGGGTACCTTTTTCTATTCTGTACAAAGGCATCTTGTATCCTAGCAATGGCCTTGGCTGCAGGGCATCAGCCCCAGGGCAGGGGTGGAAGGCAGTGGACCTGTCATCGGTAGGGTCTAGGGAGCGGCCTTGGCTGTCCAATATGGGTGACTGCCTTCCCCCCTCCACTCTCCCCTGCCCTCCCCAGGGTGTGTTCATTTTCAGTGCTGTGCAGATGACCCCTCTCACCATGGGAAGCTACGTTTTCCCCAAGTGGGGCCAGGGCGTGGGCTGGCTCATGGCCCTGTCTTCCATGGTCCTCATCCCCGGGTACATGGCCTACATGTTCCTCACCTTAAAGGGCTCCCTAAAGCAGGTAAGTCCCTTCTTCACCCTTCGTGTCACTGGGCCCCTTTCCCCTCCTGTGCTGGGTACCACCTCTTCCCTTGTGGAGCACAGTCTAGCTGGGGAGACATACAAGTTGATAGCCAATGACAAGAGAGCATTAGCAGTCATGATTGAGGTGAACCAGGGAGATGGGTTAGCCTGGCCTGGGTTGAGGAGAGTTTAAGAAGTCTTCCTGAAAGAGGGGATAGCAAAGAAGAGGCCTAAGGACAAGCCAGTCTTAAAAGTAGAAGCAGAAAGAAGGTCCCTAGAAGGGGACAGGAAGCATGTGAAAGGCCCAGGGGTATAAACTGATGTGTGTGACTGGAGGGTAGTGGAGAGCAGTGCAGGGGGGTAATGAGAGGAGGCTGGGAATGTAAGGAGGTTGGGTCAGATCCTGAAGGGCTTTGAAAATCAAGACAAGAACTCTGGTCTGTATCCCAAGGGCAAAGGGGAGCCATTAGAGGGCCTCCAGCACATACGAGGTCTACATCAGTTCTTTGTTAAATTATGTTGAATTCTTGAGTGAAACAAGGCAGTGCTGGAGGCACCCAGGTGCTGAGACATTGGTGGGGTAAGTATAGGTGGGGAGATTTCACCGAGGAGGGAGGGAAGGTCACAGCTAGGGGGACTGGATCAGTGGGAGGTTCACCCTTTCAGAGACATATATTGAACACCCACTATATGCCAGACACTATTGTCAGTGCTGGGGACACAGCCATGAGCAAAAACGCCACCCTTGTGGATCTTACCTTCTACCTTCTACAAGACCTTCTACAAGAGGAAGGTCAACAATTAACAAAATAAAATCACATTAGATGGGGGGGGTGAGTATGATGGCGAAAGAAACCTAAAGTAAGAAGGGGGCTTAGGGGGTGCCGGGAAAGGGGTTTAGGGGGTGCCAGGAAAGGCCTCGCTGGGGAGATAACACTGAGCCAAGACCTAAGGAGGCAGAGATGGAGCTGTGTAATTATCAAAGGGAAGGATGTACAGGCAGAGGGTACAGTACATGCAAAGGCCCTGAGGCAGGCACTTGCTTGGCACGTGTGAGGAGGCCAGTGTGGCTGGAGTGGAGTCAGTGAGTGGTGAGGGAGAACGTTGGGGCCTGAAGTGACAGGCACCAAGTCATAGGGGGCCTTGTAGGACTTTGGTGAAATGGGCACCATTGTTAGGTCCTGAGGACCAGAGGGCTGTGATCTGACTTTGGTTTTAACAGAACTCCTCGGGCCAGGGTGTCGAGAATAGAATGAAAGGTGTGAGGGGCAGGAATGAAAGTGGGGGGCCAGTGGGGAGTTACTGCAATAACCCCGGTGAGAGGGGGTGGGCAGGCCCAGGTGGGGGTATGAGGGGAGCAGGATGGGGCCAGAGCCTGGGTGCCCCTGGAAGGCAGAGTAGATGGTAGAGACTTGAAAAGAGGGTGGGTGAATGTAGTGGTTAGTTTCTATCCCAGCCCAAAACCACTGTCCACAGCGCATCCAGGTTATGATCCAGCCCAGCGAAGACATCGTCCGCCCTGAGAATGGTCCGGAGCAGCCTCAGGCCAGCGGCTCTGCCAGCAAAGAGGCCTACATCTAGGGGTGCGGGGCGGCTCGCCCACCCACACTCTCACCCCCACCCCCACTGCACACAACCACCACGGGATGTCTGAAGATATCGTCTCTCTCAACCTACCTCGAGTGGCGAGTCCAGACACCATCACCACACAAAGAGAGGGAGGTGGGGACAGTCACACCCCCGTGGGCCCCGCGTGGGCGAAGATGCCCAATGGCTCTGGCGCCTGTGGGCTGGTGATCTTTTTAATCTGGGCCCCCTGAGCATCAAGCAGTCGGCCTGTGTGACCGCTGTGGTAGATCATATTTATCCCGCCAGCAAGAGTGTGACTGGTGAGGCCGCATACTCCTGGCTTTTAGTTGTATTCCTGACTGTTCTCTTACCGCTGAAACCCATGACTGTTACCTAGGCCTTGGTGGGAGTCCGGCTCCGTCGGAACGCGGCTCTGTGCACATGGAAAGGGCATTTTGTACAATGGGCATTTCCAAGGAGAGCTCACTCTTAAGAGCAGGGCGCCAACGGAGCTCTTTTATTTTTTGGTTTTCTCCTTCCCGAGGCAGCTTGACAGCCCCCACCCTCTGTCGATCTTCCCAGAGCTGCTTTCTCGAGCAATGTGCATAGTGTCCTGTTTGCCTGCGGCGCCTGGCCGAATGGGCATCTCTGCGCTGAGCTTTCCTGTCCCCCAACTCGTTGCCAGGCCATTCCAATTGCACCTGGCCCAACAGCAGTCCTGCCAGATGGGCCCCACTCCTTAGAAAACTGCCACAAGCACAATTGATTTTTTTTTTAATCACCATTCGAGGGGGCCTAAGATCCTGCTGGGGAAATTACCTAATCAGGAGTTTTTCTTAGGCTGCCCGGCTTTACAGAGCACGGAACTCTTGCCCAGGAAGTTAAGGTGAGGCTCTGTCCTTGAGTCAAAGTGGATCCAGTTATCTTTCCACCCTCCCCCGCCCCCGCCTAAACTATCTTCCTCACTGCAACCCCAGTCAAGGCTGCTGCCTCCTCCCCTTCTCTGAAATTCCTCCGCGGGAATCTCCTCACTGCCACTAAAATCATCCCACCCCAGTAACGGAGGAGCTAGTGTTAATCCAGAGATGCCGTCCCTGCCCCTCAGAGTGCTTCCAATATTAAAACTGCTTCATCGGGAAGTAGAATTTTTTCCTTTCGAGAACTGGGCTGCGTGGTGGTAGTGGCAAATCACAGGAAGACAGTTTCTTGTAAGCTCCAGTAACTCAGCGCTTCTTATTTGCCAGGAACATGGGTTCCCATGTAGCAAATCATCTATTGTGCCCTGTACTCCTTAGCTAGTTAACTCACAAACTGTGTTTTACGACTAATCCTTAATAACTATGGTAAATAACTGTGACTGTGGGTTTTTTAATCTGTCTTTCTCATCCGAAAGTGACCAGCATATCAGTTATTGCAATAAGGTATTACCCTCAGAATATTAAGCACATTCTTGTAGAGAAAAAACTGAAAAGTCTGCGTACACATATAAGTGCACACATATGTACATTCATCCTCACACGTGGCACATAGTGTCTCATTTGATATCATGTAGGAAACCTAAAACCGTTTCCTTAAGTCATCTGTAAAATAGTCTCATTACTAAGGCATCCCAAATGCCAACTGGTGAATCCAAGATCAAGATGCATATGTATTGTTCAATTATAGGGTTTAGAACAAAAAGAACCCTTCACTGTGTCTCCTGGTCCCACCCCCATCCTTTGTGTGAATTCCTTTAGATTAAGGGCAAGAAGACTTCTTTCTCTTTATTCTTCAGTCTGAAACTAAGACCAAGTCTTTCTCAGACAAATGCAGCATATTTAATGTTTGTAAGCAAATCTAAGTGAGATGTTTGGCAAGAAATCCCTTAACAGATTTCCATCCAAACCTACTTATATAGCACAATATTACATGTCGTACAATTACTGTGAGAACTGTGAATATCTGTAACTTTTTTAGTATTTGCCCTGGGGAGGGAAAGATATTGTATTATCATATATGCTTTTTTTTTGCAATAAGGATTTATTCTCAGAACACCAAGTAAATCTATCTCTATATTAAAAAAATATATGTAATATATACATATTCAAACTATATACAGAGCCTGTTTTAAAAAAATTACAGTATTATTTAGTAAAATTATCTGTTCTATGGACCAAATGTAAAATATTTATAAATGAAGATGCATTTTAAATGTCTATAAATGGTGTCATAATTAGAGCACAGGCATTATGTACGTTTCTAAGAACATAGAGGGAAAATAATAAAGGTTCTATGATATACAGTGTCAGACCTTCAGTTCTTTGGGGTGGGGACACCATAGCCTCTTTCATCAGAGCAATGACATGCATACAAAAGGTTTCTTCCTCTACGGAGACAGAGAGAGAGAGAGAGAGAGAGAGAGAGAGAGAGAGAGAGAGAGAGAGAGGGAGAGAGAGAGAGAGAGAGAGAGAGAGGGAGGGAGAGAGAGAGAGAGAGGGAGAGAGATCTGGGCCCCAAACCCAGGGAGATGGAGCTGGACTTCCCCCAAAAGTCTTGGAATGAATGGACAGAAAATGATTTCTGAGCCACATAAGGAGGTGCTTTCCCTATTCTAGGAAACTTTAAGGTGGTCATCTAAATGAAGATCTAAAACTAAGATAATGGGAGCACATTTAGTTAACAGCACTCATTCATTCACTCATGATTCATTCCTCAAAATACTTAATCTTAAAATCTTATTTAGAAAATTTTGAATTCTACAAACAAGTTGTAAGAATGGTCCAACAGACACCCAGATTCACCAGTTGTTGACATGTTGCCACTTTAACTCTGCCCATCAAGATTCAGTCTGGGAAGCAGAACCGCTACGAGTGTTATGGAATAAGGAACTTATTAAAGGAACAAGACCTTATACAGCTGTGGGAGAAGTTAAGAAGTAAAGTCTGAAAGAAAGAGTTGGGAGATCAGAGGTGAGCCACTAGCCAGGTGAGCAGAACTGGTACGAGTGTTACCGAGGCTGTTGCCCCCAGAATCATACCCCTGCCCCTCCCTCAGATAAAAACCAATTACTCTTAAGTTTCAGGAGGAAGCTGCAAAGAGAAGAAACAAGAACCAGTTAAAGCCAACTAAGCCCAAGATGGAGGATTTGACTTCCAGTAGACCTTGAGCCTCATTATATGCTCATTACAATACATTAGCATGCTAAATGACACCCAGCAGTGCCTTGACAGTTGATGATTGTCATGACAACAACCAGAAAAGCCCATACAAGGACTGAAAAGGAGAGCTGCATCAGTTTTGGGTCCAAACCGTACTGCTGTTCTCAGATAACTCATGAATATTCCTCCCACTCTTTCCAATTCACTCCCTTTTTCCTCAACCCTCCTAGATATTTGGTGTCTCCACCTGCATTGGGTTGAGAAGTTGATTTGCAAACTAAGTTCCCACTTCTCTATCTTTGGCCACTGAATAAAGCCTGTACTGTTCCAGTCTCAGCATTGGTTTCAATATTGGCTGTGTGAATCTAATCTGAAAAAGAACCTCCCTGGCCAGGACAGGGGTCTTGGCCCAGGCTAAGACTGGGCAAATTCTGTAACAGGCAATTGTGTGTCCCCCACAGTTCCTTGGTGCCCCTTTGCATAGCATAGCATTCATCATGACCCCTGAGCACAGAATTCCGGTGGACCTACAGTGTGTGGGAGCTGAGTGAGACTCAAAGCAGCACAAGGTAAGCGTGTTATGTCTACAACTGAGTAGGTGGGGCCCTGAGAGGCCACACACTCTGTTGGAACCAGAACTTGCTTCCAACACAGAGAGAAGGCAACTGTATGCTAAGAAACACCCAACAATAGCCAAGGAACCCTGTTACACTCATTCAAGTTACTTCCCTTCCCACTTACACTGAAAATGGTGGCATAGAAGGAAAGCGAAAGGTGTGGCAACCCATTCTTTCCTTTCCTTACTCCTTCGTTAGAGAGCTGAAGGTAACGAGTATGGGCAAACCGTGTGCATATCAAGAAATGAAATAAAAACAACTCAGTTTTGTGCCGGTTTCTGCTGTTGCTGGTAAGCACGAAGTGCATACACATGTGCAAACTTTGAAGTACTGTTGTGTAATTCACATATCAATTAAATGTGCTTATATTCTCATTTGCACACTATAAAGCTGAACAGTAAAGTTCATGTTAAGGATTAAGATTTTAAGTTTCCTTTACTTAGAATGACATTAAATAGCAAATTAAAGAAAAAAAAAAAACCATGACAAGTCAAGAGAAATACCATGGATGGAAGAAAAAGCCTTATAAATAGGGCTTCTTTCCTGCTCTTTGAACAAGCAGCCCTGCATATTCCTTTTGTACTGGAGCCTGAAAATAAAGCACTGGCCCTGGGGGAAGCCTAGGGAAGGCTGTTGCTTCCTTCTGTGTAGCATCCACCTCTGGGCCACTGGTCGGTAGGGCAGAGGGCAGGGGAGAGAAAGGACAAGGCTGACCCCTCCACACCTCTGCACCTGACCCTGAAGACCTTCAGAGAGTAACAGCTTCTGTTTCACTTCTGCCTCCCAAACCTTGAGCAAACGTTGCTTTTGGCCAACTTTCACCCAGAACCATATAGCGAAGCGGAATCTGGGGAAAGTCATTTTAGCCAAACTAAGTGAACAGTATAATGCAACCTCCCTCCTTCTCTCTCTTCATACATAATAATAATAATAATAATAATAATAATAATAATAATAATAATAATAATAATAATAATAATAATATTTTAATGATGATGATAATGATGATAATGACTTTGGCAAACCATTTGAGAATAAGTTGCTGACATTTGGACCCTGCTTCTCTTAAAACATGAGCGGATCTCCTCTAAGAACCAGGATATCCCCTTACATAATAACCACAGTACATTGATCAAATTCGGGAAATTCCACGCTGTTACAATATGACAATGGCATCTACAGTCAGTATCCAATTTCTCTAATTGTCCCAATAATGCCCTTTTTAGCGATTTTGGTCTGATTCAGGATCACACACCGCATTTAGTCTCCTGGCAAGTATTTTTCAGCACCTATTACCCACCAGGCAGAGATGACCCACCCAGCCTCCCAAACTCACTCAGCATTGATTTTGGCAACTTGACCGTCTCCTCCCCACCCACCAGGACATCTCATCTCTGAATGGAGGGTAGGGCAGGGCCTCTTCCTCTACCACTGTCTGCTTCCTGACAACAGCTAGGGTTTTGCAATGAGCATCTCAAAATAGGAGTGTTTCCCTGGGCTGGGGTCCTGGGGTGGGGGCAGAAAAAGGGTTCAATTAAGGAAGCTACCACCTAGGGGAGGGGCCCAGGTGCCTCTCCTCACTTCTTTTTCTGGCTGCTTCTCCCTCCCTCTCTCCTCTCCATGGCTGGCTACAGTCCCTCCTGGTCCTTCTTCCCTGAACCACAAGCACTTGAAGCCAAAATAGAAGAAAAGGAACTCTGAAATGAACCTCATATGTCAAACACAGCCACAATGATTTCCTTTGTGGTCCATCCCATCCATCCCCTCCACCTGAGGTGCTCTTTCAGACCCCTCCCTAGCTTTTCCTCTCAGCTATTCAGAGGCAAAATGAAAACAGGTCGGAGGGCTCAGAATAGGGAAAAATCTTAAGGGTCATCTGGTTCTATTTAAAGTTTGATCTGTTTTTAGGGACTTGCTTCTTCAACTGCCTTGTGCATACAAATCACCTGTGGATCTTGTCAAAGTGCAGAGTTTGATTCAACAGGTCTGGGCTGAGGCCTGAGATTCTGCATTTCTAATAAGCTCACAGGTATTGGTGATGGGACTTTTCCCACATTTTTCATAGCAAGGATCCAAAGAAAAGCCACCTGGCCTCTTCTAAAATACCCTCAGGGAGCAGACCACCTCCTTAGGAAACTCTAACTCAAATTGTCTTAAGCATAAAAGAGTTCATTGATTCACAAAACATTCCAGGTGACTGACTTCAGGCACAGCTGGATCCAGGTGCTCAAAGGATGGCATCAGTTGAATCACCATTCATCTCTGCTTTTCTCTGCCCAGCTTCACCCTCAGACTTTCTCTACTCTTAAATGCGGGGGGGGGGGGGGGGGCGGTTGGCGAGGAGGGAGTTCCAGCAGCTTCTACCTACCAGATTAGCAACCACACTATAAAGTGAGATTCTTATGCCCAACACTCCTGTCAGAGTCTGGGACTGGGTCTCATGAGGCCAGCCTGCAGCGCATACCCATCTCCTAACTGACTAGGGTGGCCAAGAGGGTGGAATGTGCTGCCTGGCCAGGCCTGGGTCACAAGGCCACCTCTTGGGGGATGGATCAGCTGCAACTAAGGACAGGAAATCAGAATCGAGAGTGGTGGGTCCCGAAAGGAGGAAGCGGGGAGGAGATGCCGGGCAGGCATACGCCACAACGGCCCACGAGACAAAGCCATTCTCTTCAAATAACCCTTTGAAAGTCTCTCCTTGACACGAGTCTCCCAGTAGTTGCAGTCGGGGCCCAACAAGGGTTCTCCTGCCTGGTGGTGTTGGAGCCAAGAGAAGGAGACGGAGCTTGGCTCAGAAGCGGAAGACAGTTTAATGCTTCGACGGAAGAACCGAGAGGAGCCAGCTCTCCCCTAAAACCCACGCTCTACCCCTTTAACCGTCGGGTGGGGGCGGGGCTGCTTTCCAGTGATCTCGCAAGGTGGGCGGGAGTGGGCGGAGTTCTCGCGTGGCCAGCGCAGTGGAGAGCGTCGCGCCTCTGCGCACGGCGCACTGCCGCCATCTTGGATAGCGCGTTGTGCTCGGGGCTTCCGCACACATCCCGCTGGGCTGAGGTGTCCGCTCGGATGTTTGGCCCCAGGAACTCCAGTCTGAAGCACTCGGTGCCAGGCCTCTGCACACGGCTCCCTGTAAGCAAGTGAAGCTACAGGCAGCACAAAGGACAAAAAGAGGTTAGACTTTATTTTATTACAGATTGTTTTTATTCCCTGGAATTGTTCATGGGCTTCACTAGGAACACACCCCTCTGTCTTCTGTCCTGCTCGTCGAGGGGCGCTGAGGGGCGCAGGTCCCTCTTCTGTGAGGGCTTCCTGCTGGGTAAGGGCATCGTCAGAGCCGCGGGCCGACGACCTTCAGATGGGTTGGTTGGTCACCAGGCCTCGGCCCTGGCTGTTCGTCTCTCTGACCTGAGGGGTCACCATTAGTCGAACTTTTTGGAGGCAAAGGCCAGCAGTCAAATTAAGATCCGTGGCCCTATTATCAGGAGAATAATGGTCACATGTCACAGGTTTCCTAAAAATGCAGGTGTCTATGTCTTTGGCTTTTAGGCAAGTGTGCCCTGATGTTAAGGCTTGCTGTGGCGCCTGATGATCCTGGTCACAGTTTGGTGGTTTTTTTGGGAGAGAAGCTGCGGGTCAGAGAGAGGTTCTCACGTGTCAGGGGGCTGTTGCCCCAGGTTGTGTCTGCGAAGGTTGGAGCTTGCAGCCATCTTCCCGAGAGTGTGATGCGCCCACGGAGTGAGCCCTGCGACTTCAGGGTGAATGGGTGGTTAGGACCACCAAGTGCGGCCCCTTCTGCTTAGGGGTGTGCTGGGCTTTCGGGCTGTGGATTTTCTAGGTTTTTAGGTGCAGTCAGTCTCCTGGCCGGAAGGCGTGGAGGGCCAGGTGGGTGGGTACAGGCAGCACCTGCTCACCATCTCCCATGAGGGCTTTCATGGTCTCTCCTACCTGGAGGGCACACTTGGGTTGTTCCATTTTAAGGGAGTTAAATTAGAATGTTCCTTCTCTCAGGCTTGGGGAGTGGGTCTACCCTATAGGAGTTCAAATGCATTTAACTTTAACCTATTCTTCCGCGCTAATCCCCTGCAGAGCAAGGCTATCGGAAAGCAACTTAAACCAATTTTCTTGAGTTTCCTGGTGTAGCCTCACTAAGGCTGGTTTCACGGTCTGATTGGATCTCTCTACTTTCCCTGAGCATTGGCGTCTCCAGGCTGAGTGCAAATCCATTTTATGCCCAGGGCACACATTACCCCCTCCTTACTTAAGACACAAATGGTGGACCATTATCACTTTGCAGGGATCCTGGGAGCCCAAACCTGGGGGTTACTTCTTTTAGTAATGCCTCAGCTACTTCAGCTGCCATTTTTGTTCTAGCAGGGAATGCTTCCATCTACCTAGAAAACGTGTCCACTAGCACCAAGAGATACACCTGAAATTGCTCGGTACCCTCAGCGTGTCACTGAAATCAATCTACCAGTCTTCCCTCTGGTCTGAATGGGCCTTATTTGGAGGCCTCTGCAGAGGTCTCCTGTTGGGGATGTTACTTTTCATGCCAGGAGTTACCATGACCTCAACAAGCCAATTACATACTGCTTCCCTCCCATAGTGAGTTACTCATGAGCCTCCCTGATGGCTTGACAAGCTGCATTTGGGGAAAGAAGTATTGCCCATGTTCATTAACTAGCCATTCATGGCCTCCCAGATCTCTGTTGAAGCCCTACTTTCAAGCTTTGTCTAATTCTTCCTTCGTGTAAATTGGTGAATACTTGGATGGATCTGGCCTCCCAGGTGTGAGAAGTAGTAGTTGCCGAGTTACTGGTTCTAGGGTTGCCCTTTTGTCAGTTGCATGTCCATTTTGTCATTTTCCTTTATTACCTCTGCACCCCCTTTTTGGTGGCCCCTGCAATGAATCACTGCCACTGGTTTTGGAAGCTGTCTTGCTTCTAAGAGCTTCAGTGTGCTTAAGCCATGTTTCACCTGTTTATTCTCTGCAGTAAGCATACCTCTTTCCTTCCAAATAACCCGTGTGCATGTAGGATGGCATACGCATATACCAGGAGTCTGTTTAAACTTCTAAGACCTTCCCTGTCCCAAGCGCTAAGTCTTTAGCTCAGCCATTAGGGCAAAAGTCCCTGGGGGTAGGCTTTGTGCCTCTGAATTGGGCCTGGGAGGTCACTGCATATCCCGTCAGCCTTTTTCCCTCCTAAAACTGTCCCCATCTGTGAATTCTTCTTCAGGGTGTGGGACAGGTTCACTTCCTACTGAGATAAATTGTATCTATGGTTTCTGTACAGTCGTACTCTCGGGGTGTCAGTCTGTGGGTAACAGGGTGGCAGGATTTGGCGTATGACAGGTTTTTATGGTAGCCATTGGGTTGTCTAAAAGCATAACCTGAACTGGAATCAACCTTCCAGGGGATAGCCTTTCTTTTCCCTTAGAACTTGGTGAAGCTTGAACCTAGTGTGGAGTCCATACAGTGATTGGCTGACCAAAAGTTAACTTTTCAGCCTCCTTTAGCAGGGTTGTAGTAGCTGCTACTGTCTGTAAGTAGGGAGGTCATCCCTTAGCAGTTTGGTCTGATTGTTTAGAGAAATAAGTAACCACCAAGTAAGGGGTCCTAGTTTTTGAGCTCATACCTTAAGGGTGATTCCCCCTCTTTCATGAAAGTAAAGGTCAAAGGGCTTAGCTAAATCTGGGAGGGCCAGGTCAGGGGCCTGAAGTAACTACTTTGCCAGTTCTTTTTTTTTTTTTTTTTTTTTTTTTTGTATATGTATTTTTATTGAAGTATAGTCAGTTTACAATGTTGTGTCAATTTCTGGCGTACAACATAATGCTTCAGTCATACAGGAACATACATAAATTTGTTTTCATATTCTTTTTCACTGTAAGTTACAAGATATTGAATATAGTTCCCTGTGCTATACAGTATGAACTTGTTTATCTATTTTATATGTAGTAGTTAGTATCTGCAAATCTCGAACTCCCAATTTATCCCTTCCCATCCCCTCCCCCTCTGGTAATCATAAGTTTGTTTTCTATGTTTGTGAGTCTGTTTCTGCTTTATAAATAGGTTTGTTTGTCTTTTTTTTTTTTTTTTTAGATTCCACATATAAGTGATATCCTATGGTATTTTTCTTTCTCTTTCTGGCTTACTTCACTTAGAATGACGATCTCCAGGTCCATCCATGTTGCTGCAAATGGCATTATTTTATTCTTTTTAATGGCTGAGTAGTACTCTATTGTATAAATATACTACAATTTCTTCATCCAGTCATCTGTCGCTGGACATTTAGGTTGTTTCCATATCTTGGCTATTGTATATAGTGCTGCTATGAACATTGGGATGCATGTATCTTTTTGAATTAGAGTTCCCTCTGGATATGTGCTCAGGAGTGGGATTGGTGGATCATATGGTAAATCTATTTTTAGTCTTTTAAGGAATCTCTATATTGTTTTACATAACGACTGCACCAAACTACATTCCACTAAGAGTGTACAAGGGTTCCCTTTTCTCCACAGCCTCTCCAGCATTTATCATTTGTGGACTTTTTAATGCTGGCCATTCTAACTGGTGTGAGGTGATCCCTCATTGTAGTTTTGATTTGCATTTCTCTGATAATTAACAGTATTGAACATTTTTTTCATGTGCCTATTGGCCGTTTGTATGTCTTCATTGGAAAATTGCTTGTTTAGGTCTTCTGCCCATTTTTGGATTGGGTTGTTTGTTTTATTCTTATTAAGTTGTATGACCTATTTATATATTCTGGAAATTAAGCCCTTGTCAGTCTCATCTTCTGCAAATATTTTCTCCCATTCTGTAGGTTGTGTTTTTGTTTTGCTTATTGTTTCCTTTGCTGTGCAAAAGCTTGTAAGTTTAATTAGGTCCCATTTGGTTTTTTTTGCTTTTATTTCTATTGCCTGAGTAGACTGCACTAGGAGAACATTGCTGAGATTTATGTCAGATAATGTTTTACCTGTGTTTTCTTCTAAGAGAGTTATAGTGTCTTATGTTTAATAAGTCTTAAAGCCATTTTAGTTTGTGTATGGTGTGAGGGAGTGTTCTAACTTCGTTGATTTACATGCAGCTGTCCAATTATCCCAACACCATTTGCTGAAGAGCCTGTGTTTACTCCATTGTATGTCCTTGCCTCCTTTGTCAAAGATTAATTGACCAAAAGTTTATGGGTTTGTTTCTGCGCTCTCTATTCTGTTCCCTTGATCCATATGTCTGTTTTTGTACCAATACCATGCTATTTTGATGACAGTAGCTCTGTAGTATTGTCTGAAGTCTGAGAGGGTTATTCCTCCAGCTTCATTCTTTTTCTTCAGTAATGCTTTGGCAATTCTGGGACTTTTGTGATTCCATATAAATTTTAGAATTATTTGTTCTAGTTCTGTGAAAAATATCCTGGGTAATTGGATAGGAATCACATTAAATCTGTAGATTGCTTTTGGTAGTATGGTAATTTTAACAATATTAATTCTTCCACTTCAAGAACATGAGATATTTTTCCATTTCTTTAAGTCATCTTTAATTTCTTTAGTGAATGTTTTATAGTTCTCCACATACAAGTCTTTCACTTCTCTTGGTCAGATTTATTCCTAAGTATTTTATTTTTTTGGATACAGTATTAAAAGGGATTGTTTATTTTCATTTTCTGATATTTCATTGTTAGTGTAGAAAAATGGCACGGGTTTCTGTATGTTAATCCTGTATCCTGCTACCTTGCTGAATTCTTTTATCAGCTCTAGTAGTTTTTGTGTGGAGCCTTTAGGGTTTTCTGTATATAGTATCATGTCATCCGCATATAATGACAGTTTTACCTCTTCTGTTCTAATTTGGATCCCTTTTATTTCTTGCTTTGTCAATTCTTGAAAGGCCTCTTTGCAGTCTAAATTCCATTCAAAATGATCATCATCCTTTTCTTTCAACTTTTCATATAGAGGCCAAGATATTATTAGACTAGGGATCCAGATGTGGCAAAACCCTGCCATCCGCTGGGACCCCCATAAGGTGTCTTCTAGTCCTAGGAGAGGCAAGTCTGCAAATTGCTTCTTCCCTTTCTTGGGATGGACTTCTCTGACCTTCTGGAAGAACAAAGCCCAGGGGGTGTCACCCAGCCCAGGTAGTTTGTAATATTTGAGACTTTTTTTTGGACACCTTGTATCCTTTATTGGTGAAGTGGTTCAGGATGGTTACAGTGTTTTTACAGAGGCCTCCTTAGTAGGACTGGCAATCAGAATGTCATCTACATCTACATGTACCCTCCTCCAGATGTGGAGATCTTTTAGGTGTTTAGCTAAAGTTTCCCCAAAGAAGGCAATTTTTGAACCCTTGGGGCAGGATTCTCCAGCAGAATTGTTGCTTCTGTTGTGTGTTTGGGTCCTGCAACTCAAAAGCAAAGATTTCTTGTGATTCTGGGGCTAATGGAATACAGAAGAAAGCATCTTTTAAATCTAAGACAGAATACCAGGTCCTGGTGGATGGTAGAGTGTCCATCAGGCTGTAGGGGTTAGGATACTGAATGTGTATCCTTGGTGGCTTCAGTGACTGCCCAGCGTTCTCCACTGGGAGAATGGGGGTATTACAGGCTGACTTGCATAGTCTAAGAAGGCC
Source organism: Camelus bactrianus (assembly GCF_048773025.1). NCBI lineage: Eukaryota > Metazoa > Chordata > Mammalia > Artiodactyla > Camelidae > Camelus > Camelus bactrianus. Next base: position 5,303,564 of record NC_133555.1, on the reverse strand, counting down.
CTGGTCAGTTAGGCCCATGATCACAGGGACAATGCCCAACAAAACCTCCAGATGGAGAAGGTACTGTTTTCCTTTGGGCTGTGTGTGTCGGGTTTTAGACGCACTCCCAGGGCACTGGCTCCTGCAGCTCATCCCACCTGTCCCTGGGCCCAGACCTTGGGATTTACTCCAAGGAGGTCGACTTGCTCTGTCTGGGGGGTTTGTTCTTGACCATTAACATCTTGTGCCCTTTGTCTACGTTTGTGTCCCACTGGTGGATAGTAGCCCCCAATTTATGTAAGATACCTCTTCCTAGCAGGGATATCGGGCATTCAAGGACATACAGAAAGGAATGGGTGAGAGTGTGTTCATCCAGTTTACATTCTGATGGTTCTGTGAATGCCTGTTCTTGGACTTTCTCTGATACTCCATAATTTTACAACTCTTGTAACCAAGTTTGCCTAGTCTGGTTTCAGAACTGAGGAAGTGACTCTGGCGTTGACAGGAATTTGACAGGTTTGCCCCTACGTTCAGTGTCAGCTGGGGGTCCTTGGAGGCCAGTTGAAGTGCCAGCTTAGGAGCCCCCGGCCTCATCATTCTTCATCTGTTTGGACCATCTGCCTCCAAGGGTGATGGCTGGAATCTGACATTTCTGTCCCCCTTCAAGGGCAGAGAAGGCATTCTCCCTTCCAGCGTCCCTTTTGTTTACTGACTGGGTCCTAGTTTCCTTGGTTTGCCATTCCTTTGTGGGGGCCAGAGCCCACTTACTGGAGCCGAGAGTCTCTATAAGTAGTTAGTTCAGATTCCCATTCTGACCAGTTGGTATTGGAGAGCAACAGCCAGCAGGTGGGCTTGCCTCTGGGCCTTTTTACCCTCTGACTTTTGCTCCTCTGCATCTCTGTTATTAAAGACCTAGTAGGCAGCCTCGACCAGGCGAGATATAAGGGTATCTGGTTCTATTTCCAGTTTCTCAAGTTTACATCTAACGTTGGAGACACTTTGGAAAATAAAATACCACCTCAGGGTTGCATTCCCTTCCGATGACTCAGGATCAGTGGCTGTGTAAATTTGGAGGCATTCCCAGAGGTGCTCTAGGATGCCCAAGGGTTTTCCATTGGCTCCTTTATCTTATTCCAGTTGACAGGGTTTTTTTTTTCCTGCTGCCTGGATTCCCTTTAGGATCATGTTTTTATAATGGGTTATTCTCTGTCTTCTACTTCGTTCTTCATTGTCTTGGTGTTCCCAGTTGGATTCCTTTTCTGGGACTACTTGACTCCCTGGTCTAAAAATAGCATGACCTGTGCTGTTTTTGTTCTATTTGCTTCCTCTGTCTTTTCAAAAGACCATGGCCTTTTCTTCCCCCATTAGGAGTACACTGAGGAGGCTCTGGTTGTCAGCCTAGGTCAGGTCATGGGTCAAAAAGAGTCTCCTAATCATATTTAGAAACCCCTCTGGATGTTTCCTCAACCCATATCTATGACTGTTCCAGTTATACAGGTCAGAAGTTGTAAATGGGACGTGTACCTAGATGAGCCCTCCTTCTCCACTGGGGACCTGCTTCAAAGGGAGAACTATTCCTGAATTTCATCCCTTTCTTTTGTCTCTGGCATAATAGGTCCAGTTGTAAAATGGTATTGTAATTTAGAGATCCGTGATGGGCCAGCTTCCCATCTCCCAGCTAGTACTGGAGCCATACTGTATTACATAGGAAGATTAAATGTTTTGGGGTCAGGGGTGATACCCAAAAAACTCCCAGTTCTGCAAGCTGTGCCCTAATGGGCTGTTCTTTGGTATGGTGGTGGTTTGTTTCTGTATACCTTAGATGTTCTGTTTTTTTATTTGTTTCCAGCTCCCAGGGTTGGGCAGTTTGAGTGATTTGTTGGCAGACAAATGCCACAAAACTTGACCCAAATAAGATTTCCAGTTTTTGAAATTTGGAACCAGCACCCAAATGTTAATGGGTTCATCAAAAGATCAAAATGGGAGGCATTCAAATGGAGTGGACTCTGATAACTGGGGGTCCCCCCTGAATGTATAATGGTTTGTGCTTGGGATAGTCAGTCCCTCTTCAGTCAGAATGTCCCACAGGAGGTTAGACAGGGCTGCCTCTGGCCCAGAGCAGCTTAGCCATGTTAGTTTCTGACCAGCTTCATCTGTTAGTGGGTGTTACAGCTATCTGGCGGAGCGCGGGGGTCTTCTCTTTCCTCCTTTCAGCTGAAAAGGAGGAGTTTTTGGACTTCCTGCCAAGAGATAGCTAAAAGCATGAGGGATTCCCACGGGGTACTGACCCAGTCACCGAGGCAGAAGGTATTCTGTGCTTATCCCTGGAGAAGAGTCTGTGGAACCTCAGTCAGTGAAGGATTACTGAAGGTTCACCTTGCAAGCAGAGGACAGAAGAGGGACTGGGCTGTGAGTATTTCCTGTTCTGTCAGCAGCTCACAGGGCTTCCTAGTAATGGGGTTCTTGGTCTTGCAAGCAGCTCACAGGATTCCCCAACCCACTTCAGAGAAACCAGCACTAGCTGAATGAGGTCAAATTGGTGGTTTGTCACATACCTGCCTTGGGACCCTTTCACACTCTAGTGTTCCCAGTGTCCTTTCCTGAACTTGGATCAAGTGTCCTCATTCCATTTTGCCAGGCATCCTCATTACCTGGGTGTCTTCCCAGTCTTACCTCTTGGCTCACGGAGCACACTGTTCTTTACCAAATCGAAAGTGACTATGGAGCATGGTACCCTTGACCCTGGAGATCAGCACAGAGAGCAGAAAGCCCTGGGGTGATTACTACTGCCTTCTGCAGGGGTCGGGAGGACAGCACTATTTGTGACATTGGGCCAGACTCTGGAGGCTCCCCAAGGTCCCCAGGCATTCAGGACCACTGGAAGGCCAGCCAGAAGCAGCAGGCAGACACTTGTGAGTTTCAGTCTCCAATCCCAACGGTGCCACAGTGTGATCCCCTCAGGGGGGTTGCAGTCCAGATGACTCTGGGGGCCACGCTGTGTGCACACCACACCTGGGTATGAGGGTGCTGGGCAGAGTTGCTCTGAATTCGGCAGGAGGCTGCTGCTTTTCTACTGTCAGTGTCCTCAAACCAGAGGCAGTCATTCCCACACAAACCTCCCAAAGCCTCTGCTGTCCTCCCACTGGAGCCCTGGGCAAGCTAGGAGCCGAATGAATAGGTGTAGATGAAAAGGCCATGGTCCGTCCTGTCTATGTTGCCAGAATTTATTACCAACCCTTCTTAGTCAGGCCCCAGCAAGGGTCCTTCTACCCGGTGTTACTTGTGCCAGTAGAATGAGACATGTTCAGTTCAGAAGCAAAGGACTGTTTTATTCTTTGATCAAAGAATGGAGAGGTGTGAGCTTATACTCTGGAGCACACACTCTCCTGCTTTATAGGGTTCTCCTCAGCGGGGAGGGGGCGGAGTTCTCACTGGTCGGGCACAGCTATGCTGCTCACAGCTCCAGATCCAAGTGCCGGGCACAACATCTCTGCACATCTTGAATTGCAGTGCCATGTGCAGAAGTGTCGGGCACAGCCCTGTCCCACTAGGAAGTCTAATCTGAAGAACTGCGTACAAGGCCTCTGCACGTGGCATCCTCTGTTTAAGTGAAACTGGACGAAGCACAAAGGAAAAGGAAAAAGTTTCGACTTTTTTATTACCCAGATTACATTTACATTCTGCAGGAATTTTTCATGGGTTTTGCTGTTGACCATGGACCTGATTACTCCCATTTGATGGATGAAAAAATAACGCTTAGAAAAATGAAGTGATTTGCTTTAAAGAAAATTTTATTGAATAAATGAGTAAATAAAGCAGTAGGTCAGAGTGTTCTATGACCCCACAGGGGCCAAAGGTGTATGTGTTAGGGGAGGGTGGGAGACCCCAGGAGACAGACTCCAGTTCAACTGAAGGAAGCATGTAATCCCGGTCAGGAATCTCCGGCAGCAGAACAAGCTGCCTTAGTAGTGAGTGAGATTCCCATCCCCAGAGGTGTGCAAGCAGAGGGCCCCACCTTGACAGAGATGAAAGGAAGATGAGAGGTGACTGCACACCTGGGAGGGGCCGATTCTATGATTCTTCTGGCAGCCGATGTTTTCTGAGCTGGTCCAAAGGGAGAAGAAACTTGAGACACCCGATACCTGAAAATAAGCATTTACTCTTTCCTCACCCCGCCCCTGAACACCCCCTCCAAGAATAACATTTCCCCAAGGGCATGATGCCGAGTTCTGGCCGATTAAAACATTAATTTAAAAAATTGGCCCTTGCACTTAGAGTGTTTTTAAGCTGAAGCTTTGCAACAAAACAGTGGCCTCATTAGACTTCTTTTGAAGTGAGGGAGCTGACCCCTGGTGAGATTAATAGGGTCATGTGGGGCCTGCAGCTGGTCCCATCTGGGACTTGAGAGCCAACTGGGACATTCAAAATTGCATCTTCTCAGCCTCAGCTAGAACTGGGCTCTCAGCCTACACCCTATCCAGCTCTCTTGCCCCAGACCCTTACCAGCCCTCAGTCTGGGAGATCCCCGTCCAAACAGCTCAGTTGAGGCCTCTCCTCTCCCACATCTGAGCAACTGCCACCATTCACCTGGTGGCTGCAGTGGCTTCTTCACTGGCCTCTGGCTTCCACTCCTGACTCTAACCCGCTGTCCACACATAGAGAGCTCTTTCTAAAACTTATACAGGTCATGAGACCTGCCTGCTGAAAACCCTCCAGCAGCCTCCTGCTGTGCCCTGCAAGGCCCTGTCTGATCTGGTCTCTCACCTTCAGCCATGTCCAGCTTCTCCTGGTCCTCTGCACACTTACCTGGCCTTGCCCGTGCCTGCCCTCTGCCAGGTGCACCCTGTGCCCCTCTCTGCTCTGCTTTGTAAACTCCTGCTCATACGTCAAGAGCTGTCCTCCCAGAACTCTTCTCTGAGCCTCGCCTGTCCCCATGCTCTAGGGGCCTCGGGGCCTGCCTGGCTGTGCACAGATGCCCTGTACTGATACATCCCCACCCATGGTCATTCCCCAGCTACACTGTCAGTCCCATGAGGACAGAACTGTGCTGCTCACTGTTTACCCACAGCCCTGAGCACATGCCTGTCACATTGTAAAGGCTCAGTAACCACGTGCTGATTGAAATGGGGGGAAGGATCAACCACTGAGAATACAAGACGACAGATTTTTAAACAGTATTCCCGACAGAAACAAACCAGCAAATAAACAAATATAAATAGACAAATGAATGATTCAATAGATGATTACATAAATGTAAGTAAATAAGTGACAGAACATTCCCCCCAAACATTAAAGCAATGGTTCTCAACCCTGGTTACATGTTGGAACCCCCTGGGGAGCTTTTAAAATATCTTGGCAGGCCCCATCTCAGACCAGTTGACTCAGAATCTTTAGTGGGGAGGCTGAGGCTTCACATTTCTTAAAGCCCCTGCTGATTCTCACGTGCAGTGAGCGATTCTCAGAATGAGGTCTCTGAACCAGCAGCATCAGCTTCACCTAGGAAATCAGTGTTTCTCAGATGTGAGCACGGGAATTACCTGATTCTGGAGGCCTGGGGTGGGCCCCCGATGCTGCTGTGCTGCTGGTTGGGGTGGCGCTTGGAGGCCCAGGGCTCTAGCAGCCCTTTCTCTCCAGGGCTCTACAGAGAAGGAAGGATGGGAGAGGGTAACAGGTAATGCTTGCTAGTCTGGGGGCTGGAAGCTCTGTAAGGGTGGAACAGAGATTGCTTTATCCATTTTTCTTTGCTTTCCCATTTTTGTGTTGAGGAACCTGAGGCCTAGGGAAGGTTAGTAATTTGTCCAAAGCCTGGAGTCAAAGCTTTTCAAAAACTGATTTAATGGAGTATTTGCTGAGTACTTGCTATGTGTCAGACACAGTTCTGAACTGGGGGCAGGCCTGTTAGCTCAGACCTGCCCTCTTACACGTTGACAGAAGCTCCCCAAAGTTGGAACTGTGGACAAAGAATGTCACCTGCCATTTCAGTAAACAAGACAGTGTGGCTGGCAGTCCTTCAGCCACTGTAGTCACCCTCAGGGGATTTAAGATGGAGAAAAACAGGATACTGGTCCTAGATAGTTATGGTGCATATCAAAAGGATAATTTCAATAAGCCCAGACCCTGCATCTTCCCATGCATAGAAAAGCACTAAATTCATTAACTTGAGATGTCGGTTTTTCTTTAATTAGCAGTAATCTTTTGATGTTTGACTACCTGGGTTTTTTCTGCAAAAACTCCTATATATCCTGGCTCCTCCCTTACTTCTTTGAAACAGTTCCTCAGAGCTATCTCAGAGAGCCTTATCCCAGGCTAAGTTCTCAGTAATGCCCCAAATAAAAGATAATTCTCAACTTCTAGGTTGTACATTTTTTTTCCAGTTGACAGAACTTAGGGGTAGGAGTCCCTGATGGGGGCTCAGCTCCAACTCAGCTGGGCCACTCTTCCTGCTTCCCCTGGACCCCGATAGAAGAAGAAGCCCATCCACCCCCTGCTTCCTGGGCCCTCAAGGCCTACTAGGGCCCAGGGGGACACAACCAGGAGCAAGTGAGGCAAGGCAGCCAGCCAGCTGGAGGCTCCCGGCTTGCAGCTGTATGGGATACTCCCTTCGGGGCGTGCTCGGCTTCCACAGAGCCCATTTTCCTGTCTGCCAGGGTAGTATCTGGAGACCGTGAACCAAAGCCACTTTCCCACTTCTTCCTCAGTACCAAACCCTGATCCTGTTCACCTATCAGGCAATTTCAGGGTGCAGGAGAGGCAGGGCTCTGCCCCAACTCCAGAGGGTAAATCGTGATTGGTCTATGTCAATCATGTGATTCTCTTCTCCTGGGCAGTGACTGATGGAGTCATGGGTGTGGGGGCAATTATGACCAATGAGGTATGAGGAACAGGGCATTGTGAGGGGAGGGGGAGATTTTTGGTTCTTGAAAATAGATCCTGGGGGGAAAAATAGTGAATGAATGGATGGGAAATGAATGGATTGATGGAGTCTTGATACAACAAATATAGTAAGATGCTAATGGTAGACTCTAGGTGGTGGTGTATAGGTGCTCACTATACTATTCAATTTTTCTGTATGTTTGAAAATTTTCATAATAAAATGTTAGAAGAAAATGAAGCTTGGATGGGGGAGGGTATAGCTCAGTGGTAGAGTGTGTACTTAGCATGCATGAGGTCCTGGGTTCAATCCCCAGTACCTCCATTAAAAATAAGTAAACAGACCTAGTTAACGTCCCCCCAGTAAATAAATAAATAAATAACACAAATAAAAAATTAATTAAAACAAAAAGAAAAAAATGAAGCCTGAGTATCATCCAAAGCTGAATATATGCATACTCTATGACCCAATCATTTTTCTCCTAGGTAGGACAGAAATACATACTCATGTTCACCCAAAGGTGTGTATAAGCATGTTCATAGAAGCACTGTTTGTAACAGCCCAAGACTGAAATGATCAAATGTTCGTTGATGGAAGAATGAATAAAGAAATTGTGTTGTATTCATGCAATAGAGTACTACCTAGACAGCAATGAAAACTAACAAACTACAACTACACACAACAGTGGGTGAATCTCACCAATGTAATGCTGGGCAGAGACACTGAAGGGACAGAGTGTACAATTATATTTCCATAACACTCATAAACAGGCTAAAGTAAACTAAGGGTAGTGGCTGGAAGGGCCAGGGGTTCCTAGGATGTCCCTAATGTTCTGCTTATTGATCTGCTGCTGGTTACAGGAAAGTAACTGAGGTATACAATTCTTTTTGTGCACTTTATTTTTTTTAAATTGAAGTATAGTTAGTTACAATATATCAGTTTCTGATGTATAGCACAATATCCCGTACATATATATGTACATATATATATTCATTTTGATATTCTTTTTCAGTAAAGGTTATAACAAGATATTGAATATAGTTCCCTGTGCTATACAGAAGAAACTTGTTTTTTTAAATCTATTTTTATATGTAGTAGTTAATATTTGCAAATCTCAAACTCCCAAATGTATCCCTTCCCACCCACTTTCCCCCTGTTAACCATAAGACTTCACTATGTCTGTGAGTCTGTTTCTGTTTTGTAGATGAGCTCATTGGTGCCTTCTTTTTTCTTTTGTTAGATTCCACATATAAGTGATATAGCATATGGTCTTTTTCTTTCTCTTTATGACTTATTTCACTTAGAATGATGATCTCCAGGTCCATCCATGTTGCTGCAAATGCCATTTTATTCTTTTTTATGGCCGAGTAGTATTCCATTGTATAAATATACCACAACTTCTTCAACTTCTTTATTGAGTCATCTGTCAGTGGACATTTAGATTGCTTCCATGTCTTGGCTATTGTATATAGTGTGCACTTTTCTTTACGTATGTTACTCTTCAGTTCAGAGTTTAAAATATATATGGTTAAAGAGGAACTCCCCTTTCTCTGACTCTATGCAGCAGAGTGAGGTGGTGATGCTTGTAGCTTCTGCTGTCATCTTAGGACCACAGTGGTAGAGCCAACCCTCCAGGATGGCAAAACAGAAAGATGGAAACTGGGCCCTTGATAACATCTTTGTCCTCCTGACACTGGCCTGCAGTGTGATGGTAAATGCTCTTGCAGGCTAATAAGCCTTGTGTTGAGTTGCTGCAAGCCTGAAAACTGATCCAGGGAAGGCCATGGAATGGAGCAGAACCCTGTGGCAGCACCCCCACGCCAAGTACAAAAGACCCCTCTCTGTCCCCTGCCTCTTATTTATAGAAAAGCTGAAGTCTCCCAGGCCTCCCTGAGTCACAGAAGAGCAGGCTCAAGCAGCTAATGATTAGGAAAATAAAGTCACAGACGCAGTGTCCGATGCACATTCTTCAGTTGTTTCACAGACACTGCTATAGTACACCGTAACTGCCACCAGAGGCCAAAGCTCAACTGCATGATGACCACACTGCAGCTCTGACATGAGCTGTTCCACTTTGAGCAGTTCTGAATCTGTAGCCAGCACAATCCAAGGCTCTGAGGAGAATGGGATTAACACTATTACTCGTAATAATCTGTATCTTTGTGGGCATCAAAATAATTGTAGCTTGTTCTGTCTGTATATGTAAGTGGGCAACTAAGCTGTCAGCAGAGAGGTGCTTCAACCCCATGTCAATATCTTTGACCCTAAGACCAGGACGCCCTTTCTCAGCATGAAGCAGTTACAGAAGATGGATCTTCACCCATAATCCCATAGAAGTGGAATGATATATGATGGGGAGTATTTGTAAGCAGCTCTTTTTAGGAAACTGTCCGCAGCAGGAAACCCCTTTTGTCTTGTCACTAACCTTAAATCAGGTGCCCCTGTGCTCTACTTGTCTCTGGCCCAAACACACCTTTCATATCTTTTGATCACACAATGCCTGTCTAACCTGTTGGTTCTTTCCATAGATCAAAGAAATAGGAATGAAGAATTATTAATTAACAGATGACCAGATCTTTTCCCCAGCCTCCCCTTCAGTAATCCCACAAACAAACTATATGAACAAGATAGCATCTAAAGAAAAGATTATGAGAAGTCAAGACTGCATGCCATGGTGGGTGGTGATGATTCTGACCCCCTATCTCAGTGGTTAACTCAGATTACTTTCCCTTTTCCCTTTTCCCTTTAAAACATTAATGACCGAGAAGAATCTTGGGCGGTGGTTTTTGGGGGACATTGAGTCCACCATCTCCCCAGATTGCCAGCTTTCTGAATAAAAGCAATTTTCCTTTTTATCAACATTTGCCTCTCTTAAGTATTGATTTTTTAGCAGTGAGCAACTGGATCAGAGTTTGGTAGCAGCAGGAGGGAAGTTCAGGTCCTGCAGGTGCTGAAGGGGAGCACAGTCACAGAGAATCCCAGTGGGAGGAGCCCTTGTTTCACTGTTGGGGAAACCGAGGCACAGGCAGGTAGAGGAAGCACAACAGGCTTGTCTGGGGCTGCACATCACCTTCAGTCACAAGGCACATTTTCAGCCTCCCGGCTCCTCTCTCACAATTCGCTTCCCCAACCCCCAAGGCTCTTCTAACCTGCAGCCTCTGCACGTGCTGTGCGCTCTGTCTAGACTAACTCGAACTTCTCTTTCAAGTCTTGGCTTTGGTGCCCTTCCTCCAGGCAGACTTGCTGGACTGTCTGCACCTCGTTTTGGAATCTGAGACCCGTCAGGCAAGAAGAGAGGCAGTAAACCCTCAGGTATGCCCTGACGTATGCTCTGAGAAGGAAGTCTTCATAGATTTCTTTCAACAACAGTCCAAGATGGACATGGTAGGCATTCTCAGTCCCATTTGACAGACTAAGAAACTGAGGACCAAAGAGGACATGAGACCTACACACAATCACACAGTGTTCTTTCCTTTAGCAAACAGGCCCTGAATTACGCCTGTGAAATTGGACAACAGCGACAAAGATAGTGATACTTGCTGAGGTTTATTTGACATTTATCAAGAAGGGTTCTAACAGGTTTATATGTATTAACTCATTTTATCTTCACAACAGCCCTATACAGTAGACATTATTATTATCCCCAATTTAAAGGTAAGGGACCAGAAGTGCAAAGAGATGAGAAACTTGCTCTGTCAACTACCAAACATTCAATACAAGATACTCATCTTTTCACCAAAGGACTAAAAAAGCAGCTAGAGAGAATCTTCCTCATCCATTAAGCCTGCAAAACTTAAAAATATCATAAATGGCAGTATCAGCAAGGATGCAGGGAAATAAGCACATTTATAGATACAGGGCAGATACCTAAATTGATTTTTTTAACTTTCTGGATATAATTTTGTACTATAGTAAGAATATTTATTCCTTTTGACTCAGCAGTTCCCTTCTAGGAATCTCTTACGAAATACTCAGAAATGCTAGGCAAAATTTGTTTTAAAAGTTTTTATTTATAGTATTATAACAACAGTAACACAGAGAGGACTTCACCTAGAAATTCAGCAGTAAGATTGGTGGGATAAACGATAAATGACACTCCCAGCCCATGAATCATGACCCAACCATTAAAAGTGATGTGGCAAAGGAAAAGTCGATGTCATTTTTCTAAAAGTGTCCAAAATTCAATGATGTGTAAAAAATAAATAGGATACAAAATTATATATATAGTATAGTTTGTATCGTGTTAGTTGGGTTGGCTTGCAGTGTATCATGTTGAATTTTTACATACCTGGAAGGAAATCTCTCCAAGGTTAACACTGGGCAGCAATACTGGCTTAATTTATTGAGCTGGGCAAGGCAGATGCTCTTGATCTCGTTCCTCCTACTAACAGCCCCTGAAATGGCCACTTTTATGATTCCCATTCCACAAATAGGGACACTGAGGCACAAGAGATTAAGTTCCTCGTCAAGTGACTCCAGAGCCCACACCTTCCACATTCCTCTCTGTAGTCTCTCTGGGTGGTGTTACGGGTAGACAGTTAAAACTTTCTGTATGCTTTTTTTTTTTTTGTATGCTTTTTAAAACTAATTTTCCAAGCTGTGTACAATGAACATCTATCACTTATATAATCAAAGGGGGAAAGGCAATAAAATCATTTGTTTATGCAAAGTGTCCAAAAAGTTCCAGAAGACTGCACACCCAGGTGTTTGCAGTGATTATCTCCAGCTGGAGGGAAGATTAGAGCATTCTGGGCTCTTCAGCTTGTTCTGTTTTGTCATTTTTCTGTAGGAGGTGAGCACAGGAGTTGTTTAGAACTGGGGTATGTTTGGTGTCTGGGGCTCCCACGGGGTCTGCAGTGGCTGGAGGGGGCTTGTTCTGACGGGTGGGGATGGCGCCTCCAGACCCCTGCCTACCTTCCTTCTGTCCTCTGAGCCTGGGGTATGGCCGCTCCCTCCCTACAGGAGAAGTGCCAACAGCAGCTTGTGACTCTCCTGCTTCCTTCCCAAGAGGGCCATGTCCTTGCTCATCTGTAACTTTCAATTAACCAGGCACCAGGCTCCCGCTCAGAGGCTGAGCCAATGTTCCAAGGAGGAAAAGAAAAACCAGCCCAACAACTCCAGGGAGGACATTTCCTTTTAATTAAAGAGAGGATCAGGGTGGCTCTGAAACCCCTTTCTGCTGAAGTTGGCCTTGGAGGCAGGGCAGGCAGAGGTGGAGGCCAGAGGGAGTGTGGGGGCGGGGTGGGAGTTAGACAGGGAGTTGGGGGGTTGTTGGGAGGGAGCCACCTCCTGCCCCTGCAGGACTGGGATCTTCTAATTGCAGTGAGGAAGGGTGGCTGACCTCAGAACCCAGGACCCTCAAGAGGGCCCCTCCCCAGAAATGGAATTACTACGAATACTAGCTGTTAGAAGTGTAGGGGAGGCAGTAGAATGTGGGTGAGGACCAAGCCGGGAACAGGAGCCATGGGTTGGCCCAGGAGAGCTCTGGACCACAGGCCTCTTGCTTCTTCTCCTGCTTCCTCTTGCGCCACTTGCTGGCCAGCCTGGCTTCTCAGGTTGTCTGCTCAGACAGAATGAAGGGGAGGAAGGACCCTCCCTGCTCATGATTGTCACCTTCCCTGAGCCAGCTTCCCAGAGGCCTGGCAGCAGGGCTGGAGGTTCAGGTGGTGGTGGAGGATGATGGTGACTGGGGTGCTGATGGCTGCAGCCATTGTGGCAGACGTTTATTGAACACAACCGCTGCCCCTGGGGGTGGTGTACCAATGCGAGCACAGACTGCAAAGCTCAGCCTGCATGGACGTGAATCCTGTCTCTGCTACTCCCTTGCTATGTGACTGAGAGCAATATAATCCACCTCTCTGGGCCTCTTGTTTCCTCATCTATAAAATAGGGATAAGGTGAGGCCTGTCTCACAAGGCTGTTAGGAGAATTAAATTAGTAAATATGTGTAAAGTGTAAGTACGGTGCCTGGTACACAACCTGCACTCAGTAAATGGTAACTGTTATTAAAACACTTTACAATTATCCAGGTTAACTCATTGATCCATCCCAGTATCCCACCTGGTAGTCACTTTCATTACCCCATTTGTCAGATGAAAACACAGAGGCACAGAGAAGCTAGGTGACCTAAGCCCACGTTCTTGGCCCTCAGTTTATTTAGATTCCACATGTGATTGGTATCTTACAGTATTTGTCTTTCTCTGTCTGACATTTCACTTAGCATATGCCCTCCCAAGTCCATCCATGCTGAAAACCAGAAACTAGTACATTTTAAACCAACAGTACTTCAATTAAAAAGCAACCAACCTGGTTCCCGCCCAGCCTGTGTGGGAAGGAAGCCCACGGGCACCGGGGGAGCTGAATTCTACAATCCCGCTGGGGCGGACGGGGCAGGAGAGAAGGGTGGTGCTGCAGTGGTGGCCCTAGGGGGGCCATTCGATTCGCCTCAGTTGCTGCTGTAATAAAAGTCTACTTTTTGCTAAAAAAAAAAAAAAAAAAAGCAAGCAACCAACCAACCAATCCATTTAAAATATGGGCAGAAGAACTGTACAGATGTTTTTCCAAAAAAGGAAATGCAAATGGCCAACAGGAACATGAAAATTTGCTCAGCATCACTAATATCAGGGAAATGCTAATCAAAATCACAGTGAGATATCATCTCAAACCTGTCAGAATGGCCATCATCAAAAAGAACATAAATAACAAATGTTGGCAAGGATGTGGAGAAAAGGAAACCCTTGTACTTTGTTGGTGGGAATGTAAATTAGTGCAGCCACTGTGAAAAACAATATGGGGGTTTCTCAAAAACCTGAAAATTGAACCACCAGCAATTCCACTCCTGGGTATATATCCAAGGGAGAAAAAAAGTTAATTCAAAAAGATACATACACCCCTATTAACAGCAGCATTACTTACAGTTGCCAAGATATGGAAGCATCCTAAGTGCACATCAATAGATGAATGGATAAAGAAGATGCAGTGTATATATGTAATGGAAAACAACTCATCCATAAAAAAGAAGGATATTTTGCCGTTTGTGGCCCTTCATTCACTTTTTTTCACTTCAAAAATTAGAATTTTGTAACTGGCATAAACTGGCATAAACATTTCCCTTGTATAAAAAACAACAAAATACTCAGAAATAAGCTTAACCAAGGAGGTTACCTATACTCTGAAAACTATAAAACTTTGATGAAGAAAATTGAAGATGATACAAAGAAATGGAAAGATATCTTGTGCTCTTGGGTTGGAAGAATCAACACTGATCAAAATGGCCACACTACCCAAAGCAATCTGCAGATCCGTGCAACCCCTGTCAAAATACTCATGACATTCTTCACAGAACTAGAACAAACAAATCCAGAATTTATATGGAACCATAAAAGACCCTGAACTGCCAAAGCAATCTTTTGTAGGTGTTTTTTTTTTTTTTTCCCCTCTTCTTTTTTGTTCTCTTTTCTTATGGTTTGATGACTAGAGAAGTTTGTTTAACATTTGTTGTAAAGCTGTTTTGGTGGTACTGAATTCTTTTAGCTTTTGTTTATCTGTGAAGCTTTTGATTTCTGCATCAAATCTAAATCAGAACCTTGCTGGATAGAGTGTTCTTGGTTGTAAGTTTTTCCCTTTCATCACTTTAAATATATCTTGCCACTCCCTTGTGGCCTGTAGCGTTTCTGCTGAAAAAAAAAAACTGGAACCCTTATGGGAGTTTCTTTGTATGTTATTTGTTGCTTTTCTCTTGCTAATTTTAATATTTCTCCTTATCCTTAATTTTTGTCAGTTTGATGCCTGTGTGCCTTGGTGTGCTACTCTTTGGGTTGATCCTGTGTGGAACTCTCTGTGCTTCCTGGACTTGGGTGACCATTTCCTTTCCCAAGTTGGGGAAGTTTTTGGTGATTATCTCTTGAAAAATTTCCTCAGGTCATTTCTCTCTCTTCTCTTTCTGGGACCCCTATAATGCAAATGTTAGTGTACTTCATGTTGTCCCAGAGTTCTCTTAAACTATCCTCATTTCTTTTCATTCTTTTTTCTGTTCTGCAGTAGTGATTTCCACTAATCTGTCTTCTAACTCATTGATCCATTCTTCTGCCTCATTTAGTCTATTCTTGGTTCCTTCTAGTGTGTTATTCATTTCACTGATTTTATTCTTTAGCTCTGTTTGGGTATTTATATTTTCCAGCTCTTTGCTAAAAACTTCACTCTGTGCGTCTATATTTCTCTTGAGTTCTCTGAACATCTTTGCCGTCAACACTTTAAACTCTTACACTGCCTATCTCCTCATCACTTATTTCTTCTTCTGGGATTTTATCTTTTTCCTTGGCCTGGAAGATATTCCTTTGTCACCTCAAATTGTCTATCTTTCTAGTTGTATTTTTAGGCAGGTTAGTTACAGTTCTCAACCGTAGAAAAGTGACCCTCTGTGGGAGACATCCTGTGCATCTCGGGAGTGCACTCCTCTCTTGTCACCCAAGGGCCGGGGTCCAACTGGTCCCAGAGTAGTCTGGCCTGTGTTTGTGGATTCCTTCCACAGGCTTTGGGATTATTTTCTTATTTCTAGTTTCTGCCTCTGGTGGATGAGGCTGAACTAGAGGCTCATGCAGGTTTCCTGGCAGGAGGAGCTGGTGCCTGCCGGTTGCTGGGTGAAGCTTGGTCCTAGACCTCTGGTGGGTAGGGCCTTGTCCAGAGACATTTGCGGCTCAGGAAGTCTGCTGATGGGTGTAACTGTGTTCCCACCCAGTGTGGTGTTTGGCCTGAAGCTTTCCTACAGGCTTTCAGGTGGGGCTGTCTTCTTGCTAATGATCAGGTCAAGATTTCAGCCTCCAGGGAAGCTCATGTAGATGAACACTCCTGGAATGTCCGCCACCAGCTTTTATGTCCCCTAGATGAGCCACAGCTGTCCCCTGCCTCCCCAGGAGACCCTCCAAAACCAGCAGGCAGGCCTGGCCCAGGTTCCTATGAAATTACTGTCTCTGCCCTTGTACCTGGTGCGGTGAGATTCTGTGTACATGTCCCAAGAGAATAAAGTCTCTATTTCCTCCAGTCCTGTGGGGCTCCTGGAGTTAAGCCCCACTGGCCTTCAAAACCAGATGTCCTGGGGTCTCCTCCCTCCCAATGCCAGAACCCTGGGTTGGGGAGCCTGACATGGGGCTTAGAACTCTCACTCCTGTGGGAGGGCCTCTGCAACTTGGTTATTCAGTTTGTGGGTTATCCACCTGGGGGTTATGGGGCCCAATTATATCACAAGCACTCCCCTCCTACCGTCCTGCTGTGGTTCCCTCTTCATGTTTCCAGTTGAAGATCTTTTTTATTAGATTCCAGTCTTTTTTTCTTCAGTGATTGTTTAGCAGTCAGTTGTGGTTTAGTTGTAGTTGCCCAGACAGGCTCCCTCCTCCACCAGCATCTCTGCCCCACTGAGGGCAGCAGCCAGAGGCCTCTTCATGGCACGAGGATGCCACCTGGTGTCTCTGATGAGTATAGCAGACACAGGCAGTCAGAATTAATTCCCTGCCCAGGCAGGAGCACCTCGCAGCTCAGATAGGAACGTGCGGGAGGAGGGGGAGAGGGCAGGGCCCATTTTATTTGTCCCTGTTCTGGATGCTTTCCCTGCATTGATCTCATGCAACCCTCACTTTAGCACTACAAGAACCACTTCCTATGTATGTAGCAGAGGCTCAAGAAATACACGTGACAAAGAGATAAAACAGCAATTCCTCTTATATGAGGTCTCTAGAGTAGCCAGAATCATAGAGACAGAAAGTAAAGTGGTGAGTGCCAGGGCCTGAGTGTGGGGGAGGGGTGGGGAGTTGCGTTTAGTGGGTGCAGAGTTTCGGTTTGGTGGGATGAAAAAGTTCTGGAGATGGATGGTGGTGATGGTTGCACAACAACATGAACATACTTAATGCATCCGAACTCAACACTTTAAAATGGTTAAAATGCTACATTTTATGTTATATATATTTTACCACAATATTTACCAAAATTTACCAAAAAGAAATGCATGTGAGTGCGTGAATCAAGTAAGAGATGAGCAAATGAATAAAAATGCATAAGCGAGTAAATGAATGCGTAATCACAATAACAATAATGTTTACTGAATACTTAGTGTCAGTCATTGTGCAAAATGTGTTTGGACACATAAGTATTTTTGTTAAGGTCAGCAATGTGCCCAGCCCTGCAGGAGGCTGTTGGCGTACAGCAGTGAGCAAAGTTTTTACCATGATAGAGCTGACATTTTGTGGGAAAGATAGTGAACAAGGGATAGTAAAATGTCAGACAGTGGTACGTGCAACAAAGAAAAAAATAAGGCAAAGTAAAAGGATAAAAAATAGCTTGGAGGGAGACAGGAGAGCTCTTTCAGACAGGCATAGTCTGGGAAGGCCTCTCTGAGAGGTAGTATGTAGGCATTACTGGCTTGATCCTTACCACACCCCATGAGGTAGGTGCTGTGATCACACCCATTTTACAGATGAAGCATCTGAGGCTCAGGCGTGGCTCAGGGCTGCCACAGCTATAAAGCGGTCCAGCCAGAAACTGAACCCAGGTCTGTTGGAGTCCAGCACTAGAGCTCTTAACCATAATGCGAATAAGTGTGAGAGTGGAGTCTCTCAGCTCATGCTCTGTAGGTGCATACTCCAACTCTGAGGGCCTCAGGGCTAAGTCCCAGAGCATGAGCCTGGCCCCTTCTCTCCTGGCCATCAGGCAGCAATAAGAGACACAGAGGAATTCATGTGTCCACCAGGTGGCGCTGCTGCCTGACTTAGAAGCCCCAACAGAGATGGTCAGAACCCTCCATCCCGCAGATCAGTCTTTGCCAGGCTGGAAGAGGGACCTGGCCATCAGAACCATTCTGAAAGGACAGTAGCCCTCCAGACGTTTCATATGAGGATGAGAAGCCTCATGTGGGATTGCTGTCGCCGTATGTGTGAGGCAGACGGGCCAGCTCCAGAACACCAGCCCTGTAGGTCTTACAGTTACGACCTCAGGCAGGTGCTTCCTCCTCTGAAGATGGGGCTAAAAATCCCTTCCTTGAAGGTTGTTGGGAAGATTCAAGGAGCTCATATATTCATTTATTTGAAGGAATTTCTTGAGAAGCTCCTGTATGCCAGGCCCTGGGGATTCAGCAGGGATACGTGACCCAAGGAGACCCCTTCTAGTGGGGAATGAGAGAGCAAACAAGAAAAATAAGGTACATATTAAATCAGGGAAGGAGGTAAGGAAAAACACGTATAAAGCCTAGAAGGCAGGTGGGAAGTGTCTAGTCAGCAGGTTAAATACCTGCTGGGAAAGTGACATTTGAGCAAAGGTGGAGCCATGGCCATCAGTAAGGATACAAGGTGAATAGCATTCTAGGCAGAAGGAGTAGCAAGGAGGCCGGTAGGACCAGGAGAAGAGGCCAGAGCAGGCACTAGATGATGAAGGGCATTCTTGGTCCTGCTGGAGAGAACCAGGCTTTTACTCTGAATAAGATGGGAGGCCCATTTCAACAATGAGACAACAGGACTCTTAAATAGTAACAAGGTCCTTCTAGCTATTTGATAAGGACATAGTAGATGCCTAATAAATGGTGGCTTTTTATACTAGTCAGGATAGCCTGTTATGCTAGGTAACAAGTAACCCCACATCTCAGTGGCTTAAAGCAACAAAGGTTTATTTCTTGCTCACATTACATGTCCAGTGAAAGATGGGCCCAGGTAGGTGGGGGCCCTTCACTTAGGGATCCAGCTGATTGAGGGGCTGCCAATTTATTAAACTGATGTTCCAACGTAGGGCTTCAGGGTGACTGAGCCAGGGGAAGGGAGTGCTGAAAAGCTGAGCAGCAGTGGTGACACCTAGATGCTTCCAACGAGAAATGACATGCAGCACTGCCTCTCACTGTCTGGTTCACTGATCAGAGGGAGCCGCAGGCCCATGCCCAGCTTCCAGGGTGCACTAGTCAGGGCTCTCTAGAGAAACAGAACCAATAGGAGATGTATTTCTAGCTATATCTATCTATATCGATATCTATATTTATATTTATATCTACATCTATATCTGTCTGTCCATCCAAAGAGATTTATTACAAGAATTGCCTCATGCTAATGGAAGCTGAGGAATTCCACAATCTTCTGTCTGTGAGCTGGAGCCCCAAGAGGGCAGATGGTGTAGTTCTAGTCTGAGTCCAAAACCTGAGAACCAGGAGAGCCAACAGTATGAGCCCCAGTCCGAGAGCAGGAGAAGACAATGTTCCGGCTCAGCAATCAGGCAGAGGGAGAGAATTCTCCTGTTCTCCTACTTTTTGTTCTACTCAAGCCCTTCACAGGTTGGGTGATGCCCACCTGCCAGAAAGGAGAGCCCAGTCTTCTTTCCTCAGTCTGTCAATACAAATACAAATCTCTTCTGGACACACTCTCACAAACACACCCAGAAATAGTGTTTAGTCAGATATCAGGCTACCCCATGGCCCAGTTAATACATGAAATTAGCCATCACAAGGTGAAGGGACGTGCAATCCTACAGATACTCAGAATAGGGAAGTAGGGTTAGCAGTGGACACCACTGCTATTATGATTCCTGTAACGAGCTTTGACTACTGGCCTTAATTTTTTTAATTAAAAATTATAAACATCCTCTCCTGAGGGGAGGGTAGAGTAACTGCCTCCACTTCCCAGGGAGAGTGTCTGTGCTGAAATCTGGTGGGGACTCTTAGGAAGAGTAGAATCAGTAGCTTCCCCATCCACCCGGCTTCCCACAACAGGAATCCAGGTGTCATTGCAGACTTTGAATGCTCCCTCCCCACATCCAGTCATCACGTCCTGTTTATTTCATCTCCTAAAACCCTACTGGAGTGTATCCTCATCTCTCAGCCCTAGCCACAGACCACTGCCTGGCTCTGATTACCAACATCTCCCACCACAGTACAGCCACAGTTGTCCGGGGGTCTCCCCACCCCAGCCTTGCTGGTGCTGTCTCTCCAGATGGCTGCTCTGACCATGTGGATTCCCTTCTCTGCTCTCTCCCCGGGGGCTCCATCTGGTATCATAATAAAACCCAAGCACTTCTCCTGGGGTTCAGGCCCTTTGGGATCCAGCCTTCTCTGATGCTGTAGCCTCCCCTCGCTCCATTTCTGACCACAACTTCTGTGCTCCAGGCCCACTGGTCATCTGGTTCTTCTCTCTACTTTCCCATGCCTCTGTGTGTCATCCCCTCCCTCCTCCTCCATTGGAAAAACTGCTCATGGCTCAAGACCCAGCTCAAATGTCACTTTCTATGTGAAGCCTCCAGATGTCTGTCTGGCAGAGGGATGGCGCTCCGCTGCCCCCAGCACATCCCCACACCGAGCACCAGACATGCAGTGTTGTCATTTATTCCCTCCTCCAGCCCCCACTGGAAAATATATTGCACACTGAAATCTAAAACCTACACTCATGCTGGATGCAGAAGTTTCTCAAACACTATTTTCCCTTGCTAGCTGCTATGCACGCTAATGTTTTCTATTATAACCTATTCTGTTTCACTTTTTAAAATATGCTGGTGGATCCATTAAATTCACTTTGTGACAGTCTGAAGAACACTGCAGGGATTGCATCCTTAATCCTCTCTCCATCTCTCAGAGCTTAAGACATTAATATGTATTTGTTAAAATAAATGAGAAAGCGACTGGGGGGATGGTTATTTACATGTGAGTGGGTGAGTGAGTAACTGAATGATTAAGCAGATAAACTGACGAGTGAATAAGTGAATGACTGAGTGAGCAAATGAATGAATGAAGTGACTGTTGCAGGGACCAGCAGCATAAGCCACTGGGTTGCCCCTGCACTTAGTGCAGGGTTTTTCCAGGTATGGTTCCAGGGGAGCAGAGTAAGAACGCAGGTGCCCAATACCCACTCAAACCTACTGAATCAGACTTTCTGGGATGAGGCATAGGTATCTGTATTTTTGAAAGGAGCCCAGGTGATACTGAGGTGTGCTAAAGTTTGAGGATTCTGCTCTGGCACCAAACTGAGCTGCTGTTGGAGGGGACATGGCGAAGGGAGTAGAGCAGAAGCAACAAAGACAGATAACAGCCCCCCTGAATCCTTCTCTGACTTCTGTGGAGGGGAAGGAAGGGAGAGACTTCCCGTGAGCCTGCTCCTCCGCCACGCCCTGCCACGGCCCAGCAACGATGAGGCGACAGAACCCCATCCTGCACTGCTGATGTTTGAGCAGGAGGTGGTGGTCGCCATGGCAGCACATTCAGAGATGCAGAGTCACCTCCAGTTTCAGCATCTGGAAAGGGTCAAGCCTTTGGGACACGAAGAAGGAAGGGAAATCACTCTCCCAGCATCGTTGTAACTAACAAAGCCGTGGCATGGACCCCATGGGGAACTCACAAGCTAGGAAGTGGTGTCCCCATCTTGCAGTTTGGCAAACTGGGGCTGGAGTCACTTGCCAACCCAGTCAGTGGCAGGACTGGTATTTGAATCGAGCACCACAGATTTCAAAGCCTGTACTCTTGTCCCCCTCATAGGTGCATCTCGGGGAAGTGACGGGCAGGGACACAGAGACCATAGAATCCCCTTGGCATTGGTGTTGGGGCAGGTGCATCTATGTCGACTTGGCACCTACCTAGGAAAGTTCACACTTGCACAGACCCACAAGTGGAAAAGCTTCTATAATGTGCCCATACATGCATGCATGTAGCATATGTGTACACACTCAAAGAAAATGTACACACACACAAGCAGGTTCAGGTACACATACAGACACATGAGCGGGCACACACCTGTATATACACAGAGGCACACATAGAACTGATTGCCTTAGTGGTCCTGAGTTAGCATTTGTCCACGTATCCACTTCTGATGTGGGACTTTGAGTTCCTCTAAGAGGGGGATCTATTCAGTACCCGTTGAGTCTGGCTCAGCCATGAGACTTTCTCCGACCAATGGAATGTTAGCAGACACAATGCAAGTGGAGTCTTGAAAAAGTGTGTGGTTCTCTCTCTTGATCTTTGCCTTCGCCGTGAAGCCATGCCTATAACGTTAGAAGACAAGACATGTGGAGCAGAACCAGGGCACCCCTTTTGTCCCAGCTGAATCCAACCTAGAACCAGCCAACCCATGGTCAACCATCACAAGTGGGAGACCAGATAAAACCAGAAAAACCACCCAGCAGAGCACACATGACTCATGAGCCAATTAAATATTTATTGTTGTGTCCCACTGAAGTTTTATGGCTGTTTGATACACAGCATTACTGTACCAGTAGATAGCTGATATATATATACACACACACCAAAGGAGAATTTATGTAATGTGTATTGGCCTTTTAAGATCTGGGAGGGCACCCTATTAATGTGTTCACCTGATGTCATACGGTTTTGTAAAATTTGCAAAAGTAATCTTTTTTAAATAACAGCTTGAGATATAACTCACATACCATAAGACTCACTTAAAGTGTACAGTTCAGTGTTTTTTTTAGAGTTGTACAACTGTCAGCACTACCTTATTCCAGAGCTTTTTCATCACCCCAGAAAGAAACCCCATACCTATTGGCTGTCACTCTCCATTCCTCTCCTTACAGCCCCGGGCGATCAATAATCAATCTGTATGGATTTGCCTGTTCTGGACATTTCATATCAATGGAATCATATAGTATATATGGCCTTTTGTATCTGGCTCCTTTCACTGAGCGTAATGTTTTCGAGGCCCCTCCATGCTAAGTATGTATTAGTACTTCGTTTTATAACCGAGTAATATCCCGTTGTATGGATCGACCACATTTTCTTTATCCATAGATGATCCATTATCCATCAGTTGATGAGCATTTGGGAAAAGTAACACATTCTATCACAATTGGTGAAGACTGCTCTGCCCTTGCCTGGGTCACACGTCCCTCATGACAGCAGCATTTAGGGGAGGCTGAGCTGGGGATGCAGGTAGTTTGGGACCGTGTGGTCTGTGTGTGTGGTTTGACACCTCTCCCCTAGGCAGTTTGCTATTAGCCATCCTGGCTATCAGCAGTGGCCTCCGGGGATGGTGCTGCTGCCTGGCACTGACTCCACTGCATTGGGACTGCATTGTAGGAATGAGGCCTCTGGTTGTGCTAAACTGTCCCAGTGTGTGCGCTGGTGCCTCGTGTGCCGGATATATGTGGGTGATAGGAAACAAGAATGGAAAGGTACAGAGCCAGAAACTCGTCTTGGAAATGGAAATGGAAGATTCTTCTAATCACCAGACGTGTAGTGTTATAGTTGGATTCAGTTCTTTTTCTCCATTTGGGCGTGTGATTGACAAGGCCACATATGCCCAGATCTGCAACAAATACCATTCCAAGCACACTATATATTTTTTTTCTTTTGCCATAGGAAATATACAGAATAGAGCTGATCAGAGTTCCTGTGTCCATCAGGCCCAAAGGCAAAGCCGAGCTAAGCAGCATACATCTGCACAAAGTTGTGTTTTATGCATCTTAACTCTTAGTAAAAGCAAACTGCAATCACCATGCCAGACAGAACACTGGGTTATCTTTCTTTTCTCACTATAGAAAATATTATTAAAATCCTGCTTATATGGAGAGGCTATCAGAGAATATACAGGCCCCTCAAAAAAGAGTAGAAAATGCATTTCTGATGGTATCAGGGAGTTAATGAAATTTATGTGATTTTTCTAGCTTTTGTGATATTTCTGGTATTTGTCATTTTTTTAAAAAAGTGATCATTAAAAAGTCTAAATATGTGGGTACATGTGTACTTAAATTTGTATAGATGATTTTGAAATCTTTGTCCCCCAAATTGTATAAACTTTAACCCCCCCCAAAAAAATAAACCGTGGCTCCATCCCTGATACACACCAGTGCACAGAGCCTATGCATGTGTGCACATGTGCACAGATCTGGGTATCCACACGTCAGCCTGCACCCCGGGCAGGGGCTCTCCAAGGTCAGGGATGGGAAGAGGAATTGCGGCTCTGCTGTTAGGAGGCAAGTGACCCCTGAATCACAGATGCCATCCCACCTTTCAGAAGCCCCAGGAAGACTCAGAGACACTCCCCAGCACCGGTTCATCCCTGACAGTGCCTTTTTGCTTCCAGTGCTGCTCAGCCCCTCCAACATCCCTACCCTTTCCAGCCCAGCTTTCCCTCTCCCTTCTTCCAGGCTTCTGGGAATCTCTGGCAGCCTCCTCTGTTCCTGCAGGATCTCACTGGCTAGCCCACACTCAGGGTGTGAAGTGAGGGTGAATGACCCTTCCTGGGGACATTTGAAAGCAGTGCTCATCCCAAAGGAGCAGCCTCCGGATCGTGGCGTTTTGTCCTGGCTGAGAACGGCAAGTGGGAATGTCAGGGAACTGCCAGGCCTCCCATGTCACATCTCCTGTTCGCTCCCAAGTTTCTGGCTGCATCACTTCCATTTCCCTCACTCATCTCTCTGCTTCTCTTCCAGATTGTGTATCTGGTGGACTTCCATCCAAGGCTGGATGTCCAGAAGGGGCCAGGATTTTCAAAAGATGTATTTCTCCAAGACTCAGAGGGATTGGCAGAAATGTCTGAGGCCGGGCATACTCCCCAAGGCCCCTCCAAGCTGCATGTCACCTCCTGCAGCATTTCATCTGGGTCTGAGTTCTGGTCCAGCTGGGGCTGGGCTGGATGGCTGTCCTTGGGCTCCTTCCATGGGAGAGACACTGGGGAAGCTGGCTGGGCCTCCCCCGGCGGCAATGCTCCCTCCTCCCTTTGGGGGACACTGTCAGGACCCCTCTGCCCCCTCCTCAGGTGATGTCACAGGAGCTGGCCCACATGCCCACAGTAAAACCTTGATGACACCTCTTTCTGTTGGCTTCTCTCCTGCCCCACCTCACCTCCCTTCTCCCTCCTTGCTGCTCTCCTGGGTCCCCTCCCAAATAAACCCCTCGCGCCAAGTCCCCACCTCAGGCTCTGCTCTCAGGGACTCAGGCAGAGACTCTTCTCACAGAGGCTTTCCCCACCTCTCAGAGGAGCATGGGTCACCCCCATAAACCTGGCTACCTCCTACATTTCCACCCACAGCATTCATCATCCTTGAGTTACCAAGCAAGGGCCTGCTGCCTGACATGCATAGAAGCCAACACTACGGCATCGGCTTCTGAGAAAAGAAAAGGCTTTATTGCGAGCTCAGTTATCAAGGAGACAGGAGGCAAGGCTCTCAAATCTGTCTCCCCGATCTGGGGTTCAGGGCAGAATTTAAGAGGTCGGGGAATTTCAAGCTTGGAAGCCAAATTTTCCTTATTGAAGGACTTTTCACTTCATCAAGGGCTCTGGTGGCAACATTTCCATGCTTTGAGTTCTGCAGACTGAAGATTCTTCGTTCTGGGGTCATCCTTCAAGATGTGGGCTCCCGTTGTCTCTGAAAAATAAGTCAAGATTTGATCAATCAACAACCTACTTAAGGAGGCAAAACCAGTTTAAGCTGGTGCTGTTTCACTTGTGATCAAAAACTATTGTGTAGTTACTTATTCACGTCTCTCCCCCAGCTTGATTATAAACTCCACGCCATGATGAAGCTATCCTGTTAACCCCTTCATGCCCAGAGCATATAGCAAGCACTAGGTGTTTGTTGAATGGCTGAATGGTTGGCAGGGAGCAGATGAAGTGGATACAGTTGCTGTCACACACCAGCTTTGCCACACTGATAAGAGTCTTGCTGAATTGTTCCTATGAGGGAACAAGGCCCTGCCCCACAGGGCTGTCCTGGGGGAAGGAGGCCTTAAGCCCTTTGAACTGTGTAAGGGGATGAGCAGAAGGAAATGATGACTGTGACATCCAGAGAAGTTCCAATTCCAGGCCTTCCCAGACCTGCCTTGGAGATTTAGAGGAGCAGGAATTCGCACTTGGTGAGCATCTGCTTTGTGTCTAGCATTTGGTGGACATGGCCACGTGTATGCGTTGGCCTGTGTCCTGCCATATGGAGAGCTGTAATGGGTAAGGCCTGGCTCCACTCACACTGGTGGACTCACTATTGGGTCAGTAAACTACACCAGGTCTGTCTTCATCTTTGGCAACAAGAATAGAAGACACCCTTACTCCGCATAAGCAAGACGCCTCCGTAGCAACGGTAAGAACCATTGTTGTCCCCTTTTGACAGATGGGAAAACCTCAGATCAGAGTGTGAAGCCACTTGCCCAAGGGCATGTGGTTTAAAACGAACAAGACATTCCTGCCCAGGTCTGACAGCAAAGCCCAGAGAGGCCTTGCCTCTCCCTGGATCAGCCCCCTGAGCCCTGTTTCTGCATCACCAGAGGAAGGCAAGGGAGCCAGGAATCCTGATTGTTTCCTGGAACCCGGAGCTGCGCCTTCCTGTCCACGTGCAGAACGCAGACAAGAAGGGTGCAGGCAGGGAGCCCACAGAATAGGAAACAAACACCAACATTCCCTTAATGGCCGGGAGTCATCCGAATGCCCTGAGCCAAATTCTCTTCCCATGGCAACCCCAACACAAAGGCCATCCAGGAAGACCAGGCTAGGGGAGCCTGAGCCTGGGCCAGAGGGTGGAGCTGGGCCCCACGCATCACCTCACCCTCAGGGGAACCCTGCAAGGTTGGCACGGCACCCCTGTTTTCCAGAGAAAGAAAGGGAGGCTCAGGGGTTGCAGTCGCCCAGGTTCACACAGCTGGTCTGCGACTGAATCAGGCTCCAGCATGCAGTCTGAACCTGGAGTCCGCATTCTTTATGGTTGCCACGTTGCCCCACCTAAAAAGAGAATCTTTTTAAAACAAAAACGTAGCAGTATAGAACTCAGTTGCTTGCTGTAACTGACTAAAGCTCAATTACACTGCTGTGATTGATACACAGGGCGAAGAAGAACCGTGAATCCTTAACCACTGTCATCCTGCCTGGGTCAGGTCTGGGTCCTACCGTTCTAGAACTTCTGGTCGACCTTTTGTCATCTTATTTTTTCACATATCTTACCTTATTGGTGCCCCCCTCCACCACTCTGTGAGGTATATGTGGAGGGATCTAGTCCTAGCTCCATTTTACAGGTGAGGAAATTGAGGCCCAAAGAGGTTAAGCAAGTTTCCCAAGGTTACACAGCTAGGAAGTGGTGGCAACAGTATTTGAAGCCAGACTGGATCCCGTGCCCATTCTGTTAACCACTATGCTTCACCAGGCTGTTAAGAAAACAAAATTCACCTGAGTAAATTTAAAGCTCTTACTGGCTTTATTCAATGACTGACGAATCAGACAGCATCCCAACCAGCAAACAGAAAGGAGCTCTGAGGAGCTGTACAAACTGAAAGAGCTTCATAGGCAGAACAGGGTGGGACAAGGAATTTACAGAAGTGAAGAGCTGTTTGTCTGTGGCAAGGTCACCTTTCTTTAGGGGACAGCAGGCTTCCATCAGGCAGATTACCTCACTTGTGCTAACCAGGTGATTCCATATTGGCTGGTTTAAGTTTCCATTCCTGGGAGGAGGCTGAAAATGTAATTAAATTAAGGCATTAAGTCTCGGTTTGGTAGAGTGGGGTTTAGTGACTCTATCTTGGGTCCGCTGCCTCTTTTTTTTAACAGGGCTCTGGGTTAGATGCTTTACAATCATTACTTCAGTTAATCCTGGTGGTAATCTCGCAATGTAGGGGGAATTATGTAACCCTACTTTGCAGTTAAAGCATCAGAAACTTGGGGAGAGGAAGACACTTGCCCAAGTCTCATAACAGGCAGCATCTGTCCACCAGGAAAGTCCCAGAGATACACGCCTTGATTCTCCTGGAGAGTGACAGTCGTGTTTTTCCATTGTGGTGCTGGGCTTCTGTACTTGTCCTGGAGCTGTACAGATGTGAATTCTGGACAAGCTTGTGGAGGCTGCCTGGCTTACCCTGGATCTGGGATGGGGATGCTTCAGTAACTTTGCAGGTCAGTTAGTTGGTGTGGCCTGGAGTCTTCTCAGCCATCAACATAGAAAGAGAAAAGGAACTCCATGACCCATTACCTTTCTCCCATTGTCATTTCACTGGGTCTTTGAACCTTGCCAGTAGGAATGATCTCCCCATCTTGCAAATGAAGAAACAGAGGCTCAGAGAGGGAAAATGACTCACCCAAGGCATGGATCCCAACCTAGGGCTGCCCAGCAAGTGGAGTTCCTCCCTTTGCTCCAGACACCCTAAATCTTGAGGCCCCACTCATGAGGGTCTCCTAAGGCCTTGAAAAGTGGATGAAAACATCAGTTACCTACCTTTCTCTTCCTTTATTCTTGCTGCTTGGCCCCCACCAGGCTCGCTACCAGATTGGGGCTCCACACCAAGGCTGTTTTCGTCCAGCCCTGTGCCCTCCAGACAGCATGAGCCTTCCCCTTTTCCTGACCTCTCTTTCTAGATGGGAGCCTAGGGAGAGCTAAGCAGAGACAAGGCCAGGTGCCAGAGGCCTGAAAGGCTTACAGCTCTTGCCAAGGAAAATGTCAACCTTTATAGGGAGAAGATGGTCTTTCACACACTCCAGACCGAATCCCCACTTCCTTGCCATCATATGCCTGAAAGAAGTGTCCTCTTAGGAAGTAAAGGACCAAGTTTTTCACACTGGTTTAAGAGATGTGGTGACAAATGGAGAGAAATAAGAAAGAGCCTTGACTGGCCAGAGAAGAAGAAGATGTCTTTTGGATCTTAGGCCCTGACAAAGCTGTGGAACCTTGAGCTAGTCACTTTCCTTCTCTGGGCCTTGTGTACAAAATAAGAAAGTTGAACTAAATCATCTCTAAGTTTCCCTCCATTCAGCCCTGACATTCTGTTCATTGAAATTCAGTGTGACCTGTGTCTGTTTTGCTCAAAATAATCCTTGTCTGTCAGTTGGAGACTGGATAAATTCAGGTCACCAGTAAAAAAAAAAGAATGGCTACAGGTTAATGCAACATCATGGATGAATATCAGAAATACTATATGGAGTGACAGAAACTAGACACTTAAGACTACAGACTGTATGAGTCCATTATACAAACTTAAAAACAGACAACACTTAACTGTGGTGATAAAAGTCAGAGAGCGGTTGCTTTGTATGTTGGGGTGGTGGTTGTTGACTACAAAGGAGCACGGGGAGTTTTGTGGGGAGATGGAGGTGTTCTACATCTTGATCTGGACAGAGGTTACAGCAGTCTAAATAGAGGTGAAAAATTCATCAAGCTGTACACCTAAGATTTGTGCATTTTACTGTATTTAAGTAATAATGAAATACTATTATATAATTATATAAATCCTAATACACAAACATCATATATGTATATATAATCATGTATGTGTGTGTGTGGTTTCTAGAATTATTCTCAATGAAAACCCCTAGAAGTGTCCAAATGCCAGGTTTTCACAAAGCAATAAACAAAGTATACTCCTGGGTGTGCTCATGCTCTAAAAGGAAGAAGAATGAGCTGATCCTTTTTGATACGAAGTTCTCATTGTGACCAAGCTTTGGGAAATGGAAATGCCACTTTATCCAAGAGACAGGAGAAGAGAAAGCTTAGGTTGGAGGAAGTCTGCTGAAGGCTCAGGGGAGCCCAGTCAGTGCTCCCTGATGGGAACGAAGCCCAGAGACTTGTTTTCCAGACATGGCGGATCACCACCAAGCCCTGCCCTTCTCGGCACAGCCAGAGGCTTTAGGGGAAGGCCATGTGGTATGGTCCAGACCCTGTCCAGCTTCAGGCCTCTGAGCACCTCCACGGGCATCTGCCTGTCACCCCCAGGTCCATGCTCAGGTCTCGGTGGTGTCCTGGTGGCTGTTTCTGTCCGCTGTGTGAGTCAGCTGGGGCTGCGGTAACAAAGTGCCACAGACTAGAGCTTAAACAACAGAAATGTATTTCCTCACAGTCTGCAGGTTGGAAGTCCAAGATCAAGATGCTGACAGGCTGGTTTCTTTTGAGGACTCTCTCCTTCCTTGTGGATAACGGACCTCTCCCTGTGTCCTCACATGGCCTTCCCTTTATGTGTGTCTGTGTCCAAATTTCTTCTTAAAAGGACACCAGGAATCTTGGATTACGGCCCTCCCATATGCCCTCTTTAGAAGTCCTGTCTCCAAATGCAGGTACATTCTGGGCTTAGGACTTCAGCTTGTGGATTTTAAGGGGACATGATTCAGCCTGTAACACCTATCAAGGACACCGTCTGTCTAGTTGCCAGAGGGAGCTTTCCAAAACACGAACGTGATTGAGTTGCTTCCCACTCAGAAGTATTCCATCCTCAAGATACATTTCAAATCTCTCGCCCTGACTCAAGGCCCCACCGTGGTCTGGCCCCTGCCTCCTGCCCCATCCTCATCTCTCCTCACTCTCCCTCATTCTCTGTGCCCACCACTGCCTCCTTCCCACTCCCCTTCTGCCCTGGGGCCTTTGCACAAGCAGGCCCCTCTGTCTAACGTGCCTGTGGCAAAGTCACTTGTTGAGGAACTCATTTCTGACTGATTCTCACCCTTGCAAATGACTCGGGAAAATGAGAAGCCTTTATCAATTTCTCCTCTCTCACCAAAACCCGTGTATAATTCTCAGTGTGCATTCTGACACTTCCAGGAGCTTTTGTGGTTCAGAGTCTCAAACAGAACTTCCCAGGCCTATGGAAGGGCCCTCTCCTCCACGAGAATTTGGGTAGAGAGGGGAATCTGTGGAGGGAGGCTGGGGCAGGGACAGAGATCTGACTGAGGAGGAGGGGGCTGGGAACGAAAGGGTTTCTCAGAGTTGTTGGCTTTGCAAGGTGGGAAGAGGGGCAGTGTCCCTGTAGTTGCAGAATGCCTGCGGAGGCTGGAGAGACAGTCCTGAGAGCTTGAGGCACGCAGGTTTCTGCAGCCAGACATGTGGCTGGCAGTAAGGGGGAGCTTTTGGAGGCAACAGAGCTTGGTTGATGGAGCACAGAGAAGCAGACAAAATAGCTCCTTTGGGGAGCAGAAGAGTAAATGACCACAATAGCCTCTCTGTGGACTAGGGAGTAGGCCCCCTCCCCATTTTCCCATTGTCCTGGAAGCCCCCAG
Source organism: Camelus bactrianus (assembly GCF_048773025.1). NCBI lineage: Eukaryota > Metazoa > Chordata > Mammalia > Artiodactyla > Camelidae > Camelus > Camelus bactrianus. Next base: position 5,272,793 of record NC_133555.1, on the reverse strand, counting down.
CCTTGATTCTTGTTTCAGCCTAAAAGAGAGTAGCCCACAAAAACATGCCTGAGACAGGTGTTTGCCAATCCAGTGAGTGTGGGTAGAGGGACACCCTTATGTGATTGAGACAAATAAGATAATGTGACTTTGTGTGTGCCCGTATGTTGTGGAACAAGTTGGTCCCTACCTGTGATAGTCAATTTTATATGTCAGTTTGGCTGGACCACAGATAAATTTGGTCAGATATTATTCTGGATGTTTCTGTGAAGGCACTTTTTGGATGAGATCAACATTTAAATTGATGGACTTTGAGTAAAGCAAATTGCTCTCTATAAGGGAGGGTGGGCCTCATCCAATCAGTTGAAGGCCTTCATGGAATAAGCAATAGAATTCCTCCAAGCAAGGAGGAATTCTGCCAGCAGATGGCCCTTCGACCCATCTTTTCCTTGGGCCCCTAATCTGCCAGCCTACTCTGCAGATTTTGGATTTATCAAGCCTGCACAATTCTGTGAGCCAATTCCTTACAATAAACCTCTATATATGTATATACACATTCCATTTGTTCTGTTTCTCTGGAGAACCCTAACTAATATACCACCATATGCTTTTTAGGTTGCCTCATGCCACACTGCTCATGTCCTCATTAATTCTGCTCATCCTTTTAGGTCTCTGCTTAGATTGCATTTCCTACAGGAAGTCTTCCCTGACTATCATCAGCCCTACCTCCAAGCTGCAGTGTACTCAAGGAAGCCTTCCTCTGTGTATGCACTCTGTTGTAGTCCTTGTCAAACTAAGCTTTAATTTTCTCATTATAGAAAATTTCAAATTGAGTATTAATTATCTGTGTCCCCAAGTAGATTATGAGCAGAAACTGTGTTTTACTAATAGGTCCTGGTACATAGTTGCTGAATGATGAATGAATGAATGAATGAATGAAAAAATAAGTGTGAATGCTTGTATGTGTTTCTGTTGCTACTGTAACAAATGTTAAAAAGCAAAATTCAACTGAGTAAAGTTTAAAGATCTTACTTGCTTTGTTCAACAACTCATGAGTTGGACAACATCCCACCTAGCAGATAAAAGCTCCAAGGAGCTGTACAAAGTGGAAGAATTTATGGGCAGAAAGGGACAAGGGAGTTAGACTAGCAAAAAGTGGATTGGTTATGGCAAGGTCATCCTCCCGTGGAGGATGGCAGGCTTGTATTAAGCAGATCACCTCGCTAGTGCTGACCAGGTAATTCCTGATTGGCTTAAGATTCAATTCCTTGGAGAAGCTGAAATTGTAGTAAAGTTAGATATCAAGTCTCATCTTGATTATGTAGGACTTAGTATGAATGACTCTATTTTGGGCCTGTTGTCTCTTTTTTAACAATTCCCCCCTTTTAATCAGACTCTCAGCCTCACTAAGAGATGCGATCAAAATTTAAGGCATTAGCACTACTCCCAGCTACCTTCTCTGGGGTTTCACAGTTTTTACTGACCCTCTACATGGTATTTACAGGTCATGACGTCTTGTTGCTGAATCTCTGTGGTATTCACAGGTCACAACTTCAGGTTTGCATTTTTTTAAGTCAGTCATTCTCTTTATTCCTTTCTTGACGCTCTAGTCTTAGGGGGATCATTTGTTTAGTGGTTGGCAGCTACAAATACGAATTTAAAGCTTTTGAGAGGGTAGACTGCCCCAGGGGAACTACTATGATTATTATAAGCAGGATAATTCCCAATGTCTGGAGTGCACTCCAGAGCTGTGTTCCACGAGACCCAGACCAATCAGAATCAAAGAAATCAAAAAACCCCACTGAAGGAGTCTGTTTCTTAGGCCAAGTAGCTTGTTCAGTGATCTTACGTAGCTGAGTTTCAGTTTCTCCAGAAGTATTCCCCCAGGTGCAGCAAGTGGTATTGGCCATAACAGGCACCTCCTTGCTCAGCTGAAAGGAAATCAATCAAGGGATGTCCTGTTATCGAGGACAAGGGTGGCCAGAGAATTTTAAGGATTTTTGTTGGGTAGCTATTGCTTTACCAACAAACTCTGCAAAATCTTCAACAGTTAACAAGAGGTTTCTGATCACAGCCTCATTTGCATTTACTCCTAACATGGGAGGACTGATCTATTGAAGGAAGCTAATTTCGAATCCTGAATGCCTCCTGGTAATTCTTGTTTGAGTCTATGGCTTGGGACTGGAAAGGTGACAGCCATGGAGGTCAGTAAAATTTAAGAGTCTGTAGACCACACAAGAGGTTTTCTTCTGCTGACACTCACCTTCTGTCCCTTCATTTAAACAGAGCCTGGATGCAAGGCTCCCTGGGTTTGGGGGTTTTTGGCCAGAGACAAGGAAATGGACTCCCAGGGTTAGGGGTTCTGACACAGTAGAGAGGAGGCTGAGTTTTGTTTGAGAAACTGAGGTGTTGGAAGTCAGAGAGAAGTTTGTGACAGGCAGAACTAAGGATTGCCAGCAAATCCAGCAGTTGATTTACTGCCTTTGCAGTGGCCTGAGTGAGATACCTGAACAAGTTACCTTTCCAGGCCAGAGCAAGGCAAAAGGTGGACAAATGAATCATAAAGAACTTCATGGCGTTTAAGAATTAGAAAAAAGATGGTCAGAAAGGGGAGGAGGAATAGGAAGAAACATTCTTGATCCTCTTGATCTGATGTCCTGGGAGGAAACAGTCTCCCTCCACGTTGGCCACTTCTTCTCCTAGTCAGTTTAATTTTGAGGCCTCCGGCATTCACACAGGACCAGATGTCAGGCGGGGTCTTTTTCAGTTGTGAAATAGGTGCCTAAGGTTTGATACCTAACTTGTCTGTGGGGTCAGTGGTTATGAATCCTTGGTAGGATCCTTTCCAGGAATCTCACATTTGCAAAAGAATCAGAGTAAAACGATAACTGCCTGTAAATGACAGAAGACTTTAGTAATGGCCGTGGTTAAAGACCTGGTTAGTGTTCATTATAATGCAATTGATAAAGAAGTTTGGTTATTTCTGTGACGTACAATCTTTTAAGATAATAACTTGGTATAACTGATAACGTTATACCAAGACATATCAGAATTGTAGGAATTTCATATAATTTCTGGAACACTTACAACTTATACCTTCATGAATACCATATGAGGAAGGCTTAGCATTACTTCTTATTTAACAATGCTTCCCATCCAATTTAACGTATCAAGTAAGCCTAATTAGATTAACATCTCCCTTTTTATCAGGAGAGAAAAGATCTTCTGAGATGTTGTAGGGGTCCTCTGGAAAATCCCAAAGTTACTTCCAGGTCAAAAAGACTTTATTTAGAATTTGATTTGGTGAAGTTTGTAAAAAAAAAAAAATCAAAATTTTGGACACTTGACTAAGTATCACAGATCATCATGAAACAATACATAGTTACCTATTTAATCAAAGTGACAATAAAATATTTCAGAGGCAAATATGAAAGGTTACATAGTTGTAAGAAAAACATAGTTTTTTTTTGGTTTTTTTTGTTTTTTACTTTTCAGAAGACTCAGTTTTCTTAAATATTCAAAGACCCGATGAAGACAGCACAAAGCAAAGAAAATTATTTTGGTAAGACATTCAATCTAGACAGATTACTGAAATGGTAAAGAAAAAAACTTCACAGTATCTTTCTTATAAAGAACAGACCAATAGTCCAAAGAAACTTTGAGGAAGAAAACAAAATTCTGATTTCACACTGTGTACTTCTGATATAAAAACCTCTTTACCTGCATCTATTGAGATGATCATGTGATTTTTGTCCTTTAGTTGATGTGATGTATCACATTGAGTGATTTGTGTATGTTGAACCATCCTTGTGTCCCTGGCATGAATCCAACTTGATCATAGTGTATGATCTTTATGTGTTGCTGGATTCTGTGTGCTAATATATTGTTGAGAATTTGTGCATCTATATTCATCAAAGATATTGGCCTGTAACTTTCTTTTTTGGTAGTCTCTTTGTCACTGGTTTTGGTACAGGATGATGGTGGCTTCACAGTATGAGTTTGGGAGTATTCCTTCCTCTTCAGTCTTTTGGAAGAATTTGAAAAGGATCAATACAAGTTCTTCCTTACATGTTTGGTAGAATTCCCCAATGAAATTATCTTGTCCCAGACTCCTCACAAAAACTACTAGAGCTGATAAATGCATTCAGCAAGGTAGCAGGATACAAGATTAACATGCAGAAATCTGTTGCATTTCTTTACACTAAAAATGGAATATCAGAAAAGGAAAGGTTTAAAATCCCCTTTAAAATCATATCAAAAAATGAAATGAAATACATAGGAAAAAACCAACCAAGGAGGTGAAAGACTTATACACAGAGAACTATAAAACATTGATTAAGGAAATTAAAGGTAATTTAAAGAAATGGAAAGATATCCCATGCTCTTGGATTGGAAGAATTAATATTGTGAAAATGGCCATCCTACCCAAAGCAATACAGGTTTAATATGATCCTTATCAAATTACCCAGGACATTTTTCACAGAACTAGAACAAATAATCCTAAAATTTATATGGAATCACAAAAGACCCAGAATTGCCAAAGCAATACTGAAGAAAAAGAAAGAAGCTGGAGGAATAACTCTCCCAGACTTAAGAAAATACTACAAATCTACAGTAATCAAAACAGCATAATAGTGTGCATAAACAGAAATATGGATCAATGCAACAGAATAGAGAGCCCAGAAACAAACACACAGACCTGCAGTCAATTAATCATTGACAAAGGAGGCAAGAATATATAATGGAGAAAAGACAGTCTTTTCACAAGGTGTTAAGAAAGCTGGACAATCGCATGTAAATCAATGAAATTGAACACTCCCTCACACCATACACAAAAATAAACTCAAAATGGCCTAAAGACTTAAACATAAGACAAAACACCATAAACCTCCTAGAAGAGAACATAGGCAAAACATTCTCTGATATAAATCATAGCAGTGTTCTCTTATTTATTTTAGAAATAAAAGCAAAAATAAACAAATGGTACCTAGTTAAATTTACAAGCTTTTGCATAGTAATGGAAACCATAAATAAAATGAGAAGACAACTTATGGGATGGGAGAAAATATTTGCAAATGATGCAACTTGGTAAGAGCTTAATTTCCAGAATATACAAACAGCTCATTCAACTTAACAACAACAACAACAACAAAAACCCAATCCAAAAATAGGCAGAGGACCTAAACAAACATTTCTCCAATGAAGACATATGAATGGCCAATAGGCACATGAAAAAATGCTCAGTATCACTAATTATCAGAGAAATGGTAATCAAAACTACAATGAGGTATCAACTCACACTGGTCAGAATGGCTATCATTAAAAAGTCCACAAATGATAAATGCTGGAGATGGTGTGGAGAAAAGGGAACCCTCCTACACTGTTGGTGGGAATGCAGCCATTATGGAAAATAGTATGAAGTTTCCTTAAAAAAAACTAAAAATAGACTTACCCTATGATCTAGCAATCCTACTCCTGGGCATGTATCTGGTGGAACTCTAATTCAAAAAGATACATGCACCCCAATGTTCATAAAAGCACTATTTACAATAACCAAGACATGGAAGCAACCTAAATGTCCATTGACAGATGGCTGAATAAAGATGTTGTGGTATATTTATACAATGGAATACTACTCAGCCATAGAAAATAAAATAATGCCATTTGCAACAACATAGATAGACCTGCAGATCATCATTCTAAGTGATGTAAGCCAGAAAGAGAAAGAAAAAGTACCCTATGATACTGCTTATATGTGGAATCTTGAAAAATGACACAAATGAACCTATTTACAAAGGAGAAACAGACTCAGAGACATTGAAAATGAACTTACGGTTACCAGGGGGAAAGGGGAGGGTGAAGGGATAAACTGGGAATTTGGGATTTGTAGATATTAACTACTACATAGAAAATAGCTAAACAACAAGGTCCTACTGTATAGCACAGGAAACTAAATTCAATACCTTGTAATAGCCTATAATGAAAAGGAATGTGTGTGTGTGTGTGTGTATCTGAATCACTATGCTATCACCAGAAATTAACACAACATTGTAAACCAACTATACTTCAATAAAAAAGAAAAAAGAACAAAAAACAAAACCTGTTTTTAACTGAAGTAAATTAATTCGAATCAGTCAACTTGACCACACATAAAATTCCTTTTCTAAGATTTCTTTTCCAGAAACCTTTCACAAGGTTTTGTTTTGTTTTGTTTTGTTTTTAAATATCCCTTCAGACTTTGTCCTTTGTTTTTCCTCTTTCTCATCCTGGATCAGTCATTCTCCTTTCCTTACCTAATTTTCTTGTACACTTGTTTCCTTTCATCCTTATTATTTCTAAGTATTTTTCATTACATATATTGATTAGAATTCTTAACCCTTAGAGCTTAAAATTTTTTTTTCTTTTAATTACTTTTTCTTGAGGGGGTAATCATATATATATATATATATATATATATATACATACACATACATATATAAAATATTTTTTTAAGATGGTGGTACTGGGGATTGAACCCAGGACCTCGTGCACGCTAAGCATGCGCTCTACCACTGAGCTATATCCTCCCCCTCCCAGAACTTTTAATTTCTAGTGAAAACTAAAAAGTAAGCAATTGTGGACTGTCTCTTACACTAGTATTCCTTAGACTGGCAAGTTTGTGAATACGTGAATGACCTCTAGAGGCTTATGCTTTCTCACAGTACAGTTTTTTTATGTGGAAAAAGACATGTTTACTGATGCACCCAAATGTCTTTAGTGTCTCTAATAAGAAGTAAAAGTGGATATATCTATATTCAGTCATTAATGTTTTAGTATTCGGAAATGATCTAGATAGTCAATGGATTTCCAGCATTTAGCTTAGCAAAACTTTAACTTTTCAAGTTACAAAAAACTTTTGGCACACTATCTTTTAATAGACATCCTTTTACTCATAATCATTGCTGGAGGTTCACATGAAACTCTTATCTCACTTCTATCTGTCTGTATAACTTGTTCTTAACAATTATCTTCAGACTATCCACGAAAACTTCATGAGACGTTGCACAAAGTCAGCCAAGATATTTTTCTTGCTGAAAAGTTCTATAACAGAGATAACATGAGCTTACTTGACCTTTCGTAAACCTAAATAGAATAAAAGTATTATATTAAATGCTGGTAACTCTGAAAACATGCCTGTTTTAATTAAACCAACAAACTTAAACTAGCTTTTGTTTACTAAAGATTTACCCTAATCATGTTAACTTGAAAAATATTCGGTTTGATTTCTCTATTTTTGAGACTCTGGAAGTGCTTATTTTCTTTAAGTCAATTAAATAAGATTCTTTTACAAATTAATCAGAGCAATACCACTCGAAGTTAGAAAAATATCACACATCTATGAAATACATTCATAGATACTCATAAACATTTAGACAAATGCAAACAGAGATCTTACAGCTTTCATTTAAAAATTTTAGCCATGAAACAAGTATAATAATGCAAAACTCACTAGCTTATAAAAGAACAGTTGGATCCAAACTTTTATTTTGGCAGTTGGAATGATTTAAGTTTACCTGCTCAGATGGTTAAAGTTTTTTCTACTGATATTTTTGGAGAAGACATTTAAGAATTGTATTCATCCTTGGCAAGTAATCTAAGGAAGCTGTGGACTAGATTTGGGGCAAGGAAACTTCTGTGTCAATTTATATTTTTAAAAGGCTCTTTCTCCCTTTTTTTTCCTAGTCTTAGGGATCGGAGATGGTAAGCATAGGTGGACTGTTTCCAGAGTTGCATTCTGGTTTTGCAAAGATTTGAAAGGACAATTATTTTTAATTCCTCAAACAATGGGTTGTAGCCTAAATGATATCTAGGGGCTGGTCTGTTCTTCCAACTCCATTATCTTCAATTTGCTTGTTTATATAAAGGAGAAGATTTCCAACTAAGACAGAAATGAAATTATTTCTGTACTCTGGATATAGGGCTGTTTGTCTTTGGAATGTTTTAGTATATCTTACCATAAGGGTTTCAGAAGGTTTTACTTTCCTTCTAGATGTATTTAACTTATGGGAAGAGGCCTAAACAAAGTTCCTATCAGGCTCTGAATATCAGCTTCCAATTTGGCCAACTTCTGACAATAGAGCTACATTAAAAATCCTTTCAAATACCTTGTCAAGTTTCAGTTAGGACAAACAGTAAATATTTCTGGCAGTACTGAGCAATCCCATGGACACAAGAGGTGTCCCTAAAGAAGGTACAAAAGGTACTACCCTCCCAAGATCTAGAGCCACTCCCAAAGATAGCCAAAAGGAAGAAGGACTTAGACAGTTCCCCTGAGGGCTGCCAATAGACCCTAGCCACAGATGGAGTTCAATCCCCATTTCTGCTCAGCCATGTTTTGGGTCCCCAACCTGGCAGTTACCAAGCCAAGCTCTCAGGACAGAAAACAAGACAGACAAGAAGGTTACAGCTGTCCCTGGGAGATAAAGGGTCAATAACCAATGGGTCTGGATTTGGAAAGGGATGATGTGAAATGTATTTTCCTCTCTCAACCTGGCACTGCAGGTAGAGATTCAAGAGAGCCGATTTTGGTAATAATTCTCACCCTTCACTGGTTTCTGCCAGTTTTCCCAGGATCAGAATTTGGCATGGTTTTCCATTAATTTTAATTTTTGTTCCCCTTGTGGTTTGAGGGACTAGCATAGCAGATTACTAGAAAATCCCTTAGACATCCATCAGCCCTGAGGGGGCCATATGGGAGTCCTTTTCCCCAGTAATATGGGGGCATTCAAGTTGAGGTGGAAGAGTGTGCATAAAACCTTTGAGGAAAATCTTTTTTCCAGTGTCCCAGTTGGCTACAAATGAGACATTGACCCATGGGCCAGCATTTTGATGATGGACTCCTAGCAGGGTGCAACGAGGGAGGCCCTGGTATTATTTTGGGTTTCTGGCCTTGGAGCTGTTGCAGCTGTAAGGTTAATAGCTTTGTGGACTTTTGTTTACAATCTTGTTCCAAAGTTCTAAGTGCTCAGCTATAGTGCAAGTCCAGGCAGACCAGTGGCCTCACATCCTATTTCCTGCCCGTTGTCAATCCACCCATCTCAAGAGACAATCCATTAACAGATAGGGCAGCTAAAGCAGGTTCGGTGACATCATTTATTGTGTGGAACCCAAAATGCTGTAGGAAGAGAGTTTCTAGGTGCGCTTTAAAGTTTGTTACAGATTCATCCTTCTTTTGTTTGCATGTTTGAGTAACAGACCAATCTGCAGGCAAGGAAGACTCTAGGAATGGTTTTTAAAAGCTCACTTGCTATTTGGCAAGCTTTTTCTGGTCCATAGGAGACCACGTTGAAGACTGAGGATCTCAAATATCATCTTTGAGGTTAATGCCGCTCTGTTCCCTGCATCCACTTTTGGGATTCACCAGGTCCTACCAGCATGTGCAGAAGCTGATAAAGACCCGGCAGCCTGGGGTCATAGGCGTCAACTTTTGGGATCTTCCATGGGTTTAGAAAATTCTTTAATCCTTAGTTCAGCCCTTGACCAAGAAGTAGAAGATCCCTGAAGAGGATCACCTGCAGCTTCAGGTGATCTTATTTTATTTTACTTTTTATTTTCATTTTCTGTCGTTTTAGTCTAAGATTGAAACCGATAGCTATAACAACAGTTGAGATGCCACAAAGAGCTGCATGCTTTTGCTATTAGAAGACATTTGCTAAAGCATTTGAACTTCACCTCTTAAAAAATTAATATGGTCCATCAACAGAGGAATGGACAAAGATGTGGTGTGTACACACATACGCATGCACGCATGTGTGCGCACACAGTGGAATACTACTTAGCCATAAAAAAGAATGGAATTCTGCCATTTGCAACGTGGATGGACCTAGAGAGTATTGTGCTTAGTGAAGTAAGTCAGACAGAGAAAGACAAATGCTGTATGTTATCACTTATATGTGGAATCTAAAAAATAAAATGAATGACTAACAAAACAGAAACAGACTCACAGATACAGAGAACAAACCAGTGGTTATCAGTGGGGAGACAGAAGTGGGGAGGAACAAGATGGGGTAGGAGATTAAGAGCCACAAAATCCTCTGTATAAAATAAATAAGCTACAAGAATATGTTGTACAACACAGGGAATATAGCCAATAATTTATAATAACTTGGAGTATAATCTATAAAAATATTGAATTACTGTGTTGTATACCTGAAACTAATATAGTATTGTAAATCAACTATACTTCAGTTTTTAAAATGAATATGGAGGTTTCAAGCATTTTTGTCAGCGTAAAATCATTCACAACAACCTTCTAGTTAACTTATTTTCTATCTTTTCCTAAAAAAGGTAATTCTCACTTATCAGAACCACATCCACCACTGAAGAATTCAAAGCTTTTGAGCTCAAAAGTGATCAAAACACAAAGATAAGTGTAATTAGTAGCCCAAAGCTTGGTTGAAATGTTTAAAGAACAGTGAATACCCAGTAATAAATACCAAATAGATTATCATTGTTTCCATGAGTTAATGACTCATCACCTAAAACCACCTAAGATTGAAAATTTCTGAACTGTGTTTGTTGGTATAAAGCCTCATTCTTAATGCTTCTCATGGCATCACAGGTTTTATAAATTAAATAATTCATTTTCAGCATTCCACAGTAATCATCAGTTTCAAAAACTAATATACATCTGCATGTTACACAAACATACAATTCTTTACATAAGCATTTTGTCATATATCAACTCAGCCTCAAATAATACAACAAGCTATATAGGACAAACCACCACAGAACTGTTGCATGTTCTCTTTCCCCAGTTGTGGGCAGGTAGCACTTTTAAAAAAATAAAGTGATGAAAAATCAGAAATTTTGCATCTAGTATTTGACTTCAACTTTTTATTGTCTTATCACCTTCTGGTACCACCATATCCTGCTGCTGTTCTGGATCCTGTCTCTGAGCTTGACTGCCAAAGAGCTGCCTGTGCCTCCCTGAAGCAGTAAGCAGGGCTCTTCCATGTGCTGGAGTGTGAGGGAGGGTGAGATGGGTGGTACCATGAGTCTGAGAAGGGCGTTGCTGCTCTATTGCTGCCAAACAAGTATCCTGATGTTCCCAAGCCAGTCCAGAGCCCTGGTCCTGAATGTTAATTTCCTCGTCCTACGAAAGCACTGCCAAAGCCAGAAGTTGCACTGTGCAGACCTGTGAACTCAAACTTACAGCCTCCAGGAAGGGTCCTGCTGAGTTGGTGAGTCTCTGATTATGATGGGAATATGGAGGATACCCAGGATATAGTGGAAGAGCATCTTGACCATCACTAAGGGACAATTCATAAACTCCAAAGGCAATAGCAAGTAGCACCACCGTGGTGATCACTCCACTGATGCCACAAGAATCTGGGGAGTACAGCTTACCATCATGATCAGAGAAAGAGCTAAAGCCATGACTTTTTCTGACTCTCAATTTCTTCAGGCCAAGTTCGATGTAATTGAAGTTATGCTCCATGCTAGAGGAACATCTTAGTATTATACTAGTCTTCAGAGGATTCATATCTTTCACAGCTCACCACAGTTTCCCCAAATTGGTAAATGATATCTAAATTGGCCTTATATCCTCACTGTACAGATAACCATTGCAGCCTTCATGCTGACACTATGACTCTGGGGGTATAAGATTCTCATCCAGCTATGCCTCTAACACATTTCAGCGTGGGGTTGGATCTAACCCACAGGAAGTGGTGTTGTGGTCCTAGTGGAGGGTAGGAGCATCCCACAGCAGAGTTCTGTCTGGGTTGTTGCAGCCAAGGGCAGGGCCTGTGATCAGCAGAAGTGAAAGGAGCCTGAGGGCAACATCCAGCCACTTTTGGCCTGCTGACGTTGGCCACACACTCAGTGAAGATGACAGGCGCTGGTGGGCCGGCACCAGGCTGCAGAAGTCCACCTGCCGCCATGCACACGAGCCTGGGAGAATGGAATTAAACAGTCTCTTCAGAGTGGAGAGGCGATTCAGACAGAGGATTACTAGAATGAGTACGGGGAGTGATACAAGTTACGTCAGTCTCATAGTCTTCTGTTTTATGTGCATCTTGTACCTTGAATTTTTCATTAGCCTTTGGCAGTAACTCTTAATGAAGCTATTTTGGAGTGTTGCAGCCCTTCGGAGGCTTCTGTATGACAACTTAATTAGGTAACCTATTCTGTGTGTTTGATTTGGGAGCCCTTGCTCCCAAAGTACATTTAATTGATCTTGTCTTGGAACGTTTCTCGTAATGGCCATTGTAGTGCTAGGTTGTCTTGGTAAGACTTTGCCGTCTTTGTAGATAGCCACAGCTCCTGGGACCACAGTTCTTAGACATGAACAAGCGAGTGTGCCAGAAGGTGTACTGAGCTCTTGGGAACTTGAGGATCCCATTTCTTCAGCTAAGCCTTGGGTCTCTCGGAGCCAAATTAATACTGAAGGGACGCGTGCCGCTGGCTTTTGGATAGTGTGGTGGTTTACAGTGTACCTCATTGTATGGACATTTTCTTGAGGATGATGAGTGACCAAGTGTCAGTCTAACCCATTCTGTGATCAACTTATTCTAACACAGGCATCTTTGAGTTAGGTGGTGAGTGCTCTAAAAGCCTTTAAGTACTCAATCTGTGTCCACCAGTTTTGCGGCTTTTGGCTTCTGAGATTCCCATTAGCAAAAGCGTTTCCCTCCTGTGCGTGTTAACACACCAGCAGTAACCGAAGACTTGTTACTGTGGACTGGTCAAGAGAGGGCCTTGAGGGCACCACCGACAGTTCCAGTGTGAAGCTGTGGACTGGGGAAAGGACTGAACCAGTGTATCCCCAACAAATGGGGACTACTGGGGGCTGGGATTCCAGTCCAGTGGGGACCTGCAGACTGAACCACCAGCATTTCCCAATGTGGAATCTGGGGATCTCCCCTGGACTGGAAAGCCAATTAGATCAGGAGCTCAATGCAAAGAGAAGGGAGTCCAGAACTGAGAACTTACCCCTAACCCTCGGAAATGGTGAGAAAGACAGAGAACTTGTAACAGGGTTTGGGGGGCCCATGCCTGTGTTTCTTGTTGCCCCCAAAGCTGTCAGAAGTTTCCTTCAGATGCCATTGCTGCCACCCAATCTTTTAAAAAACAAACAAACAAACAAAATTCAACTGAATAAATTTTAAAGATCTTAATTGGCTTTATTCAGTGATTCCTGAATCAGGCAGCAGCCCATCCAGCAGATGGAAAGGAGCTCTGAGGAGCTGTACGAAATGAAAGACTTTTACAGGAAGAGGGGAGGAGGACAGGGAGTTAAACTAGCAAAAAGCAATTCATTATGCAAGGTCAGCTTCCGTTAGGGGACAGCAGGCTTCTCAGGCAGCTTCACTAGTGCTGACCTGGTCATTGCTGCCTGGTTTAAGAGTCTATTCCTGGAAGAAGCCGAAACTAATTGTTAGGTATTAAGGCTCAGTTTGATGACATGACGCTTAGTATAAGTGACTCCACTTGGGGCCTGTTCTCTCTTAACACAAATTACCACAAACTCAGTGGCTATAAACAGCACAGATTGATTATCTGACAGTTCTGGAGGTTGAGTGTGACTCCAGTGTCCCTGGACTAGAACCAATTTGTTGGCAGGACTGCGTTCCTTTCTGGAGGATCTAGGGGGAATTCAGCTCCTTACCTTCTCCAGCTTCTAGACACTGCCCACGTGGCTTGGTTCAAGGCCCCCTTCCCCCTTCTTCAGAGTCAGCAACATTGCATCTCCGTGACCTGATTCTCAGGTTCTGTTAGGAACTGGAAGGATTAGGTTGGACTCATAGAAAGTCTAGGTGTGTCTCTCACTGTCGGAATCCTTAATTAAATCACATCCCCAGACGCTCTTTTGCTGTGTCATCTAACTTATTCTCAGGATCCAAGAATTAGGATGTGGACATTTTGGGGAACATCGCTCTTACCACCACAGTGCTTCCTTGTGACTTTAACAGAACTGCTCAGACTTCCCCTGCAGGGTCTGCACCTCCGCTAAGAAGTGATAGAACAGAGTTTACTGTACCCATCTGACAGGCCCTGGAGAGGGGCATTTATGAGTGCCTACTATATGCCAGGTCCTGTGCTCAGAACCTCACATGGCTTGGTTCTCCAAACAACCAGAGAGGGATGTGTGTATTTGTTTTTGTTTAAATTTATCTAGGAGTGTTTTTATTTTTTAAATTTTATTTATTTATTTATTTAAATGGAAGTACTGGGGATTGAACCCTGGACCTCATGCATGCTAAGCATATGCTCTATTACTGAGCTATACCCACCCTGCTGAGAGGGACGTGTTATTGTACATATAGTATGATTGAAGGACTTTGCAATTGCAAGGGACAGATAATCTAGCACAAAATGGCTTTAGCAAAAAACCATGATTAAAACCCCCAAGGCTGGTCCTCAGGCTCACCTGGATCGAGGCACTCAAAGGATGTTCTCAAGGATCGTTCTTTCTTCATCTTGTGGCTTTGTGTTAGCTTCTTGGTCCATCACATTCTCCTTTCCTGGAGGCAAAATGACCATGAGCAGCCCGTAGCAGAAACCCTAATCTCTCTGAAATCCCTGTGGGAAGAGACCTTCTGTTTCTCAACTTCCAACAGAAGTCCTGGAATTGAGTCTCTCTCAACCCTGGGATAGTCCAGCATCCATATCTGAACAATCAAGGAGGGCATGAGGATGGAATATGCTCATAGGCTAGGGCTGAAATACATGCCCAAATTGAAGGCTGGAGGCCAAGGCCAACCTTTCTGAAACACAGGGCCTGGGTGTGCAGGGGGTCATTCCCTAAAAAAAGCAGATGTTATTACAGAAGTAACAATTCATGTGTGTAAAGGAGTTAAAAACCCACTATCGGGGTAAATGCTCATTGCCATTATCATACCCATTTTATAGGAGTAGAAACTGAGGCACAAAGTGGTTCGATAAAATGCCCTACATCGCATAGCTGGTAAGTGGCTATGCCAGGACTCAAACCCAGATCCCCTCCCCTGCATGTGGTTGTGCCAGAGCTCTGGGCTGGGTCCCTCCAAACTTGGATCTCTCTCCCACTTTCTCTGAACCCCCAGATTCTATCAAAAGATACATTTTAGTTGTTAGCTACCCCAAGGTCAGGCTGGGATATTGCTGTCTATGCCTTGACATTTAAGACCTAGAAATCTCTTCTTGCCTGAAGAGGCATCTCTAATATAGAGAGGAAACAGGTGCTCAAGCACTGACCACCAGTCCTTTTCAAGTCCTCATCTGTGATGGCAAATTCCTCTAGGGCTCCATATCGACTTATCAGGATTCCAAACAAAAGATGCAGCCTACTGGCAAAGTCTCCACCTTGGCCAAACCATCCTTCCAAGGAAAGAGCGGCCAGATGAAGGGTCAAAGAGGAGGCTTGTAAAAGAGATGAATCTCCTGGAAGATGTCATGGCTGAGAGGAAAAACTTGAGCTTCTGTGGGACAGTTCCTGAAACTAGGGCCAGAAACTGATGGGACACGCCTTGCCAGAGGGTCAAGAAGTTTGTTAGGGTAAATAAGCAGGATAAGCAGGACCTTCTAGTACAAGTGGGGAACCTAAGAAAGCTGCTCCCCCAGGGATGACAGGACCAAAATCACGACATCATTACAGAGGAGACAAGGGGCAAAGAGCGAATATTTATCAAGGGCTTACTGTGTGCTGAGCACATCATGCCATGAGGCTCTTAATCCTCCCAATCACCATTCTGGGCAAGCACATCAATTTGTCCACTTTTTGCAGAGGGGGAATCTGAGGCTTAGAGAGGTAAAGCAACTCAATCAAGAGCCATCACATGGCAGAGCAGGATTGAAACCTGGGTCTGTCTGACTCTAAAGTCATTGATCTTTCCTCCCATGATGCACGTTATTAGAGGACAGGTTGACATCCCAGAAACATTTCTAAGTTGCTGTTTCTGGAAAGTCCCATCGAAAGTAGAGTCTTTGGTTGGATGGACCAGATGATGATGCCCTGTGGCCAGTTCACAAGTTCTTAGAAGCACATAATAGAGGAGTGGGTACAGGTGACCAGAGGCTCCCCTTTTCAGGTAGGTGTGCGTGAAGATCTTCCAGGTCCATAGAAGGAAGGCAGAATGATGTGGCCATCTGGGAAGACAGGATAATAGGAAGCCACTGCCCTTAGTCCCTAAAGGGCCCCCCACCAGTACTCCAGCCACCTTCCTTGGGAACCCCAAACTTTCCTATGATCCAGGAACAAAAGGAGGCCTCCAGGCCCCACCTGCGCTGCCAATGTCCGGCTGTTAAGTGTTTCTTTATGTTGCTCTTGTTTAGATGCATAGACTTTGGGTTCTCACCCTGTCCTGTCCCTAAAAAATGCTGAATCTGCAGTGGGCAGGGAACACACATTTACCTACTGCTGCGCACCCTTTCTCATGCAGCTAAGAAATAGTTACTGGTTCTTCACTGCCTGTTGTGTAAACTCACAAGAGCCCTGCACAATGGGCATTTTACCCCCACTTGATGTTGGGCCCCAACCAGCTCTCCATCCCCAGGCCAGCATGCCCACCCTTTAGCTGCATGTTGGCTACTAAGAGCTCAGGTTGCCCCCACTTCTCTGGAGAATTGCTCTCTGCTGACAGGAGCCTCATGGGTGGTTATGTCCTTCCAAGAGCATCCCACAGTCAGTGCTGATGTGAGGGTGCATCTGGAGTGGGTGACTTTGTGGTGTGATCAATCCTACAGCCCCGGCGCATCAGGCTAAAGCTGGACCTTACCTGTCGCCACTCCACCCCCACCCCCCAGCTTCACCTCCTTCCCTATCCTGTTTCCCTCACCCCTTACAGTTTTTTTCCGAAGTGCTCTTCCTCAACAGATCACCCAATGCCCTAAGACACTGCTGCCCCACTGTACAGAACAGGACATTGAGGCTTAAATAGGATGCTCCCCAGCTTGGTCTGTGCCCAGAGTTCAAGCCCTTCATCCTGCCTGGACAGAATGGACAGCAGACAGATCAGGAGCAGAAACCTGAAGTCTCCACAGGGATGGGCAGCTTTTCCTCCCCCCGCTGCAGCCCTGGCCTCCTTGGGCAGAGCGAGGCTCCTGTGCCCCTCCCCCGCACTGAGTCATCACCCGTGCAAAGCAGTGAGAAATCGTGGAGTCAGGCTGGGCGGGCGGCTGGCACTGGAAATGAGATTTCTCAGAAGCCTCAGTCCAGCTTGGCTCAGGAAAGCAGGGGCTGTGAGGGAGGCTCCTCCCCATGCCTAGTTGCCCCAGGACTGGAGGCGGGGAGACCCAGGGTCTGCCCGCCTCCAGCTGAGCCTCTCCTCAGGGACAGACTCTCCAAGGTGTTTCAGGAGGATGGGGTAGGTGGCAAAGTCCAGATACCAGGAGCTAAGCTGACTCAGCCACCAAAGCTGCACTGCGGGGGAACTGGAGACAATGTTCCTGGAACACGTGGCAAAGGCTGAGCCACACAGCCTTGCTTAAACCCCTTCGTGTCCCCTGGGGCCCAGAACATCAGAGGCATACTCTTTAGTCTTGACCTCCTGCCTCTTCAGATTTGGTCCCAGGCACCTTCCCTCCAGTCACTACTTCTGCCTTTCACCTTTTTCATTTGAGTCAAGTAAAATTTATATGCACTGAAATGCACAAGTCTTGGATATACCAATAAGTGAATTTGGATAAATGTGTACACCTGTGTAATGAACACAGTTCTCAGCATAGAGAACATTTCCATCACTCCAGAAGGTTTTTTCATGTTCCTTTCTAATTAACTTCTGTAGGCAATCACTGTTGTGATTTTTATCACTATGAATTAGATGTACCTGTTCTTGAACATCATATAAATAGAATCACACAGTATGCACTTTTTGGAGTCTGGCTTCTTTCACTTCTTGTCTGTGAAATTCGTCCACATTGGACAGGTAGCCATGTGACTAACTCCCGTCTGTTACTAATTGGTATTCCATTGTGTCACAACTGCTCCTCAGTTTCCTATTGAGGGATACTTGGGTTGTTTCTGCTCTTTGGCTGTTATGAATAAGGCTGCTGTGAACATTCTTGAATAAGTCTGTGGACATATGTTTTCATTTATTGTGGATTAATAACTAGGAGTGAATTGATAGACCATGGATTAGGTATTGCTCACTTTACGAGAAACTAACAAACTGTTCTCCGAGTGGGTGTATCATTCTGTACTCCCCCCAGCAATGTCTGACATTTGAGCTGCTTTATGGCCTCAGAAACATTTGGCTTTCCAGGGCTTTTAATTTTAGTCATGGCATTTCCCTGGTGAAGTCAGGCACTTCAGCAACGCTCATTGGCCATTGGTATATATCATTCTGTTTAGTGTCTATTCAAGTGTTTTGCCTATTTTTTAAAAAGTGTTTTTATTATTTATTTTTATCTTTTGTTAACTATTTTTCCATTTACAAATAGGAGAGAACTATTCTACGAATCACACTTTCTTAGGAATAATTGGAGATGAACTCGCGTGTGCTGTTGAGATGCACTTAAGTAGTTGAAGGGCTCTCCTTACTGTTGCTAAAGTCCATAGGGGTTGTCCATTTATTGGGAGATGGAACCTCTCAGGAGATTCTCTGGCAGCGAGGATGGAGGTCATGATGCATCCTTGGTTGGTACTATTACATCTTAAATCTCTATAGAGAATACTGGATTCCACATTGTCCATGTACTTCTTTCTAGCTCGTTGATTGAATTATTAATATTAGGTCAATCAAATTTATAAAAATTAAATCAATCACATTCTGTTGAGATAGCTTAATTAAGCTCTTAGCTTCTTGTTAAGCATCTATTTCCCTCTTCCCTCCTAATTCTTGTATGCCCAGTGTCTACTCCCTCCTCACCCAGCCAATTGCAACACCCCAAGATCCAGGCTGGACCTCAGTGGTCTGAAGGGGATCCTGTTCCTATTTACAGTGATTGCATTAGAATGGGCACATGAGCCAATTCTGACCGTGAGCTGTCAGGACATGTCTACTGGGGGCCTTTGGGGAAGCTTCCTCTTTAAGACAAAACTGTGAGAAGATGAGCTCTCTTTTTTGCCTCGGATGTTGCCTTGTCCAGATGTGATGCCCGGAGTCACTTGAGTTGTCTTACCATGAATCTGAAGAAAATCTGACACTGGTGACTATAATGCAGAGAGATTTAAAAAATCTAGGTCCATGATACCAACATTTAGCTACTGGATCAATCAAGCCTGAAGGCTCCTTTCTGCCTCTGGACTCCAAATTTCATGAACCAGCAAGCTACTGATTAAATTAGTCGAGGCGGTATTTCTGTTATCTGCAGCTAAAAGCATCCTAATACAAGTGTTGTGTATGCATGCTGTTCTTTTAATGATTTTTATTAAACTATGTAACATTTAAAGTATACAGTCAATGTTTTCAGTATATTCTCAGGTTTGTGCAACTACCCCCATTACTTAATTCCAGAACATTTCATTATCCAATAGGAAACCTGTACCCATTAGCAGTCACTCCCAATTCTTCTCTACCCACAGCTCCTGGCAACCAGTAATCTACTGTGAATTTGCATGTTCTGGAATATATATATATGGAATCATACAACATGTGGCCTTTTCTATCTGGCTTCTTTTACTTGGCATAACATTTTCAAGGTTCATCCATGTGGAGCGTGCATAAGTACTTCATTCCTTTTTATGACTTAATAATATTCTGTTGTATGGATATACCACATTTTGTTTGTCCATTCATCAGTTGGCGAACATTTGGGTTGTTTCTGCTCTTTGGCTCTTTGGCTTTTTTTGAATAATGCTGTTTGTGTACAGATTTTTGTGTGAACATTTTTTCAGTTCTGTTGGGTATGTAGCTAGGAATGAAATCATTGGATCGTGTGGTAACTCCATTTAACTTTTGGAGGAACTGCCACTCTCTATAGCAGCTGCACCAATTTCATTCCCACTAGAAATGTGTAAGAGTTCTAGGTTCTCCACATCCTTGCCAACATTTGTTATTGCTATTTTTCCTCTTTTATTATAGTCATCATATTAGATGTGGAATGATATCCCATTGTGGTTTTGATTTTCATTTCCCAAATTTTGAGCATTGCTTCATGTACTTACTGGTTGTTTATATATTTTTTTGAGAAATTCAAATCCTTTGTCTATCTTCAAACTGGATTGTTTGTCTTTTATTATTGAGTTCTAAGAGTTTTTAATGTATTCTGAATATTAGATTCTTTATCAGATGTACAATTTGCATATATTTTTTCCCTTTCTGTGGGTTGTCTTTTCACTTCCTTGATAGTGTTCTTTGAAGCACAAAAGTGTTTAATTTTTATAAAATCTGATTTATTTTTTCTTTTGTTGTTTGTGCTTTTTGCACCATATTTAAGAAACTGTTGTCCAATCCAAGGTCACTAAAATTAACACCTGTGTTTCCTCTAAAAAGAGTTTTCTAGTTTAAGCTCTTACACTCAGAGCTGGGATTCATTTTGCATGTGGATGTCTAGTTCTCTAGATTGAAAAGACCCTTTCATTGAATTGTCTTGGCAACCTGTCACAAATCAATTGATCATAAAGGCAGGAGCTTATTTCTGGACTCTCAATTCTGTTCCAAATGCATATATCTATCCTCATGCCAGCACCACAGTCTTGATTACTTGATAGTTTTGAAGTAAGTTGTGAAATTGGAAAGTATGATTCCTCCAACTTTGTTTTTTCTTTTTAAAGATTCTCTTGACTATTCTGGATCTCTTGCATTTCCATATGAGTTTTAGGAACAACCTGTCACTTTCTTTTAAAAAAAAAGGCAACTATAATTTTGATAGGCAATGCAATGAATCTTTAGGTAAATTTGGCAGTTTTGCCATCTTAATGATATTAAATCTTCCAGTCCATGAATGCAGATGTCTTTCCATTTATTTAGATCTTTAGTTGCATTCAAAGATGCTTTGTAGTTTTCAATGTAAAAGTCTTTCACAAGCTTTTTGTAAATTTATTCCTAAGTATTTTAATTTTTTGGTTGTAAATGGAATTGTTTTCTTAATTTCATTTTTGGTTCCTACTCCATAGAAATACAGATAATTTTTATATACTGAGCTTGTGTCTTGTGACCTTCCTGAACTTAATTATTAGCTCTAATAATTCCTTCCTTCCTTCGTTCCTTTCTTCCTTCCTCTTTCCTTCTGCTTGCTTTTGATTCAGTTGGCTCTTCTTTGTCTACCTTCTTAAGGTGTAAAGTTGGGTTATTGATTTGAGATTTCTCCTTTTTTGCAGGTACATACAGATAATGATGATTTCTCATTTTATCCCACTGTGGTCAGAGGACATGTTCTATATATCACTTCAGTCTTTTAAAATTTATCAAGACTTATTTTAAGGCCTGATATGATCCAATTATATGTTTTCTTTTGAGATTCAAAGAAAAGATAGGTTGAAAATAAAGACAGCAAAAGATATATCATGCAAACAATAATCAAAACAGAGCTTGAGTGGCTATACTAATATCAGAAAAAAAACTTGAAGGAAAGAAATGTTAGAAACAAAGAAGGGCATTTTATAATATTAAAAGGGTCAATGTATGAAGAAGATGTGACAGTTGTAAACGCGTGTGCACCTAACAACAGAGTCCCAAAATATACAAAACAAAAAAATGACAAATTGAAGGAAGAACTAGAAAACTTAACAATAATGTCAGAGACTTCAATATCACACTTTCAATAACTTTCACATACAAGTGATATTATACGGTATTTTTCTTGCTCTTTCTGACTTACTTCATCCATGTTGCTGCAAATGACATTGCTTTATTCTTTATTCATTATTTTATTCCTTTTGTGGCTGAGTAGTATTACATTGTATATCTATACCACATCTTCTTTATCCAGTCTTCTGTCGATGGACATTTAGGTTGTTTACATGTCTTGGCTATTGTAAATAGTGCTGCTGTGAATATTGGGGTGCATGTCTTTTCAAAATGTATTTTTCCTTGGATATATGCCCACGAGTGGGATTGCTGTATAATATGGTAAGTTTATTTTCAGTTTTTTAAGGAACCTCCATACTTTTCTCCATAGTGGCTGCACCAATTTGGATTTCCACCAACAGTGAGGAAGGTTCCTTTTTCTCCACACCTTCTCCAACATTTATTGTTTGTGGACTTTTTAATGATGGCCATTCTGATTGGTGTGAGGTAATATCTCATAGTAGTTTTGACTTGCATTTCCCTAACAATTAGCGATGATGAGCATCTTTTCATGTGCTTGTTGCCCATCTGGATGTCTTTGGAGAGATGTCTGTTTAGGTCTTCTGCCCATTTTTTTTTTAACATTTTTTATTGATTTATAATCATTTTACAATTTTGTGTCAAATTCCAGTGTTCAGCACAATTTTTCAGTTATTCATGGACATATACACACTCGTTGTCACATTTTTTTCTCTGTGATTTATCATAACATTTTGTGTGTATTTCCCTGTGCTATACAGTGTAGTCTATTCTACAATTTTGAAATCCCAGTCTATCCCTTCCCACCCTCCACCCCCCTGGTAACCACAAGTCTGTATTCTCTGTCTGTGAGTCTATTTCTGTCCTTTATTTACGCTTTGTTGTTTGTTTGTTTTTGTTTTTGTTTTTTAGATTCCACATATGAGCGATCTCATATGGTATTTTTCTTTCTCTTTCTGGCTTACTTCACTTAGAATGACATTCTCCAGGAGCATCCATGTTGCTGCAAATGGCATTATGTTGTCGGTTTTTATGGCTGAGTAGTATTCCATTGTATAAATGTACCACCTCTTCTTTATCCAGTCACCTGTTGATGGACATTTAGGCTGTTTCCATGTTTTGGCTATTGTAAATAGTGCTGCTATGAACACTGGGGTGCAGGTGTCATCCTGAAGTAGATTTCCTTCTGGATACAAGCCCAGGAGTGGGATTCCTGGGTCATATGGTAAGTCTATTCCTAGTCTTTTGAGGAATCTCCACATTGTTTTCCATAGTGGCTGCACCAAACTGCATTCCCACCAGCAGTGTAGGAGGGTTCCCCTTTCTCCACAGCCTCTCCAGCATTTGTCATTTGTGGATTTTTGAATGACGGCCATTCTGACTGGTGTGAGGTGATACCTCATTGTAGTTTTGATTTGCATTTCTCTGATAATTAGTGATATTGAGCATTTTTTCATGTGCTTTTTGATCATTTGTATGTCTTCCTTGGAGAATTGCTTGTTTAGGTATTCTGCCCATTTTTGGATTGGGTTGTTTATTTTTTTCTTATTAAGTCGTATGAGCTGCTTATATATTCTGGAGATCAAGCCTTTGTCGGTTTCACTTGCAAAAATTTTCTCCCATTCCGTAGGTTTTCTTCTCGTTTTACTTCTGGTTTCCTTTGCTGTGCAGAAGCTTGTAAGTTTCATTAGGTCCCATTTGTTTATTCTTGCTTTTATTTCTTCTAGGAGAAAATTTTTGAAATGTATGTCAGATAATGTTTTGCCTATGTTTTCCTCTAGGAGGTTTATTGTATCTTGTCTTATGTTTAAGTCTTTAATCCATTTTGAGTTGATTTTTGTATATGGTGTAAGGGAGTGTTCTAGCTTCATTGTTTTACGTGCTGCTATCCAGTTTTCCCAACACCATTTGCTGAAGAGACTGTCTTTATTCCAATGTATATTCTTGCCTCCTTTGTCAAAGATGAGTTGACCAAAAGTTTGTGGGTTCATTTCTGGGCTCTCTATTCTGTTCCATTGGTCTATATGTCTGTTTTGGTACCAATACCATGCTGTCTTGATGACTGTAGCTCTATAGTATTGTCTGAAGTCTGGGAGAGTTATTCCTCCAGCCTCTTTCTCTTCAGTAATGCTTTGGCAATTCTAGGTCTTTGATGGTTCCATATGAATTTTATTATGATTTTTTCTAGTTCTGTGAAATATGTCCTGGGTAATTGGATAGGGATTGCATTAAATCTGTAGATTGCCTTGGGCAGTGTGACCATTTTGACAATATTGATTCTTCAAATCCAAGAGCATGGAATATCTTTCCATTTTTTAAAGTCTTCTTTAATTTCCTTCATCAATGGTTTATAGTTTTCTGTGTATAATTCTTTCACCTCCTTGGTTAGATTTATTCCCAGATATTTTATTACTTTGGGTGCTATTTTAAAGGGGATTGTTTCTTTACTTTCTTCTTCTGTTGATTTATTGTTAGTGTATAGAAATGCAACTGATTTTTGAACGTTAATTTTGTAACCTGCTACCTTGCTGAATTCTTCAATCAGCTCTAGTAGCTTTTGTGTGAACCTTTTAGGGTTTTCTAAATATAGTAACATGTCATCAGCATATAATGACACTTTTACCTCTTCTTTTCCATTTGGATCCCTTTTATTTCTTTCTCTTGCCTGACTGCTGTGGCTAGGACTTCCAGGACTATGTTGAATAGGAGTGGTGATAGTGGGCATCCTTGTCTTGTCCCAGATTTTAGTGGGAAGCTTTTGAGTTTTTCACCGTTGAGTACTATGCTGGCTGTAGGTTTGTCATATATAGCTTTTATTATGTTGAGATATGTTCCCTCTATACCCACTTTGGCGAGAGTTTTTATCATAAATGGGTGTTGAATTTTATCAAATGCTTTTTCTGCATCGATTGAGATGATCATGTGGTTTTTGTCCTTTCTCTTGTTGATGTGATGTATTACACTGATTGATTTGTGTATGTTGAAGCAGCCTTGTGTCCCTGGGATGAACCCCACTTGGTCATGATGTATAATCTTTTTTATGTGTTGTTGGATTCTATTTGCTAAAATTTTGGTGAGGATTTTGGCGTCTATGTTCATCAGTGATATTGGCCTATAATTCTCTTTTTTTGTAGTGTCTTTGCCTGGTTTTGGTATCAGGGTGATGGTGGCTTCATAGAATGAGTTTGGGAGTATTCCCTCCTTTTCAATATTCTGGAAGAGTTTGAGAAGGACTGGTATGAGTTCTTCTTTGTATGTTTGGTAGAATTCCCCGGTGAAGCCGTCCGGTCCTGGACTTTTATTTGTAGGGAGGTTTTTAATTGCCATTTCTATTTCCTTTCTAGTGATCGGATTGTTCAAGTGTTCAGATTCTTCTTGATTCAGTTTTGGTGGACAGTATGTTTCCAGAAACTTGTCCATCTCCTCTAGGTTATCCAGTTTGGTTCCATATAGTTTTTCATAATATTCTCGTATGATATTCTGTATTTCTATTTTGTTTGTTGTAATTTCTCCATTTTCCTTTCTTATTTTGCTAATTTGTGCTCTCTCTTTTTTCTTCTTTGTGAGTTTGGCCAGAGGTTTGTCGATTTTATTTACTTTTTCAAAAAACCAGCTTTTGGTTTGGTTGATTTTTTCTATGGTCTTGTTAATCTCTATTGTATTTAATTCCTCTCTGATCTTTATTATTTCCTTCCTTCTGTTGCTTTTTGGGGCTTTTTGTTCTTCTTTTTCTAATTCATTCAGGTGGTGGGTTAAATTGTTTATTTGAGATTGTTCTTCTTTTTTGAGGAAGGCCTGTATTGGTATAAACTTCCCTCTTAGCACTGCCTTTGCTGTGTCCCATAGGTTTTGAGTGGTTGTGCTTTCATTATCATTTGTCTCAAGATATTTTTTAATTTCAGCTTTGATTTCCTCATTGATCCATTGTTTTTTCAATAACATATTGTTTAATCTCCATGCTTTCCTTTTTTTCTCCTTTGTTTCTCTGTTGTTGATTTCCAGTTTCATGGCATTGTGGTCAGTAAAGATGCTTGAGATAAT
Source organism: Camelus bactrianus (assembly GCF_048773025.1). Taxonomy (NCBI): domain Eukaryota; kingdom Metazoa; phylum Chordata; class Mammalia; order Artiodactyla; family Camelidae; genus Camelus; species Camelus bactrianus. The sequence goes on along the minus strand of NC_133555.1, from coordinate 5,247,102 downwards.
TTCTATCTTCTTAAAATTGTTGAGGTTTCTTTTGTGCCCAAGTACATGATCGATCCTGGAAAATGTTCCATGTGCACTTGAAAAGAATGTATATCCTATTTTTGGGGGGTGTAATGCTCTGAAAATATCCACCAAATCTAGTTTTTCTATTGTAGTATTTAATTTCTCTGTTGCCTTGTTTATTTTCTGTCTGGAAGATCTGTCTAGTGATGTTAATGCAGTGTTAAAATCTCCAACTATGATTGTATTCCCATCAATATCCCCCTTTATCTCGGTTAGTAATTCTTGTATGTACTTAGGTGCTCCTATATTGGGTGCATATGTATTAACGAGTGTAATATCCTCATCTTGTATCACTCCTTTAATCATTATAAAATGTCCTTCTTTATCTTTCTTTATGGCCTTTGTTTTAAAGTCTATTTTGTCTGAAATCAGTACTGCAACACCTGCTTTTTTGGCTTTTCCATTTGCATGGAATATCCTTTTCCATCCTTTCACTCTCAATCTGTATGTGTCCTTCTCCCTAAAGTGGGTCTCTTGTATGCAGCATATTGAAGGTTCTTGCTTTATTATCCAGTCTGCCACTCTGTGTCTTTTGACTGGAGCATTTAGTCCATTAACATTTACAGTAATTAATGATAGATGTGTGTTTATTGCCATTTTGAACTTATCTTTGCAGTTGAATTGGTATATCCTCTTTGTTCCTTTCTTCTTCCTTTTGTGGTTTGGTAATTTTCCTTTGTATTATCGAGGATTTTATTTAATTTTTGTGACTCCTTTGTAAATTTTTGGCTTGTGGTTACCCTTTTTTGTAAATCTATCAACCCATTACTATAACTGTTTTTATTAAACTGATAGTAACATGATCTCAAACCCATCCTACTGTTAAAAAAATTTTAAAAAGAAAGAAAAAAATATTCTATATTTCCCTGCCTCCCTCTCCCACTCTCAGTGATTTGTATGTCTTCTTTTATAATTTCATGTTTACTTTATTTGTAATTCATGAGTTATCGCCTTTCCAGTTGTGTGTTTCTCATTTCTGTAGCATCCTGCTGCTTTTCTATTCAGAATAGCCCTTTCAGTATTTCTTTTAGCATGGGTTTAGTGTTGCTAAACTCCTGCAGCTTTTTTTTGTCTGTGAAACTCTTTATTTCTCCTTCAATCCTCAAGGATAGCCTTGCTGGATAAAGGATCCTACGCTGCATCTTTTTTTCATTCAGGGCTTTGAATATATCTTGCCACTCCCTTCTGGCCTGTTGTGTTTGTGTAGAGAAATCAGCTGGGAGCCTTATGGGGGTTCCCTTGTAATTTACTCTTTGCTTTTCTCTTGCTGCCTTTAGAATCATTTCTTTATCCTTGACTCTGGCCATCTTGATTATGATATGTCTTGGTGTGGGTCTATTTGGGTTCTTCCTGTTTGGGACCCTCTGAGCTTCCTGTACTTGGTATCTGATTCCTTCTTTAAGTTTGGGAAGTTTTCAGTCATGATTTCTTCAAAAACCTTTTCAATCCCCTTTGATCTTTCTTCTCCTTCTGGGGCCCCTATTATGCGAAGATTGGGACGCTTTATATTATCCCATAGGTCCCTTATGCTATTTTCATTATTTTTTATTTGCTTATCTTGTAGTTCTTCTGAATGGGTGCTTTCTATTGCCCTGTCTTCTAGATCACTAATTCGTTCCTCTGCATTATCTAGTCAGCTTTGCACAGCTGTTAGATCATTCCTCATCTCTGTCAATGAGTTTACCCATTCTACTTGGCTCTTCTTTATAGCTTCAATTTCATTTTTGACATACTTTATATCTCTAAACACTATCTCTTTTAATTCCTTCAGCAATTCGATCACTCCTTTTTTGAAATCTTGATCTAGTAGGCTATCGATGTCTATTTCGTTGATCTTTCTTTCAGGGGATTTCTCTTGTTCTTTTAATTGGGAAAGGTGTTTCTGCTTCTTCATCGTGCTCATACCTCTTTGGCACTGTGGTTTATGGAGTATCAGTTGTTTATTTTGGTCCTTAAGGATTTTATCTATCTGGTGCCTATTTAGGAATAAAACTTAGGAAAAAAAGAAAAAACAATGAGAGAGAAAATTTTAAAAGAAGGGAGAAAGAGGGTTTGAAAACAGTGTATAATGAATAATAGAAGAGTGAGTTGAAGCAGAGTATTAATCGGGTTGAGACGTCCTTTTAAAACCTTCACAAAAAAAGGGGGGTGGGATGAATAGATGTATTTGAAACCTGTGTCTAATCAATAGCAGGACATCAAAACCCAAGAGAAATAGAAATGAATTAAGAAGTAAAGATTAAGAGAGTAATAGAAAATAGAACAGGTAAAAACAGATTTAAAAAAAAAGGGGGGGGCGGTTTGTCGGTGTTCTCCTGGAGTCTGTGTACTTGTAATGTGAAGTCTTTCTGTCTTCGTCCTGTTTTGGAAGCTCAGCTTGCTGTTTTCAGAGGCCCTCCGTTGGCGCCCTCTTCTGTGCTGCTCCCAGCACCTGTCGGCAAGCTGATCGCGCCTTCTCCTAACACTGGGTCAGGTGCAGCTCTCTGCTGTGGGCGGGCGGGTCGCTGCCCCTCGGGATGCCGCAGTCAGATATTGCAGACTGGCCAGATAGGAGGGCGGGTCGTGCCCCCTCCCAGCACCTCGGTCAGGGGCTGTGTTCCTGCCCGAAAGGCGGGGGGGGGGGGGGGGGCGCTGTCCCTCTACCTGCACCGCCGGTAGTTCCGCTCTCTGTGCGGCTGCGCGCTCCGCCCTGGTCGGCGCTCCGCGGGTGGGCTCGGGGAAGACCGAGGGACAGCCCTGTCCCTGCTCCGAGGGAGAACCCAGCTCCTTGTTTGTCTTTGTGGAGCAAGTTCTCTGAGGGACCAGGATGGAAGGATCCTGTCTGCCCCGGGCTGCAGGCCAGTCTCAGTCTGGCCTTTGCGGCTGCTAAGCCCTTCGGTGCGGATGCAGGTTTCGCCCCCGCCCCCGCCTGAGTGCTAAGCGCGGAGGATATGGCGGCTGTGCCTGAGCCCCGCCTCTCTTCCCCCGAAAACTTTCCGCGGGTTTTCAGAGATGGGGGTGTGCACCCTTCCCCCGAGAGCACATCAACCTCGCTGTTTCATGGAGGGTCCAGGTTGTTCTGCCCTGTGCACCCACAGCCACGGCGCGCAGCCCCTTGCGTTCCCCCGGGGCTGCCTCCGTGCAGCCACTTCCATCCTCCGCCCGGCTTGTGCAGCCTGGCCCTGCCCGCCGCTGCCGGCCCGCGTCTCAGGCTGTGTGTCGGGGGGACGCTCTGTGCCCGTTTAACTTAGTTCTGTCAGTCAAGGGCTGCTCTGTACAGATCCGAGCCTCGGAGGCTCCCTCTCCGTCCCGCTAGCCTCTCAGCTGGAGAGGGGAGACCCAGCGAGCAAGCGCCAGTCCTCCTTTGCCGCTCCCTCCCCGCGGGACCCGTCCCGCGCTGCTTTGCCTTTTGTTCTTTATTTTTTCCTTTTCTCCTACCAGATTTTTGGCGTCTTTATCTTTTGAAGAGGGTGATGTTCTGTCGGAGTTCCACAAGTGCTCTGGTTGGCTGAGTGGGTCTGTAGATGTGGGTCTTGGTGTATTTGTGGGAGAGGGTGACCTGCGAGCGTCCTTCTACTCCGCCATCTTCTCCGTCTCTCTGCCCATTTTTTGATTGGATTGCTTGAGCAATTGTGTGAGCTGTTTGTATGTTTTGGAAGTTAGTCCCTTGTTAGTTGTATCATTTGCAAATATTTTTTTCCCATTCTGTAGGTTGTGTTTTCATTTTGTTGATGGTATCCTTAGCTATGCAAAAGCTTTTAAGTTTAACTAGGTCCCATTTATTTATTTTTGATTTTATTCCCATTACTCTTGGAGCTGGTTTGAAAAAAATACTGCTGTGATTTATGTCAAAGATTGTTCTGCCTATGTTTTCCTCTAGGAATTTTAGTATTTGCTCTTACATTTCAGTTTTTAATCCATTTTGAGTTTATATTTGTATATGGTGTTAGAAAATGTTCCAATTTCAGTTTTTTACAGGTAGCTGTCCAGTTTTCCCAGCACCACTTACTGAAGAGACTATCTTTTCTCCATTATATATTCTTGCCTCCTTTGTCATAGATTAATTGACCATAAGTGCGTGGGTTTATTTCTGGACTTTCTATCCTGTTCCATTGATCTATATGTCTGTTTTTGTGCCAGTACCATACTGTTCAGGTTACTGTAGCCTTGTAGTGTAGTCTGAAGTCAGGGAGCATGATTCCCCCCAGCTCTGTTCTCCTTTTTCAAGATGTTTTGTCTATTCAGGGTCTTTTGTGTTTCCATATGAATTTTACCATTTTTTCTTCCAGCTCTGTGAAAAATGTCATTGGTAACTTGATAGGGATTGCACTGAATCTGTATATTGCTTTGGGTAGTATGGCCATTTTAACAACATGAATTCTTCCAATCCAAGACCACAATATATCTTTCCATCTGTTTATGTCATCTTCATTTCTTTCATCAGTCTCTTACAATTTTCAGAATACAGGTCCTTTGCCTCCTTGGGTAGGTTTATTCCTACGTATTTTATTCTTTTTGGTGCAATGGTAAATGGAATTGTTTTCTTAATTTTTTTCTGCTATTTCATTGTTTATGTATAGAAATGCAACTGATTTCTGTATATTAATTTTGTACCCTGCAACTTTACCAAATTCATTGATGAGCTCTAGTAGTTTTCTGGTAGCTTCTTTAGGGTTTTCTGTGTATAGTGTCTGTAGTATAGTATCATCCACAAACAGTGACAGTTTTACTTCTTTCCCAGTTTGGATTCCTTTTATTTCTTTCTCTTCTTGATATGGCTAAGACTTCCAAAATTACGTCAAATAAAAGTGGCAAGAGTGGGCATCCTTGTTTTGTTCCTGATCTTAGAGGAAATACTTTCAGCTTTTCACCATTAACTATGATGTTAGCTTGGGTTTGTCATAATGGACTTTATTATGTTGAGGTATGTTCCCTCTGTGTCCACTTTCTGGAGAATTTTTATCATAAATGGATGTTGAATTTTATCAAAAGCTTTTTCTGTATCTGTTGAGATGATCATACAGTTTTTATTCTTCAGTTTGTTAATGTGTATCACATTGACTGATTTGTGGATATTGAAAAATCCTTGCACATCATGGTGTACAGTCCTTTTAATGCATTGTTGGAGTTGAGTTGATTTGCTAGTATTTAGTTGAGGATTTTTATATTTATATTCATAAGTGATATTGGCCTGTAATTTTCTTTTTTGTGTGTGTGATATCTTTCTCTGGTTTTGGTATCAGGGTGATGATGACTTCATAGAATGAGTTTGGAAGTGTTTCTTCCCCTGCAATTTTTTTGGAATAGTTTCAGAAGAATAGGTGTTAACCCTTCTCTAAATGTTTGGTCTCCTGTAAAGCCATCTGGTCTTTGATTTTTGTTTATTGGGAATTTTTAAATTATTGATTCAATTTCAGTACTGGTTATTGGTTTATTCATATTTTCTATTTCTTGATTCAGTTTTCACAAATTTTGCCTTTCTAGGAAATTGTCCATTTCTTCTAGGTTGTCCTTTTTGTTGGCATATAGTTACTCATAGTAGCCACTTATGATCTCTTGTACTTCTTTGATGTCATTTGTAATTTCTCCTTTTTCATTTCTGATTTTATTAATTTGGGCCCTCTCCCTTTTTTTCTGTTGAGTCTGACTAAAGGTTTATCAATTTTATTTACCTTTTCAAAAAAACAGCTTTTAGTTTCATTGATCTTTTCTATTGTTTTTTAAATCTCTATTTCATTTATTTCTGCTCTAATCTTTATGATTTCTTTCCTTCTACTAACTTTGGGTTTTGTTTGTTCTTCTTTCTCTAGTTTCTTTAGGTGTAAGGTTAGTTTGTTTGAGGTTTTTTTCTTATTTCCTGAGGCAAGCTTGTACCACGATAAACTTCCCTCTTAGAACTGCTTTTGCTGTGTCCCAGAGGTTTTGGATCATTGTGTTTTGTTTTCATTTGTCTCAAAGTATTTTTTGATTTCCTCTGATTTCTTCAGTGACCCATTGGTTGTTTAGTAGCATATTGTTTAGCCTCCATGTGTTTGCAGTTTTTGCAGTTCTTTTATTGTAGTTGATTTCTAACCTCATAGCATTGTGGTCAGAAAAGATGCTTGGTGTGATCTCAATTTTCTTAAAATTACTGAGGCTTGCTTTGTGGGCCAGCAGGTGATCAATTCTGGAGATTTTCTGTGTGCACTTGAGAAGAATGTGTATTCTGCTGCTTTCAGATGTGATGCTCTGTAAGTATTGGTTAAGTCCATCTGGTCTAATATGTCATTTAAAGCCTGCATTTCCTTACTGACTTTCTGTCTGGATGATCTGTCCATTGATGTAAGTGGGGTGTTAAAGTTCCCCACTATTATTGTGTGATTGTCAATTTCTTCTTTTATGTCTGTTAACAATTGCCTTATGTATTGAGGTGCTCCTATGTTGGGTACATACATATTTACAATTGTTTTATCTTCTTTTTGGATTGATCCCTTGAGCAATATGTAGTGTCCTTCTTTGTCTCTTGTGACTGTCTTTATTTTAAAACCTATTTTGTCTGGTATAAGTATTGCTACTCCAGCTTTCTTTTGATTTCCATTTGTGTGGAATCTTTTTCTATCCCCTCACTTTCTTCCTGTGTGTGTCTAGCTCTGAAGTGGGTCTCTTGCAGACAGCATATAAATGCCTCTTGTTTTTGTATCCATTCAGCCAGTCTGTGTCTTTTGGTTGGAGCATTTAATCCATTTATATTTAAGGTAATTATTAATATGTGTGTTCTTATTGCCATTTTGTTAATTGCTTTGGGTTTATTTTGTAGGAGTTTTTTCCCTCTTCTTTTTGTTCTCTTGCGATTTGATGACTAGAGAAGTTTCTTTAACATTTTCTGTAAAGCTGGTTTGGTGGTGCTGAATTCTTTTAGCTTTTGTTTATCTATGAAGCTTTCCATTTATCAATCAAATCAGATCAAGTGCCTTACTGGATAGAGGATTCTTGGTTGTGTATTTTTCCTTTTATCACTTTAAATATATCATGCCACTCCCTTCTAGCCGGTAGAGTTTCTGCTGAAAAATGAGCTGATAACCTCATGAGAGTTCGCTTGTATGTTATTTGTTGCTTTTCTCTTGCTGATTTTAGTATTTTCTCCTTATCTTTAATTTTTGTCAATTAAAGATTGACAAAATGTTCCTCTTAATCCTGTATGGAACTCTGTGCTTCCTGGACTTGGGTGACTGATTCCTTTCCCAAGTTAGGGAAGTTTTCATCTATTATCTCTTCAAATATTTTCTCAGGTCCTTTCTCTCTCTCTTCTCTTTCTGGAACACCTATAATGTGAATATTAGTATGCTTCACATTGCCCAGAGTTCTCTTAAACTATCCTCATTTCTTTTCATTCTTTTTTCTTTTTTTCCATTCTGCTGTAGCAATTTCCACTAGTCTGTCCTCTAGCTCACTGATCCATTCTTCTGCCTCACTTAGTGTATTCTTGGTTCCTTCTAGTGTATTTTTCATTTCAGTAATTGTATTCTTCAACTCTATTTGGGTATTCTTTATATTCTATATATTTTCTAACTCTGCTAAAAAACTTTACTCTGTACAACTGTACTCCTCCTGAGTTTGAACATCTTCACAATCATAACTAAACTCTTTCTTGGATAAATTGCCTATCTCCTCATCACTTATTTCTTCTTCTGGGGTTTTATCTTGTGCCTTTGCCTGGAATATATTTCTCTGCCGCCTCATATTGTCTAAATTTCTATTTGTATTTTTATGTAGGTTAATTATGTTTCTCAACCTTGGAGAAGTGGCCCTTTGTAGGAGATGTCCTACATGCCCTAGTAGTACATTCCTCTCTTGTTACCCAAGGCCCAGGGTCCAGCTGGTTTCAGAGTAGGGTCTGGCCTGTGTTTGTGGATTTTTTCCACAGGCTTTTGGATTGTTGTTTTCTTACTTCTGGTATCTGCCCCCTGGTGGGTGAGGCTGGGCTAGCGGCTTGGGCAGGTTTCTGTAAAGAGGAGTAGGTGCCTGCCCACTACTGAGTGGAGCTTGGTCCTGGCCCTCTAGTGAGTAGGGCTGTGCCTAGGGGCATGTCTAGAGGCAGCTCTGGGCTCAGGAAGTCTGCTGATGGGTGGGGCTGTGTCCCTACCCAGTATGTTGTTTGGTCTGTGGCTTCCCAGCACTAAAGTCTACAAGCTGTTGGGTGGGGCTAGGTCTTGTGTGCTAATAACCCAAGCGAGATGTCAGCCTCCAGGAAAACTCATGTAGATGAACACTCCTGGAATATCCGCCACCAACTTTTATGTCCCCTGAGTGAGCCACAGCCACCTCCTACCTCCCCAGGAGACCTTCTAAAACCAGCATGCAAGTCTGGCCCACATTCCTATAAAATCACTGCCTCTGCCCTTGGACCTGGAGCATGTGAGACTCTGTGTACACTTCCCCCAGTCCTGCTGGCCTTCAGAACCAGTTGTTCTGGGGTTTTGTCCTTCCAATGCTGGAACTCTGGGCTGGGGAGCCTGACATGGGGGTCAAAAGTCTTATTCCTGTGGGAGAGCCTCTGCAACTTAATTATTTTTCGGCTTGTGGGCTGCCCACCCCGGGGGGTATGGGGCCCGATTATATCATGAGCACGCCCCTCCTACCATGCTGCTGTGGCTCCCTCTTTATGTTTCTTCCTTTTTTCGATGGTTGTTTAGCAGTCAGTTGTGGTTTGTTTAGTCATGAGGGGAGACGAGCTCATGGTCCTACTACTCTGCCATCTTAACCAGATATCCCCCAAATTTTGCTTTATAGTAAGTCTTGAAATTCGGTAGTATGAATCTTCCAGTTTTGTTCCTTTTCAGAATTGTTTTGCTGTTCTAGTCCCTTTGCCTTTTAATGTAAATTTTAGAACCGATTTGTCAATACTTAGAAAAAATTTGCTGGCATTTTCATTGAGATTGCGTGAATCTTATGTATAAATTTGGAGAAAATTGACATCTTAATAGTTGAGTCTTGCAATCTGTGAACATGGTATATATCTCCATTTTAGATTGTTGATCTTAACCCTTTTTTCTTTCCTAATATAAACATTTAAACCCATAAATTTCCCTCCAGTTGCATCCTGTAAGTGCTGATATGTTGTGTTTTCTTTATCATTTTGTTCAGAATATGTCCTTAGTTCCCCTCTTTGACCATGGCTTACATAAAAGTGTCATTTAATTGAGGTATTTAGGGATTTTTTTTTTTTAGTTTTTCTGATTGTTAGTTATATCTAATTGACACTAGAGTCAGAGGACATATTCTATAAGATCGCAATCTTTTGAAATTTATTGAGACTTATGGCCCATTTTATGATCTATCTTTATGAATGTTTCATGTACTTAAAAAAAAGGGTATTCTGCTGTTATTTGATGCAGTGCTTTTAAAATGTCAGTAAAATCAAGGTGATTTGTAGTGTTTAAAGTTTCTGTATCCATACTGACTTTGTATACTTTTTCATCAATTACTGAATTTCCTTTAGCAATTCTTGTAGTGAAGATCTGTTTACAAGAAAATCTCAGTTTTTATGTATCTGAAAGTGTCTTTTTTAACCCTCATGTTTAAGAGATATTTCACTGTATGTAAGAAGGGTTGATAGCTTTTTTTCCTTTTCAGCACTTCATGCCATTCCATTGTCTTCTGGCCTCCATTGTTTTTAATGAAAATTCAGCCAAGCTCAACCAATGACTAGCAGGACTCAGTGTGAATGCACCCATCCTTTTGCCTTTCTCTCTTTTGGGATCACTGAGGCACAGGTGACACTGCTTCCCAGAGCTCCCCAGGGTTTTGGAGCCTCAGTTGCTAAAAAAGTAATAGTACACCCTCTGTTGTTTTCCTTCCCTTCCTTGTCTCACTTCCCCCTCCCCTCCAGTGCTTCCTGGGATAAACTGTTTACATCCACACCTTTGTCTCAAGGTCTGCTTCTAGGGGAATGTGACCCAAGATATTGTATCTTACATCTTGATTCGTTTGCCTAACAATATATGTCCGAGATCATCCACATCAACTCCAGTACCCGACCACATCTCACACTGCCATCTGGCCCAAGCCCCATCTTCTTTCACCTGCGTCACTGCAGGGGCATCCACACAGGTTTTCTTGCTTTTGCCATTGCTTCCATCCCCAGCCTGTCCTCAACAGAGCAGCCAAGGGGTCCTGCTAACTCCTCCAGTGCCATTCCTCTGCTCAAAGCCTTCCACTGTCTCCCCATCATTGCTCAGAGTAAAGACCAAAGTCCCTGATGCCCAATAAGGCCCCACATGAACCAGCCCCATTCCCCACTGTCCCCCTTTTACTCACGTTGTTCCAGCCACACTGGCCTCCTTGTCTCTGGAACACGCCAGGCACTCTTCCTTCTTGGGGCTTTGTACCAGCTCTTGCCTCTGCTTAGAGAACTCTTCCCAGGTATTTTCATAGCTCACTCCATCACTTGCTCAGGACTTTATTCAGATGGATCTTCTCTGCAAGGCCTCCTCTAGAAACAGTCTAAATTTCAGCCCCTTTCCTATCCATTCCTATTTCCTTCCTTCTTGTTGTCTTTATCTTCATATCTCACAGACATACAGTGTCCTGGAATAGCCTTATTCCTCTTGAATTTCTGTTTTCCCCTCACTAGCCAAACTCAAAACAGTCCCTTTACAGTGTGTGATTATTACCATCATCATCATCATCACCACCCACTGTCAGATCTGGTTTATATCGTGGGCATGTGGTGCTGTGGTTACTTGCATGTTTGTCTCTTTCACAAGCCCGGGAGCTCTTCCAGGCCTGGTGGGCCCTGGGCTGTCTGAGCTCAGTGCTCCCAGTGCCTAGGACTGGTTCTGACACAGCCAAGGGCCCTCTGAGCATTTGCTTAATGAAGCCAGGAGGCCCTGTTCTGGCACAGGTATGGACCATGAATCAGACAGCCAGACCAGAATGAAACTGGAAGGTGAAAGCTTTCTGTGAACCTCTGGAATTGCCATGGCTGCCCTCAGAGCAGAGAGAGGAAGGCTCTCGTTGACTCCTCAGGCCCACTAGTAAAGTCTCGAGCACAGATGTCAGGACTGCTGGGGAGCGCAGGGCAGAGATACAGGGCCTGGGACTCAGGCGGAGCTGGGCTTAAGTCCAGCTCTCACACCACCTGTGTGACTTTGAACAAGTCCTTTCATCTCCGTGAGCCTTGCTGCCTCATCTGTAAAGTGAGCACAGGGGTACTTACGTCAGAGAGTGGTCGTGTGCACTGGGGTACCACTGCGGCACCTGACACAAAATAGATGCTGAATACCTGACTCTAATAATAGGCAAAGTTTACTGAGGACGTCTGGTGGTCCAGGCAGGACAAACAGCTCTTTACAGGCACAGTCTTATTTAATCGTCACAGTATATTCCATCAGGAAGTCTCGTCCCCATTTTACAGGTGAGGAAAGTAAGGCTTAGAGAAGCAGCATGATTTTGCCCAAGATGACCCAGCTAATTATTTACAGAGCAGACTTCAAGCACAAACCTGTTCGGCTCCGAATTCGTGCTCTTAACTGATGCTGTACTTCCAAGTGAATAGGGTTCTTCTGGGCTCTCCTCACTCTCCCCCTTTCCACAGCCTTTCTCAGGCATCCCCTCTCCCCTTCTGCCCCTCAAGGAGGATGTAACATTTTGTCGAGGCCAGGAGCCTGGGAACTGAATAAGCAACTCTTTGCTCACTTCCCAGCTCTTATCACGTATTGGCTGTGTGACATTGAGCAAGTCACTTGCCCATTCTGAGCCTTAGTTTCTGCACTAGTTTCCTAGGCCCACTGTAATGAATCACCACAAACTCGGTGGCTTAAAACAACACAAATTTATTATCTCATAGTCTGTAGCTCAGAAATCCAGGGGGCTTAGTTGGCTTCTCTGCTTAGAGTCTCACAGGTGGAAACAGAGGTGTGGGCCAGCCCAGGCCCTTACCTGGAGACTCTGGGAAGGAACCCACTTCCAAATAGAGTCAGGCTGTAGACAGAATCTAGATCCTGTGACTGTAGTACTGAGGTCCCTGCTTCCTTGCTAGTGGTCCACTGGGACCTAGTCTCTGCTCCTGGGGGATGCTCATGTTCCTTCTCATGAAGGTCAGGTCTCTCTCATGCTCTGAAACTCTCCACTTTCTCCTGCAGCTTCTTTCTTACTCCAATTGGGGAAAATTGTCTGCTTTTAACAGCTCGTGTAACTAGATTGAGCCTACCAGGATAACCCAGGATAATCTCCCTATTTTAGGATCTGTAAGTTTAAATGCATCTGCAAAGTCCCTTTGCCATGTAACATAACATATTCACATATTTATCATGGGACTAGGTTATTGACATCTTTGGGTGAAAGTTGAGGGGTGTATTCTGCCAACCACAGTTTCCTTTTCTTTGTTCATTCAGTCAACATGTATTTATTAGCTTTGTAGTGGACACCGTCAGTGCCTTCAGTGCATGCCCACCCCAGATTCCCAATGCCAGCACCTGCATCACCTGGTTGGAGGCTTTCTCCAGCTGTCAGAGCAACATTGCAGAGCACATAGAGAAGGACAGAGTGCTGGGAAGTTCACAGCCATCCAGGAGAGCCCTCCACCTAAGGCTGATGGGAGCTGGTGGATAAATACCCCAACTCCATCACCCTTTAGATGCAGGAACTCAGCATGTGTCTACGCTTGCTCCCAGCAGGCTTCATCTCGGTTGCCCACAGTGGTCACTAATTAATAAAGCACACTTTCTTGGCTGCCTTCCTTTCCCTGCCTCACTCCCTACTCCCAGCCTCAGATCTTCCCTAAACAAACTATTTTGTGCTGTATCCTTGTCTCAGGAAGTGTTTCTGGGGTAACCAAGATAGGCACTTCCTACATGACAGGCACTGCTCCAGGCATTATTGTTATCTCCATTTTACAGATGGGAAAACTGAGGCAGGAAGCAGATAAGTAATTTGCACAGCCAGCATCTGGCAGAGTCAGGATTTGAACGTAGGCAGTTGGGTTCCAGTGCCCCTACTTTTGTAAACTAGACCACGCCGGCTTTTTCCTTAGCCATAGATGGAGAGCAATATTCCCCGATTCATAATGTCACTGGGAGGATTAAATGAGATAGTCTTGTCAAGGCTTAGTTATGATACAGCACACAGTGAGCACTCAATAAATGGCACCTCAAACCAACAATAACAGTAATCACATGACTAAGAGTAATAATAATTATTATTCAAACCCAGCTCTGAGGCTGAAGGGGGACTGGTCACTTGGCAGGCAGATCCATTATCTGAGAGGGAATAAACAGTCTGGCTAAGTGCAGAGGAAGGTGGTGGGTGTTGTTATAGCAACTGATGAGCCCTTTTGTGTCCTCACGGCCAAGTGGGCGGTGGAGCAGGGCAGGAAGAAGCTCCTCAAAGAAAGCCAGCCGGACGCAAAGCTGGGCAGACCAACGGAAGCCCCTCCCTGCCCCTTCCTGGCCTGGCAGCTGTGACTTCCATACACAGTTGGGCTGAGACTGGTGGGGGCCAGGCGGGCTTCTTCCTTGCTGGGGCTAGGAGCACAGAGATGCTCAAAGGCCAAGCAGAGGGGGAAAGCATGGGGAGCCACAGCCCTCAGGCCCTCAGATCTGAGTAACCACAGGCAGTAAGCTTTGTGGACCAAGGAATGCAGGCCCCTCACCCAGGGTGCAGTGAGAGTTTGGAAGCACTAATCCAACAACAGAATCTTGCAGCTCTTCAAAGGGATTGGTCTGACTCTAGTGGACCCCAGCAGAAGAGCCTGCTAATGGCTAATGGCATAACCATCCAAGGGAAGAAACCAAGTCACCTCTCTTCTTTCTCTCCCTCTCTCTCTGCCTGGTAGGGTACTGATTCATATCTCTGCACTGTCTTCCTCCATCAGTTGTGTGATCTCATCCTTCCACCTGTCTGTCTGCCCATCTATCCATTCACCTATCCATCCATCAACCCATTCAACTCTCCATCTATCCATCCATCCGTCCATCCATCCATCCGTCCATCCTTTCATCTGTCCATGCATGTATTGATCCCTACCATACACCAGGGACTGAGTGAGGCTATAAACAAGAGAACTATGTTCCTGGCCCCCTCAAAGCTCAGGGTCTTAGGAGAGAGGCAGAAAGACAGACAGGCAGTGACTTTACAGAGAGGGAAGCACATAATGTAGGTGATAGACCAGAGGTTTTAAACTGGTGGCCCATGGTATCATTCATCCCATAGATACATTTTGTTTAGCCCTCAGATTTTTTAAAAAAATAACAGCATTTTACATAAAATTTCTAATTTTCAGGTTCTTGTGAGAAATAAAGGTCACTCAGGTGACCCCGAGCTTCCATTCTCACATGGGGACAATACTGGAACCTAAAATCAGAACCCGTCAAGCTCTCCCCAGTCCCTGCTGCTCCATATTGTCCTACACCTGGCCTGATTCCTCCAGGCATTTCAATAAGCCTGCCCAGGATAGATTCAGGAGGACTCAGCACAGCAAGAGAGACCTGAACCTCAATGATCTGTCCTCAGAATAGCTGACAAAGCTGAGCTATGGTGGAAATCATAAGCTCTTGCTCTGGTGATGTCATAGATAGGGATAAGTAAGTTGGGAAGAGGTGGAAGTGAAGTGTTCAGAGAACACCACCCTCAGCACAGGCTCTGCGGACCGTTAGGCTGAAACCACCAGGGACAGGGCCCTTAGGACTATGCCTTGCCCTAGCTAAGCCTCCAGCCCAGGTGTCTTGGCTGCTATATCCACTTCCCCAGCTTTGCCTGACTCAGTGCACTCTTCAAGCTCACTTTGCCTCTAAGATGTTTCTGGGCCATCATAGTACAATGGGTTTGTCTTAACAGGATTTGGATTAAGTAATTACTTGTGCAATTTGTTGAAGTTTTGTGCTTCACTTCAGTTCTTTGAGGTGCAAGCAACAGAAATGGACTCAGGCTAATGTCAGGTAGAAGGAATTTGGGAATTCGAATAAGAGGCTCAGAACTTCATGAAGGCTGGACAGCCTAGCTGGGACCCATGCAGGGTCCAGAGCAACATCAGAGGGCTGGGAGGGGGCCTCGGAGTGAGACGGAGCAAGGGCAGTCTGGTCAGCGTGCTGCCGCCTGATGAACAGACTCAGCCACTTTCACCTCTTTGTCCTTTTGTCGGAGGCTCAGGTTACAGAGAGGTATGGCCAGTGGGCTAGTTAGGGGTCACGGGGCAAGTCTGCACTCCCGTTAGCTGCAGCCAAAGAGTGGAGGTGAGTCCTCAAAAGGAAATTGTCAGGCAATGAAGTTGGGCTCCTTTGTGCCTTGGTTTGTAGATTTGACTTGGGAAACTTCCAAATATTTTACAGAATTATGAAACAAAATTAAGGTTAAAAAATACTAAGTAAAAGATAAAATGAAACAAATAAACCTTTTTAAGAAGTTGGTGATATAGCCACGCAAGAGAATTATTTCTTAAAATCAGAGTACTTTGTACATCCCTGATGGGATATACTTGCAGAGCCCAAGGACAAAAATAAGTGCAAAAAAGAAAAAAAAAAGTGCTAGGTACTAAACAGGTGTCACGTCTGGGTGAGATGCTATGAAACTCTGATGAATGAGGCAGACGTTCCTGCCCTCACGGAATCTGTTGTTTTGTGGCTTTCACTATACCTGTTCCCTTCCAGTATTATCCCAATTTCCTTAAACATTTTACTATGGAAAATTTCAAACATATACAAAGGTAGACAGAATAGTATAATAAAACCCATACATCCATTACCTGGGTGATGGTGTTACCCATCATCAATTTTGTTTCATTTTATCCCCACCCCCATTCTTCTTCTTCCTCCCATATTATTGTGAAGCAAATTCCAGACTTCCTATTATTTCAGTATGCCTTCGTAAGTATTTCAGTAGGTGTCTCTAAAAGATAATGACTCTCAAAAAAATTAATAAGCGCAATATCATTTTCACACCTAGGACAGGTAACAACCCTTTAATAGCATCAAACATTCAGTGTTCAGATATTCAATTATTTCATAAACACTATAAGATAGTTTATGTATTGTTTGGGATTGGTTACACATTGTGATTGGTCGATATGTATGACTCTTAATTTATGGATTCTCTCGTACAACAAATTTTTTTAAAGAGAAAAAAAGCTGGGTTGCTTTTCCTGTGAGTTTCCAGAAATCCAGAGTTTCTTAATATTGCTGATTGCATCAGCGTGGTGTTGTTTCAGCTCTTCCTTTGTCCTCTGAATTTCTTGGAACTTGGTCGTTGCTCTAAGCTGTGCTGTCCGGGGCAGCCACCATTAGTCACATGTGGCTACTGAGCACTTGAAACGTGGCCCATCCAAACTAAGACGTGCCGTATGTGTGAAGTACCCACCAGAGTTCAAAGACTAGCTATGAAAAAAGAATGGGAGCTATTTCACTGATCATTTTTTATATTGATTCTATATTTAAATGATAACATTTTGCATATATTGGGTGAAATAAGGTATATTATTAAAATTAATTCCACCTGTTTTTTTTTTTTCAATGTGCTTTCTAGAAAATTTTAAATTACATGTGTGTTATGTTGACTCACCTTCATGTGTATTTTGTTGGATAGCACTGGGCTAGGGGCTTGATCAGATTTCTGTTTTATTTTCTGGCAATTTCAGGGCCCTGTTGTGTGCTCCCATCATCAGGCACTTAGTGTCTGCTGGCCTCCTTTTTGTGATGTTTGCAACCACTGATGCTCAAAGCCTGAATCCAGTAATCTACTAGGGGTTGCAAAATTGTGACTTTTCTCATTCTGTTATTTCATCTCTATTTATTTGCTGCCATTCTATAAAGAAAAGCTACTTTTGTCTTCGGGGAATTAAGTCAGCCCCTAAGGGAGGTCTTCCCCGATGTCCCTGCATAAGGTGATTGACAGGAGTCTCTCTCATCGTGCTGTTGTCTTCTCCATGCCTTTTCACCATTTGCCATTATCAGTGTGTTTGCTTCCTTGCCTGTAGATTGGTGGTGTCTACTACAGTGTGAGCCTGGGAGGGGAGGGGCAAAGAACCTACTCTGGTTCCATCAGCCATAAAGTCCCAGCGTCCCGGGGAGCTACTAGTTGAGTGGATGAAGGGATTTGGAAATGGACAAAGCCCCCAAACCATAACGCAGGAAACCTGAGCTCTAGTCCTGGCTCTGCTTCATGCTGAGGGTCAGTCCCAGCCCTGGGGGCCGCAGTTTCCTCAAGTGGGGTGACGGGTGGGCAGTCTGGTCACAGATGCCTGGTTTCAGCTCTGAGGGGCTCTCCCTCTGCAAGAAAGGCCTCCCAGCAGCTCATGCTTCTAGAGGCCTCGCTCCTGCCAGGGCCGAGCTGGGGCCAGGTGACAGATGATTAAAGAGACACCCCACAGCTAAGAAATCCAGAAACTAATTAGTCCCAGCCCAGCATACTCAAAGGAAGCCAGTCTGGCCGGCGCTCTGATGGCAGGTGGTATTAATACCTAATGGTTCATTCTAATTGCTGTCCTTCCCCAAGTTCCTCCTGTTTCCGAAGCACTTTCAATCAGGCAAAGAGCATCCACGGAGCGCCTCTGAGCCCTGTCCCCTGGGGGAAACAGGCCATGAGACAGAAAGCCACCCCACCAGGAGCTAACAAGTGAGCCAGCCAGACGAGACTTAACATTCAGAGAGGAGTGAGAGAGGAGAGCAGGCCAGGCACTCGCCTCCCAGAGTGGTTGGGAAGAGCCAGGGAAACAGGATGTGACAGTTTCTTGCACTCTGCCTTGTGTGTTCTAAGTGCTTCTAACTGGTGCTGGGCCGTCACAGTTCTGTAGGGTCATCTCAGGAGATAGGATTATCCCCACCTGCCTTCCCCTGGTGCCCTCCATGGACCATACCCAGTGGAAGCCAAGAGGACAAAGGAGTCTGTGGATTTAGTCCCTGCAGTCGGCACAGGGGGACAGAGAGGGCAGAAATAGGTGCTGAGTGCATCCAGGTGTGCACACAGACAGTACTCACACAATGACATTTGGGTGGACACCTGAAGGAGGCAAGGTCAACTTCACATCTGGAGAAGAGTATTCCAGGCAGAGGACAGAGCATGGGCAAAGGTCCTGCGGGGGGAGAGGTCAGCAGAGAGACAGAGAGGACTGCATGAAATCCCAAGATGACAGCGATGCCTGGCAGCGGCCAATTGTCTGGGCTCTTGATGTGATGAGCAGCCCTGGAGGGAGCCGAGCAGAGGGGGGCGTGCTCTGGCTTAGAGTTTGACAGCATCCTTCTGGCTCAGTGCAGAGACTAGGCTGTGGTGGGGTGGAGGTGGAGGGAAGGAGAGCAGAGAGAAGGCTAGGTAGTGGCCCAGTGAGAGACGTGGTGCTGGGACTGGGGTGATGAGAGGGGAGGGGGTGACACGTGGTCGGATTCTGGTTCTATTGTGAAATCAGTAGAATGGAGTTTTCTGGTGGATCGGTTGTGGGGTGTGGGAGAAAAAGAACTTGGTACTCTTGTCTGTTATCCTTTAGCAACTTACTTATGGCCCACATGCGCCCCTTGTAAGAGGCAGCTTGGCGAAGAAGAAACTGACATCTGCAGATTCTCTATGAAGCCTCTCTGGGGACTGTTGTTGGCTGAGGGCAGAGGATAGAACTTAATGATAGTCTTATGGCTCTGCTTGAAAGTGATGTCTTTGTCTCTTAGAGTTAAACTCTGAAATACTTGTTTTCAGTGAAGCAATGAAAAGGCTGAGATTTACCGCGTAGTAAAGTGGGGGCAGGTGAGGCTACAGAGGAAACGAAATCAGCCGTACATTGATAGGTTGGAGTTGAGGGACGGTACACAGGTGTTTACTACACTCAGCTCTCCACTTCTGTGTAGTTTTAATTTCTCCAAAATAAAAGATCTTTTTAATCCTTTTTGTGGATCCTTGAGATGCAACTGTTCTGTGTCTTGACTGTGGCGTGGTCACATGAATCTACATATGGGATAAATTTACAAAAACAAAAAAAAATCCCTGATTACACACACACACACACACACACACACACAAGAGCATGTAAAACTGGTGACATCTGAGTAAGGTCAGTGGATTATATCAAAGTCGATATCCTGGGTGTGATACTGTGCTAAAGTTATGAAAGATGTCACCACTTGGGGGAAATGGGTGAAGAGTATATGGGACCTCTCCATACTATTTTTTACAATTGCATATGAATCGACAGTTATCTCAAATTAAAAAAAAAAATGTAAATCCCTGTCAGAGATTAGAGGAGAAAATAACAAGTATTGGTGAGGATGTGGAGAAATAGGAACCCTTTTGCATTGTTGGTGGGACTGTGAAATGGTACAGACAGTGTGGAAAACAGTAGGAAAATTCCTAAAATTATTAAACACAGAATTACCAGATGATCCAGCAGTTTTACTAGTGGGTATATATCCAAATCAGTTGAAAGGAGGGACTCAAAGAGATATTTGCACACCTATGCTCATAGCAGCATTGTTCACAAAAGTCAGAAGGTGGAAACAATCCAAAATGTCCACTGACAGGTGAATGGATAAATAAAATGTGGTAAATTCATACAACAGAATATTTTCAGCCTTAAAAAGGAAGGATATTCTGACACATGCAACCACAGATGAACCTGAAGACAGTATGCTGAGTGAAATACGCCAGTCACAATAGGACAACCATCATGTGATTCCACTTATGTGAGATCCCTAGAGTAGTTAAATTCTTAGAAACAGAAAGTGGAATGGAGGTTGCTAGGGGCTGGGAGAGGGTGCAATGGGGACTTAGTGTTTAATGGATACAGAGTCTTGGTTTGGGAAGACGAAAAAGTTCTGGAGATGGGTGGTGGTGATGGTTGCACAACAGGGTAAATGCACTTAATGTCATTGAACTGTACACTTAAAAATGACTAAGGCGGTACATTTTATGTGATGTGTATTTACAGCAATAAAAAAAAGGATTAGGGGAAAGCAGGTCCACTGATGTGCCAAAAAAGGTGAAAGAGGGTTATAATCAATGTCACCAGGTTCCCTTATTCTCTGTTCAGTGTGACATCATCAGAGGCCACTGACGGACTCTCTCCGTGCCTGCGTTTCCATTTCAGTGCCATCAGAAAATTCCAGGTAGGTCTCTTTCAGACAACAGTGATGTCCCCAGTGTGGGGTCCCTAAGACAGTGAGAAATCAACCATCAGATGGTCAAGGGACACCTGTGATGACAGCTGTCCTTCAGATCCCAGCTCCAATGTCCCTTTCTCAAAAAAGCCTCCCCTGATTTCCTTGACTAGGTCATGTTTCTCCATCAGAATCACTATATATCCCAGTTTGCCCAGGATAGTCCCAGTTTATGCCAGTTGTCCAGGCATAATTATTAGGAACAGTCACTTTCACTCTCACAGGGGTCCAGGTTTCAAAGGTGAATCCCATGGTCACCCCACCTATTACAGATTCTCCTAGCATCTCTTAGCTGTGACTGACACACCACATCATGTCTGTCTCCCAGCCGTGGTGTAAAAGCTCCTGCCTGTTTCATGCACTGTTATAGCCACAATGCCTAGCACAGCACTTTATGTTTAATATGAACTCAACAAATATTGGTTGGATTAATGAATATTTCCATTATTTTGTAAGTGTCTATGGTGCCTTGGAGCTGCCCCTTTAAGATTCCCTCCTGGGAAGCGTGTATTTGGCCAACAGCCTCCAGCTGCTGCCCCAGGTAGCTCCCAGAGCTGGACCTGTCCTTCCCAGTGGGGACTCCTCTGACAGCCAGTTTTTGCTCTGGGGCTCCCCATCGGCCTGGACAGGGCTTTGTCCAGGCCGCACCGCAGTCTGAGGCCCTTTCCACACCTGAGACTCTTCCTTCCAGCTCTCCTTTCACAGATGTCCCACCAGCCCTTCAGTCTGAGGCTCTCCTGTCTACTTCTTGCTCCCTTTTCGCTTTAGTCCTCACAAGGAGCTCCCCAGGAAATCCCTTGCACACCTATCGTCTTGGGGTCTGCTTCTTGGAGGACCTGAACTGGAAATCCATCACAATCAGACCATGGGGTGGGAACCAGGGTCCAGTTTTCTTGTTGCCACCAAGACATCCCGCTTCCATCTGGAGGGAGGTGAGCCCCTGCCCAGCCTGCTCTCCCATCACTCACAGTCAGCAGGTGGGGAATGCAGTCTCTGGCCAGTTCTCTTGTGCCTTCACAGTCTTTTCTTTGCCATTTCTCCACTTATTCTTGCCCAATTAGCTCAGAAAATTTCTTCTCCCTCTCTCCTCTCCCTCCGTGAGTCTCTCTGTCTCTGTCTCTCTGTCTTTTCTTCCCTGTGGGCTTAACCTTTGAGAGTTTCTCTCCAACTCTTTCTTTAGCTTCCCCCTCCAAAAATAATCCTTTATGAGCATAAGTTTTTCCTGTGACAGAAGCTAAATCTGAAACAAGAGTAAAATAACAAGCAACATACAACTTGTGAAGCCCCTGAAAGTGTCCAGACATTGTCATCAGCATCTTCACAAATGTCTCACCTCCTCTAATTAAATCTGCTTTTCTCCAGCTGCAATATTCAAGATCAATTAAATAGATAAAGGGCATTGATTGCACAGCTCTAGCTCCAGTGGTACACAGGCCTGGCTGCACGTTAGAATCCCCTGGAAGCTTTCTCAGAACAGTAATGCACAGACCCCAGTGCTGAACAGTTAAAATGCTGATACCTGTGCCCCCTTCCAAGAGGTTCACATTCATTGTTTGAAGGTGGAGCCTGGATGTCCACTGTCCTGGGGATGAGAATGTGCAGCCAAGATTAAAATCCACCCATACAAGACGTTTTGCCTACACTTTAGCTGATTCTGTCAAGTGAGTGCTGCTGTCTCATTTTGCAGATGAGGCACTTGGGGTTCAGGGACCTGGAGGAAATAGAACCCAGATGTTCCAGGGTTCTGTGTCTGGTACTGGGCTGGGAAGCCTGGAGCAGACCGAGAAGAAGAGGAACTGCCCCTCCACCCTCTCCCGCCTCTTCCCTCCCCACCCCACCACCTCCACCCAAGCAATTCACCAGCTGTCGCTTACGGTGTCATTCTTTACACTAAGACTTGAGGTCCTGTTTTGTTTTGTGGGTTTTTTAACCTATGCAAACATCCTGAAACAGTTATTTATACAATTGCAGCCACCTTAGGGTCAGAGTCTTATTGTCATGGATTTGATTGTGGAGCCCAGCACAGCTTGGCAAAAAGTTGCTGTTTCAGAAATGTTTGTTGATGGATTGTTTGGATATATGTTGGACCGGATGGATGGACAGATGGACAGACAAAGAGACAGGTGTAGATGGATGGTGATAAGATAAATGGATATGAATGAATGGATGGGCAGTCAATTTAAATGGATGGGTAGATGAGTGAATTCATGAAGAATGAATTTGTCTATACCCTACCATGTGTGACAAAGGATTTGTCATACCTAAAAGGATTTGAGATACTTATAGAAAATTAAAAAACAAAATTTTAACACCCTCTTGGTACCTGGCTCTGCTCTAGCTGCTAGAATACATCTATGAACAGGAAGCAAAGGATCTTCCCCTTACATATTAGCAGCATGAGACAGATAATAAATAATAAACATAGTAAATGAGTAAATTATAGAGTATGGTACAAGACTGAGAGCTATTGATGAGAGAAAAGAGCAGGAAAAGGGAGACTAGAAAATCCAGAGAGGCAGGGGTGGGATGCAGTTGTAGAAAAGGAGATCAGGGAAGGCCTCATGGGGGAGGTGACCTCTGGGCAAAGACTTGAAGGAGGTGAGGGAGGGGCCCTGCAGGGATCTAGGGGGAGAGCATTCCAGATGGGAGAAGGGCCTGTGCAAAGGCTTTGGGTGGGATTGTGCCTGCTGTGTTCGAGGGACAGTGTCAGAGGCCAAGCAGCAGGAGCAGAGGGAGTGAAGGAGAGAGTAGAAGGACCAGGTGGCCAGGTCAAATAGGGCCTTGTAGGTGATGGTGAGGGCACTGGCATTTTTGCTGAGTGACATGGGGGTGTTGAGCAAGGGAAGGATGTGATCCGGTTTAGATTTTAAAATGATCCCTTTGGCCACTCTGTTATAAACCAGCGGGCCTTAGGAGATTAGGGTAGAAGTAGAAAGAGCAATGAGAGGTCATCCAGCTAAGAGAACGGGGGCTCACCAGGATGGTGGCAGCCAAAGAGATGAGAGCTGGTTGGAGTGTGGATATATTCTGAAGGCAGAGCCAGTGGGATTTCATGGCAGTTTGGATATGGGTATGAGAAAAAGAGAGGAGGAATAAAGTTTGTCGCTGGGGTTTTGGCCTGAGTAACTGCAGGAAAGGCGTTTCCATCAACCTCAATGGGGAATGCTGGAGTCAGGTCAAGGTTTTGGCAGAGGGGCCAATCAGGAATTTAGTTTTGGATGTGAGGGTTTGGATGTGCATTGGATATCCAGTGGAGATGTCAAATAGACAGTAGGTGTTAGTTGGAATTCAGGAGAGGTCTTGATTGGAGATATAAATGTGGAGTCACTTATGTACAACTGGTATTTAGTGATGAGATGGGGTGAGATTACCAGGTGAGTGATATGGACGGAGAAGAGAAGATGATTGAGACTGAGCCCCAAGTCATCCCAACATGGAGAGACTGGGGAAGAAGAGATGCTGGAAGAGAAGAAGAGACCAGTGAGGGAAGGGGAAACTAGGAGAGCATGGGGTCCCCAAAACCAGGTGAAGAAAGGAGCAGTCAACTGTGCCAAGCCATGCAGAAGACAAGGACTGAGAACTGACCATGGATTTTGCCATGAGGAGGCCAATGGCAACCTTGACAAAGAGGGCATCTGTGGAGCAGCAGGAGTGACCACCTGATTGGAATGAGTTTAAAAAAATTGGGAGGGAGGAACTGGAAAGATTGGGGATGGATAGCTCTTCTGCCAAGGGGAGTGCGGTAGTTTGTTGATGGCTCCCAATGACCTTGTCTCCTGGTCTTCACGTCCTTGTGTAGTCCCTCCCCTTGGATCTAGGTTATCCCCATGATTAGCTTTAACCAACAGAATGTGGCAGAAGCCACACTGTGCCAGTTCCAGGCCTAAGCCTTAAGAAGGCTTGGCAGCTCGGACACTCTTGGAACATGGCGACCATGCTGTAAGAAGCCCAAGCCACATGGAGAGGCAACATGGAGGAAAGAATGGAAGCTGCGTGCTCAACAGGCCAACTTGAGCCCCAGCCAACAGCCAGCACCAACCACCGGACCTTGTGACACCAGGTGGGGCATCCAGAAGCTCAGAGCCCCAACTGTACCACATGAAGCAGAATAACCACCCAACTGAGTCCTGTCAACCCACTGAATTGAAGGGAGAAGAAAATGGTTGTCGTTTGACAGCTGCTACACTTGGGGTGGATTCTTACACAGCAGTAACTAACCCAAACAGGGAGACGTGTGGCGTAGCTGGAGGAGGAGGAAGAGGCGTCAACAAGGTGTTTGTTGTTTTAAAGATGGGAGAAATGATGGTGTGTTTGTATGCCATGAGAATGATCCAGAGGAGGTTAAAAGTGATGCAGTGGAGGAAAAGGGAGGATGGGTGGAGAGATGTCCTTCAGCAGAGGACGGGGGATGGGGCCCAGTGCACCACACACATGCGTGAAAGCATGGTCAGCTCACCTGTGGCCACAGGTAGGAAGGCTGAGTAGCGTGTGGAGATGCTGGCAGGTGGGTCCGTGTGTGGTGGGTCTGCAGATGTAATGATTGCTTTGATGTTCTCACTGAACAGGGCTAGGGGAGGAGGCATGATGAGTTTAGGGAGCAGACGAGTGAAACAGTCTCAAACAGAGCTGGAGAGTGAATGAATAGGAAGGCAGAGAAGGCAGCACTGAGGGCTCTCTTAACATTCAAAGTCACGAATTTAAAGTGAGCACAGCCAGGGTGGTTGCAAGCTCTTCTCCAGCCTTGTCCAGCCGCAGCTGCACAGGGGTGGGGGTGGGGGTAGGGGTGGCTGAGAGCAGACACATGACCAAAATTGTGCCTTTGCCAAGTAAGGGTGAAAAACTGAAATAATGCATGAAGAAATAAAGACCTAAGGAAATACAAGTCAGATTGAAAGCTCAAGACCAGGGGCAAAATTAGAAAGCAGACCATGGAGGGGGAGGGAAGGAAGAAGGAGAAAGAGAGAGAAGAAAGAAGGGGATAAGGCCATGTTTTAGGTGGATATTATTAGGCAATGCACATAAGTGTGAGTGAGTTTCAGATCCTTGACGAGAAGGGCAGGCGGGGAGCCAGGAGGGTGTTGGGAGCCTGAGGCAGATGCGGCGGTGGCTGCTGACACGTCTGCTGGCACACCAGCCCTCACCTCCATCCCCACCCAGCCCCGTGACCAGCAGGCTCCTTTTTCATTTGCTTTCAGTTCTGTTTGCCCCTAGTGGTGTTTCCATCCCTCCCCTACCTCCCTCTTGCACCCCCAAGCCTCCCCTCCCCAGGTTTCCGAGGAGAAAACTCAGAGGAGCCCAGCTGCCTGCCCGAGACTCCTCTCCCCAGAACATTCTAAACAGCCAAGTCTGGAGCGCAGCAAAGCCAGCCTGTGGCTTCTAGGCCAGGAAGGCGAGGCAGGCTGGCCGCCCACAGCCCGGACCTAGTGACCCTCTGGCCAGAGGCACACCTTGAGATTCTGGGAAGAGAGCCCGACCCTGTCAGGAGATGGGGCCCTCGTGTTCCCACACCGGTCTGTGTGTCCTCCGAGCAGAGCAGCCAGCTGCTGCCCTGTTCCCAGTGAATCCCCTGTTAAAACATACAGATGGCAGGCCCTACCCCAAGCCATCATCAGAATCTAGGGATCCTTACTTTCATCAAATTGCCCAGTGATCCTAAGACACAGCCAAGGTTGGGAGCAGCCTGTTTCTCTCTTTGGACCTCGGTTTCCCCATCTGTTATCAAAATTAACACAAGAGTCTAGGTGGAGGTTTATGGAGACAAAGGGATGAAGGGGTGGTGTGATGGCTTTTCCAGTCCTGAGTTTAAGGAATCTAGGAGGATCACGTGGGCTCTGCCGCCCTACGATGACACACGGGTTTCTCACATGCCCAGGAGCCTCTCAGGTGACTGAGGTGAGTCCCAGTCCCACAGGTGCCCAAGTGAGTCACCAGACACTCTGCAGAGAGAGGTTCCCTCCCCTCACCGGCACCATCCCCTTCCCACACAACCCCCAACTTCTCCCTTTGCAGTTGCTGCCCACTCTGATTTATTTTGGAAATCTCCACTGCCATCTCCTTTCTATCCCTTATTTCAGAGGGGATGATTTCTACCTGAGGTGGAGGTGGGGTGAATTGGGAAATTGGGAGAAGATTCAGTCTGGCTGAGTCACTTCAAGAAGAGGTTGGGGAGAGCAGTCCCAAAGGTCCCTTCCTGTGCACCTTTTCTCCTGATGATAGCCATGGAGAAGTTGTTGGCAAGAGGAGCCCCAGGACGGATTTTCACTTAAGAAGAGTCACTCTGCTTCTGCACCGATGGAGGGGGGGTGGACTGGAAGAAGCCAGCCGTGAGGTCCGCACAGGAAGGTGGAGCTGGAGACCATTCAGGTAACAGGCGCAGACTGGGGTGTGGGGTGAGGAAGAAGGAGAGGAGATGGCCGTGGTGGCTGATTGTCTGGCATCATGAGGGGGAGGAGTCAAGGGGCTCCGAGTGTCAGATTTGATTGCCTGGGTGATTGATTGTAGGTATTGTTCAAGGAGATGGGGAAGGAAGAGGAAAGGGCCCATGTTGTCTTCAGATTTATGCCCCTAGTGCCTGGCACATGGTGGACCCGCTGTAAAGGTGCTGAGATGCTACCATGCCCTCAGAGAGACTCTGTTTTCACAGTGGGAGGGTGTCCGGTGCGCTGGCACCAAGGTTAAGGGTCCCCACCAGCCCCAAGGAGCCCTGGAATGAATTAGAAAAATGGCAACCCCCCAGAGAATGGGAGAAAATATTTGCAAATGAATCTGATACAGGTCTAGTATCCAGAATATATAAAGATTTCTTACAAATCAATACTAAAAGCAAACAAACCAACTAAAAAATAGACATGAGCTCTGAAGAGATATTTCTCCAAAGAACACATATAAATGGCCAACAGGCACATAAAAAGATGCTCAACATCATTAGACATTA
The DNA here is from genome assembly GCF_048773025.1 of Camelus bactrianus. NCBI lineage: Eukaryota > Metazoa > Chordata > Mammalia > Artiodactyla > Camelidae > Camelus > Camelus bactrianus. The sequence goes on along the minus strand of NC_133555.1, from coordinate 5,220,021 downwards.
CAGAGATAAAAATCAAAACCACAATGAGATATTACTTTACACCCACTAGGATAGATAAATAAAGGGAGAAAAACAGACAAGTTTGCAAAGATGTGGAGACGTTGGAACCCTCAAACATTGCTAATGGAAATGGAGAATGGTGTGGCTGCCCTGGAAAGAAGTTTGGTGGTTCCTCAAAAAGTTAAGCATAGAATCACCACATGATACAGCAGTTCCATCCCTGGGTATATACCCAAGAGAACAAAAAACATACGTTCACACAAAAACTCATACAAGAATTTTCATCGCATTTTTGATCACAGCCAAAATGAGGTAACAACCCTTGTGTCCATCAATCGATGAATGAATACACACGTGGAACGTCTACACAATGGAATATTACACAGCCATAAAAAGGAATGAAATACTGGTTTACACTGCAGCATAGATTAATCTCAAAAATATTATGCTAAGTGAAGGGCAACAATCACATAGGGCAACATAATGTGGAGTTGATCCCATTTATATGAAAGTGCAGAATGGGAAAATCTGTAGAGACAGAAAATAGATTAGGGGTTGCCAAGGAAAGGGAGAAGAGGGAATTGGGAGATATGGAGTTGTTTTTTGGGGTGATGGAAATGTTCTGGAAGTGGATAGTGGTGGAGGTTGCACGAAATTGTGAAATTGCCAAAACCGCCCAAGAAGCAAAAGAAGCCCTTCTTCCCAGTTTAGGTACAAGGTTGACTTTGGCGCCAACTCCAAGATCTCTTACTCTGCACGGTGCTCCAGCTGCCAACACTCAAATTCCCTAACCAGGCCTCTTCTACACACCCAGACTTGCTCAATCTTTCCACTCCAGCTACACTCCCTCTTTGCCTTCACACACCCCAGGAGCCTCCTGGGGGTTCACTCTACCCCCTCAGAACCTCCCATGCCCCACCCTCTCCACTAAGACGCCTCCCCATTTTAAAAGCCTGCTTCCTACTCACCTCTTCCTGGAACCTCTCTTAGGAAGGCCACTCAGTTCCCATCAGACCTTTGCACTTGTAAAAACACCCAGCTGTTGGATTTTACCCTGGGCTCTGCCACTTAAAGCCTGTGTGACTTCTCTGGGCCTCAGTGTCCCCATCTGTAAAATGTACATGTCCATGTGTCTTAGTGTGCTCAGACTGATGCTGAGTATATTCTTCACGAGAGACCAAGTGTCCAGCAACTAGAATGTGGCACATCCAGGATTTGAATTCAAGTCTGTCTAGCTCAGACTCCGAGATCTTAACCACTACCCTTTGTTCACACTCATTATCTTCCTACAAGCAATCACTTATTCATTCAGCAAACCTTGTATGAGCACCTCCTGTACCATGAGTATGCTAGATGCTGGTGATGCCTTTTCCTTCAAGGAGACCCACAGTCTGGAAGGTGGGTGGGTGGTGAAGCTAGATCCAGCTCCCAAGTATCCTGGCTTCTAGTTCACTACTTTCTGTTCTGGGATACTTGCATCAGAGGGGAAAGTCACTGAAGCCTAGCAACTCTTTTGACAGAAAGAAGTGGAGGGGAATTACAGAAACTGAACTGAACTTGCAGGCAGGAGTCCTGGGTCTAGGTCTGTCTCTGACATTGATTGTAGGATGCCTTTGTTAAGTCTCTTCTCCTCTCTGGGCTCAGCTTCCCCATTTGCAAAATTGCCTGTAAGGACCTTTCTTGACTGTGTTCATTCAATTATCATTTACTGAGCACCAACTGTGGGCCGGGCACTGGGCTAAGTGCTGGAGACATAGCTGGAACAAGATAGACTCCCTGCCCTCCAGCTGTTCACATTCAACTGGAGGCTGAGAGACAACAAAGCAGGGAAAAGACCACCACAGACAGCCTGGAGAACCATGAAGGGGGAAGTGATAGGTGGGGCACTACTTTATCCAGGGAAGGCTTCTCCAAAGAGCAGCAGCTGAGTACAGACTGAACAATGATGAGGCGTCTGTGGGGAGACGGGAGTATGAGCATCCCAGGCACAGGGAACAGCAAGCAGAGGCCCAAGTCATGCTAGCAGCTTGCTGTGTTTGCAGCAGGGAGGCCAGGGTGTCTGGCGGGTAGTGAGCCCAGGCGTGAGGGTGGGAGATTAGGAAGGAAGAATGTAGATGACAGACAGAGGGGTGTGGAGGTGTGCAGGCTGAATTCTAAGTAGGGTGGGGAGCCTTTGAAGAGTTTGCAATAAGAGAGACTTGATGCGTGTCAGAAGGGCCCTCTGCTTGTTGTATGGGGGTGGGTTGCAAAGGGCAAGGGTCTGAGTTCTCTTTGGCTGGCACCTCTAGATGGACCAGCCAGAAACATGGAAGGCAGGGACACCCTGTATCACCAGTCCTTGGACTCACCATCCAGCTCCTGGAGGGCCAGAGGGGACAGAAGTAGGCTCCAGGGGAGTCAGTGGCCAGGAAAGCCAACTTGGAGCTTGAGTCCCAGAAGCCATTACTTAAATTCTCCATGAAGTTTTTCCAAACAGCCCTGGAATTTACAATGCCTTTTCTAGCCCATAGGAATTGACCTTTGGGTTAACCCAAACTCACTCACCCTGGCATTCTGGGCCTTCCTGGTCTGGCCCCTAATCTCCTTTACAGACTCGTCTCCCTCCCACCTTTCCCCAGCCCGCCCAGGCCAGCTCAACTTCTCACCATCCCCTGAATGCTCTCTTTACTTTCCTCCCCACAAGGCTTAGTTTGTACTCTTCCCTCCGCCTGAAATACTTTGCCTCTCTGTACCAGGTCTCGTTCAGTTATCATTCTAGCTCCCTCAATGCACATCTTTCATAATGACATCTTATTTTTCCTTTACTTAAAGTCTGATTCTCTCTTTGCGTATTTTAAATGTTTTTATTCATATTTTATTGTGGTTAAATGTACATAACATTAAATTTATCATTTTATCCATTTTAAGTGTACAATTCAGTGACATTAAGTACATTTATAATGTCATGCGACCATCCCACCATCTATTTCCAAAAATTTAAATCATCCCAAATAGATGCTCTGTACTGACATAAAAGCTTTTTAGTGGAACCTATATTCACTAGAACTCTTTCGTTAGAAGGAGCAAAAGCTCAACTCAAACAATTACTCCAAAAAGAGAATTCACTGGCTCACAAAGATGAAATATTCAGGTTAGTCTTCAGGCATGGCTGGATCTAGGCACCCACACAGCATCATCAGGCAGACAGATCTCTTTCTTTCAGATCTGTTTACTCAAGTGTTGGCTTCATTCTCAGGGAGGCTTTCTCTGTCTTGGTGGCAAAGATGGCCATCAGCAGTTCCAGGCTTTCACTCCACCAGCTCAGCCCTCCCAGGAGGAAAAAAAAAAATACAGGCTTCATTCTCAAGAATTTTAGCAGAATTTCCAGGACTAGCTCTCATTGGATCAATCTGGGTCATGTGCCAACCCCTGAACCAATCACTGTGTCCCACCAGAGAGCTGGGCCATGCGAACTGGCCAGGCCAAGGTCACATGTCCTACAGCTGAGAGGTGGGGTCACCGCACTTTAGGAACATGGCATGAGAGTAGGAAGGAGTAGCTCCCCATAGGAAAAGCAGGAGAAAGGGAAGCAGGGCCCGGCGGGCAAAACAACACCTGGCCAGCCACTACAGTACTTACCCAGATTACCTCCTCTGATCTTTTTCTCAGCCAGTGGTTCCACTCTGACTTGATAGCAAGGGCCAGAGAATCTCCTTAACTACTTTCTCTCCCCTGTCCCCCAGTGTTGCCAGTTACCAAAGCCTTCCTCCTCAGTGTCCCTGGAAGCTCCCACCCCTGTCATGGCACCAAGGGTAGCATATTATTTTTGAAATGTTAGTCTGTGTGTTTTTTAAGGAAATTTTGACTTCTTAAAGCTGAGGTATGGTTTATATATGGTAAAATGCACAAATATTAAAAATGTTATCAATCTGTATATACATGTTACCATCCCAAAGATCAAAGTGTAGAACTTTTCCAGCACCCACTCTCACTGCCTCTTCTAGGTCAGTGACAGTCACCCCCCCACCCCCAAAGGCAACCACTTCTAAAACTGTAGATGAGTTCTGCCAATTCTTGAACTCCATCTAAGTAGAATAATACAATATTTACTCTTTTGTGTTTCTTTTATTCAGAATAATGATTTTGACTTTCTTTCATGTTTTGTGGACAGCAGTAGTTCATCTCCTTTTATGGCTCTGTGGTATCCCATGGTATGAACTTACCAAAATTTGTTTACTCAAACTCTTGTTAGTGGATGTTTGGATTCTTTCCTGTTTGGGCTATTATGAATAAATCTATAATCATGTGCAGTCTTTTGTGGATATATGTTTTCATTTCTCTTGGAGATATACCTAAGAGTGGAATTTCTGAATAATGAGGTAGATTTATGTTTATTAGAGTTGACAAGCAGTGCTCCAAAGTGCCTATGCCATTTTGCGTCTCCATTAGCCGTGTAGGAGCATTCCAGTGGCTTCACATCCTGGCCAACACTTGATATTGTCAGCCTTCTTAATTCCAGCCATTCCACTGGGAGCATGGAGGGAGTTCATTGTGTTATTTTTCGTTCTTGCTAATTCCTGTTACCCAGAAGCCTTACACACACTCCTGCCTCCCCTTCCCTCACCATTACAACAAACAATAGGCTGTTGTTTAAAGGCTACTGTCCTCTTCTGGCCCTGCAGAAAGAAAGAAACCAGAATCTTCTCCTGGATTTTGAATTTCAAAAGCCTAGGGTCTCAGGGCAACAGGAAAAGGCTCTCGTGCATTGATGACATGATTGGTATGGGGAAATGTGGGGGGTTTAAGAGCAAGGTTCTGCCTCCCTCAGACTAGACAAGGGTGAGGAGAGCTGGAGCAGCAGCACAGGGGGAGGTGGGTGGTGTAAACCCTGAGGAAAGGGACCCTTGAACCTGCCCCTTCTCTGGGCACAGACCTGAGCTTGGAGAGAGACCCCAGAATCCCCAGATAAGTTCAAGGAAACAACATAGAAAGGACCCGTGTTCTTCTCAAGGCAGACTCTCTAGTGGAAAAATGCTGCGTGTGTGGCTGGGCAGAAGGTCATCCTATGTCTACAGAGTTCCCTGTGCCCCAGCGGCTGTGGGGGCTGAGCGGTGGTTCCGGGGCGCTTTGAAGGGACAAAGAGGGGATGAGGCTTAGGGACAAGGAACAACTTGGCAGTGGCCTGGATGGGTGGGTGACCCCTTCTCAGGAAGGAATAAAGGTGTCTCAGCAGATGCCAGTGTGGATAAGTGATGATGCGCCCCAGACACTCCCTGCCAGATCCCGAGAACTAAGACACCACCCCCAGAGAAAAGGGCAAGTCTCACTTTACCTGAGATTAAGGCTTCCCCTCAGAAGTGGGAGATCACAGCAGAGACTGAGCTCATTTAACCAAAAATAGCTTCCTTTCTTGCTCACCTGAGTTGGTGGACTGAACTTGGACCACTGTTGCACTTTCCACACTGTATTATGCCTATCACGTTATTTTCCTTTTCTCTCCTTGAGGCTGTGAGCAACTGGAGGTCAGGGGTAAGATCTGATTCATCCTGGATCAGCCACCTCCTAGCGCAGGACCTGACACGGAGTAGGGGCGTGGTGAAGATTTGGTGAATATTCATTGTAAGCTCCCTGCTGAGAGAGAGAGGACAGGGCTGCACGGCTGAGCACCTACTGTGGTCAAAGCCCTGTGCCATGATATCCATGCTGGCCGCCCTGAGAGGCCAGACTGTGATTATCCCGTTGTGCGGATGAGCACATTCACAGCTAGCACCGACCAAGCCCTCACCACGTGCCAGGCACTTTACACTTAATAACTCACGTAACCCTCATGACAACCCAGGGAGGTTGGCCCTACTATTACCCATTTCACAGCTGGGGAAACTGAGGCACAGAGCAGTGAGGTAACTAGCTGAAGATGGTGATGGAATTTGATTACAGGTCGCATGATTCCAGCACCCCTGTGCCCTTTTCTAGCCCATTCTAACACCGGTTCCCAGCCCAGAGCCCAAGCTCCCTGCATGGCCTGCTCTTCCTCCCAAATGCCCGCCCATCTCACTGGTGAACCCTTCACAACCTTCACACCCACTCTCACTTCCTTGATGCTCAAGAATGGAAATACTCGTTCTTCCCTCCTTCATTCCTTTGCTCCCGTAACACTTTATGTTTAGGATTTGCACGAGTTAGGATTTTGTTTAGCTGCATATAAGAGAAAATCCTAAATAATAGTGGCATAAGGAGTATGAAGTTTATTTCTTGTATAAAAGAAGTATAAAGACAGACAATCCAGGGCTGATAGAGCAGTTCCATGCTGTCAGTGACCGAGGCTACTTTATCTGTTCTGTCATCCTAGTATGGGTCTCCCTTCACAAGGTGACATTGTAAGGCAAAATGGTTACTAAAGCTCCAGCCATTGCATCTACATTCCAAGCAGCAGAGAAAAAGGAAAGAGGATTTCCTGTTCCCTTTAAAAAGACTACCACTAACCAGAAACCCCCATAACAGTTCCCTGCTATATCTCATTGGCCAAAATTTTATCACATGAGCATAACTTGCTATAAGAGAGGCTGGGAAATACAATCTTTTAGTTGGATGTTGGGAGAATGGCTATTAAGAGGTAAGTCACAGTCTCTGCCACATCATTACTGTAGCATTTATCACGTCAAACCTGGGATGGTTTATCTGAATATCTGTCTCCACAGCTAGGATTTTTTGAGGGCAGATTCTTGTCATCATATTCCTCACATCCCAAAGTCTAGCACACATTGGAGACACTTGGGGTGGAGGAATAAGTAACTAGGTGTTGTGTTTCTTTGGATGCCCTGAGGCTCACAGCATGGTTCTCTGCCCATAGCCAGCCTCCAATAATTGTTAAATTGAAATGAATTTAAATGTTCTTGTCTTCAATTTCCCCACTTTTAAAATGGGTATAAATGACCTCAAAAGTCAGACTCAGCTTGGACATGCTCAGTGTCCATTGTATAACACTGGAAATATAACTAAATGTTAAACAATGAAAACCTAGCCAGTTAGGTGCTGAGTGTAGCTTTTGTTCTTTCTCTAGTTTCTTCTGCATAAACGTATATGCATGTTTTGCACAGAAATAGATCCCTCTGTACATACCATTCTATAACCAGCCACTTCACTTACCAACACATGAAGGGACTTCTGCTTCTGCCTATGTCAAACCAGCTTGTAGAGATCAACTGTCTCAATAAACAACTAGAAAACCTGGATAGAACTGTTTAAAAGAAAATTAAAATCTGTTAGAAGGCATCAAAGAGCTATCTAGGAAGTCAGGACTTGAGGAATCAAGATCCCAGGGTGAAGAGAAACATGTGGAGGTGAGCCTGACATTCCATGTGCTTTTCCATGAATTTGCTAGTTTCGAGGTAGCTAGATAGAGAGACTGGGAAGCTGAGCAGAAGGCAGATGCTAAGAACAGAGAGGCTAAGCAGAGTTTTCAACAGTCTCACAGGGCTAGAAAGACTAAAATAATTTATGCCGAATACATTTCTGGGCCATTACGTGTTCCCCTGGAGCATATATGAACATTCCATGGGGCTCACATAACTTGTCTATAGTAGAATTTTGGCATTGGAAGTAACTCCAGAGATAATGGAACCAAACACTTCATCTTGTGGATGTAGCAACTGAGGCTCAGAGATGGTGAGTGACTTGCCTAAGGTCACACAGCAAATGGATATAGCCACCTCGTGCAAACATCTTGCACTGTACTGCTCTCTGCGGCTGTTGCTGCTGCTCCCAGCCTTCAGTTTCCCATTTCTTTCCACACATCCTAGCCAGAGAGATTGATTGATTTAACCTTACTTTTTAAAAAGGAAACCAAACACAAGTTTTTTTATAAAGGTTATTGGGCATTTTTCCTAATTAACAAAGTAATATAAATTTACTTTTAAAATGTTAGAAAATAAAGATAAGTGAAAACCAAAAGTACCCACAGATTTTTCTCTCCTTCCCACTTATCCCTGATACAACCACTTTGAGCTTTTAAATACATAAATAGGTATATTTTTTCACAAAATGAGTTTACACATACCTAGTCTCTTATAAATTGCTCTTTTAACATTCATATTTTAATTGGTTTTCACATAATTCTGTTCTGTAATACGGTCTTATTTGTGTAATAGTCTACTGTATGCATGTACGTAATTTACTTAATCAGTCCCCTATGGTTAGATATTTGGATTATTTTCACACTGACTATTATACACAATCTTGTCATGAACACCTTTATTCATATCTTAGGGATATAGATGAGTATTTTCTCAGGAGAAATTCTTAGAGTATGGAATAATCATCTGAACATTTTTAAAGTTCTCAACATCTGAATCCAGATTACCCTCCAGGAAGGCTGTATCATTGTACACACCCTGTGGCAGGGTGTACCCCAAACCCAAGTGCTTTACTTAAGGGGCTGGAGGGAGCAGTCTTACCATTCTAGCTTGATGTATGCCGTTCTTGCTCCCCTTCCTTTAAATAGAGAGCTTCCCAGCATACCAGGCTAGCTAAGTTTAGAGTAGAGAAGTCAGACTCCCTGGCCAAGGCCAGAAACTTTTAAACTGAGTCAGGGCCAAATTGAAAGGGTCAGTTTTGACAACTTTGAATCTACTTGGTCCCCTTTAGCCCTAAAGGACGCACATCTGCTCTCACAAACTGAGCAGGAAATTAAACAAGGGAAGAGCCATCTTGCCTACTTCAGGCAGCTGTGAAAAATGCCTGCTTGGCTCTCTCAGCACCCAGAGTGCAGTGTCCCCAGAGGAAATGGCCGAGTTTATAAGTGTGATGGGTGGGGAGCTGGACTGGTTCCTGCCAGATATACTGGTCCATTGCTTGGTGCACGGTGGTGATACTGTGGGAGTGGCATTATTTCCTCTGGGTCTTAGGCACTTTGCGATCTTCCAGTTCCCCCTGTGCCAGCACTAAGATAACTCCCTTGAGGAGTTGAAAGAGCTGAAGCTGCTCAGCCAAGACTTTAACTGGGGTTTGTTTCAGGTCAAAAGACATGGATTCTATGGCCGGTTAGCTGGGTCATCTTGGGCAAGTCCTTTTCCCTCTCTCAGAAGTCCCTTCTTAGTTTCCCCGTGTGAGCAAGGAAGCAGTTGGCCTGGGTTTGGTGCGACATGAATCCTGTTTCCTAGAGGAGAGGGAAGAAGGGAGAGATGCAGTTTCGGAGCACCCACCAGAGCCGAACATTTTGCACACACAAGTGTGTTTAATGCTAACCACGACTTCAGAGGAAGCGAACATCTCTGCCTGTCCAGCACCCATGCCCTGTTATTCTGCAAACAGCACCCTGATTTTCTTTTAGACAACCATGCCTCACCCACTGGGAGGGGCTGACTCCCTTCTCCCACTCCAGTTGTAGGCATGTGATGCAGGTTTGGCCAGTCACAGCAAGCATGATGGTTTCAGGGCTGGGCATGTGACCCAAGCCCAGCCAATGGGAGGCAACCCTAGGATTTTTGCTGGAAGTTTTGGGAAGGAAGTAATTTCTTTGCCCTGAGGTTGCTTAACTGGCCATTTCTGTCTCCCTGTGGAGACACCTAGCCTGGTAATCAAACTGATAAAAGAAAACAGGCAGGAGATGGACACAGAGTCATAATAACTTCCCTTGAGCTTCTGGCGTGGACTGTGTCTGAATCCAGAGTGACCACCTGCATTTTTCAGTCTAAAACCCCTTTTGGCTTAAGCTGGTTATAATTGGGTTTAATGTTACCTGCAACCAAAAGAACATCACTGAAATCCTGGATGTGGCACAGGCATTATTATTCTCATTTTGTAAGTGAGGAAACTGAGGCTCAGAGAAGCAAAGTAAGCATAGAACTAAAGGGGGCAGAGGAGATACTTTAAATATACTGCTTTTTAATCTGTACCTCTACTCTCTACTCAGGGGCTCAAGAGGGTGTCCCTTTCTCGTTTTCTTCCACAAAGCACAAAAGTAGGAACAGGCTTGTGGTGCCAGATTGAACTAGGTTCCAGGCTTGGTTCAGCCTCTTCCTACCTGTCTGATCTTGAGGTGACTGTGACTCACCGGCTTTATACTCTGAACAAGTCTCCTCTCATCTTTGTGCCTCAGTTTTCTCATCAGCAAAATAGGATGATAATAGTACCTACCTCACGAGATTGTTGTGAGTAGGTAAATTAAGATTACGCAGCGCTGTTAGGACAGCGCCTTATGCACAGTGTGACGTGAGGGCTGGCAGTTATTTTTCTTCTGCTGCCTGTATACTGTTAGGCAGTTGCCTACTTCCTCTCCACCCCACACACCCAGGATATGGCCTGAGTTATCTCCTGATACATCCGTTTCAAATGCTGCAGCAAAACAACACATACCCTGGTCGCCAGGGGTTTCAAACAATGTCTGACATACAGCTTCTAAAATGGCTGATGTTTTTAAAACTCCCAATCGCTGTGGGCTTAGCATTCCTAAATCTGGCCCAGGAAGTGAAACTTCAGAGAGGAATTCCAAATAATCAAGTCTTTGCTGAATTGCAGAAAGGAAAGAGAGAAGGGATAGGTAGGGACCCAGCCATTTCTGAGGTTTTTTTTTTTTTTTTACCCCTTGCTCTTACCAGCTCTACAGTTGGAAAGAACAGAAATGCATTTAGACTTTATAACAATTGCACAAGTACTAACTCCGTTCCAAAGGGTATATTAGTCTGCTAAAGTGTAAAATATGGAGACCCTGGAGAATCACCAGGGAATGGGAGGGGGCTTATTGTGGATTCAGAGTGAGTCCTGGTTGTGGGGCTAGTTGATGTGCAGGGGCTGGTCAGAGGAACAAACGGGGAATCCTATGCTTCTTAGATTCATGAAGGTCAGAGCTGGTGCCCAGGACAGGAACATGGCCTGCCAGTTACCCAGAATCCAAGTCTCGGATTTCTGGGCATTATCACCAGCCCTTTAATCTCCACCTTGTAGACAGGCTCGGGGTCATAGAGCACTTACTAAGGCCTCTGCAGAAATGACCTCGTGGAACTTCCCAGCAGCCCCACTGAGATGAAGATTATATTTCAGTAACGACAGCTTTAGATGTTGTAGCCAGGCTGCATAGGCTGGATTCTCAGTTCTCTCATGTGACCTTGAGTAAGTCACATAACCTCTCTGTACCCCCATTTTCTTCTCCACTAAAGAGTGGTGATAATAGTTCCTCCCTGTTCAGGGTGTTGTGAGGAGTTAATGAGTAAGCACCTGTAGCATTTAGAAGAGGGTATGGCACAGCGGCAGCTGCTTCTATTAACCCTCGTTTTACAGATGTGGACCCTGAGGCGGGAAAGAGGGAGCATTCACGTATCGTACCCAGCTCGTGAAGCTGGGCCTCAGTTAGCTCCACACGGTTTCACCGCCACTGAGCAGAATCTCCCTCTGCTCAGAGGAGGCTAAGATACTCCCAGGAAATACCTCCAAACCCACACCCAGCCACCCCTCCCCAGTTCCCTCCTTCTCAGACACCCTCCTCTCCCTCTGAGTTCTCTTTTGAAGTATTGAGATAAGGTACCAGTTAGAGGTTCAAATGGAGTTTTCCTGGCACTGAAGAGAGAGGGAGAAGTCTGCCTCTCTCCCCCGTGCTCTGGAAATGAAGGCAGCGGGTGAGAATTCTCAGGCTCCCAGAGTCAGGGGTAGAGGTTCAGAGGGAAACACATCCCCCACCCTCACCCTTCAGGATGCTGATTGGAACGCGTTGGCTTAGAAACTTGAGCTCATCTGGACGGGCTCCTGAGAAACAGCTGAAGGGTGTGGTGGTCTCTCTAGTTACCCGTGGAGCCTCTGAGGATAGGGTCCCTATACGTCAGCCTTAGTCTTTCCCTGCCTGCCTGGCTTTGCGGGGCATTTGTCGTTGTTGTCCTAGTTTGGCCTCTGTTAGGGTTAAGGCGAAGGGGGGTATCACTGTGAATCTTCGTCTGTCAGTCGATCTGTGATTCACTTTGCCAAACAGCGCCTCATCTTTGCTTCTTTATCTTGACTTACCTATTTCAGTCTGTGCCCTCAGGTGTGGAGGCGGCGAGTTCTCGCCAAGGTTCTGACCCTCCTTTCACCTCTCCCTCCCGTCCCGAGGAGGCTCCCCACCGCGCAGTCTGAGGCTAGGATGCTCTTCCTGAGCTGCTCCGACCCCGGGGCGGGTGTGGAAGGTGTCCGAGCCCGAGGCGCCCTCTCCCGGCGTGAGGGCTGCCCGAGGAGCGCGGAGGCGGGGGCGCTGCAGGCCCGGGGCCCGGGTCTCCGCCTTCCTTCCTCCTTCCCGGCTGGCCCCCCTCGGCGCGGCTCCTCCTCCGGCGCCCCGCCTCCCGGTCAGCTCCCTCGGCGCCCCCGCCGCTGCCGAGCACCGAGCAGCTTGGCCGCCGCGGCCGCCGCGCCACCAAACTTTCCCCGGAGCCGGCGCCGGTGAGTCGGAGCGGTGAGTCCGAGCGGAGCGCAGGCAGGGGCCGGAGCGCGGCCGCGGCTGGGCTTGGGTCTGTGCATCCCGGCGGAGCCGCAGGGCCCCCGGAGCCGCTGGCGTGGGCTGGGCGCGCTCGGGGGTCCTAGGGACGTGGGCTGCGTGGGGAGGGTCCTGGGGCACGGCTGGCTCCGCGACACCCTGTCTGATGCTCAGCTCTGACCCCTGTCCCGACTGGCAGACACCTGTGGCTTCACCCGGGTTCGCCGGGGTGCGCGCCCCGAGCGTCTGCCTCGAGCTCCCACGCGGAGAGGGCGAGTCTCCAGTTTTCCCAGAGCTGCCCCAGGCTCTGAGTCTCATGCTCGCTGCATTCCCAGCCCATCTGTTGAAAGCGTTGACTGTGCCAGGCACTGGGCATCCATGACCTCTTTCGGTTATCCCTGTAACTCGATGAACCGGGTATTATTATACCCATTTTCCACAGGAGGAAAGAGACTCAGAGAGGTGAAGTTGTGCCCAGGCGCACCACTGAGTCAAGGAGGGAGCCAGGGTTTTGACCCCGAGTCAGCCTGATTCAAACCGCTTAACCACATGCAGGTGAGCCCCGGGTTCAGCGTCACCAGAAGTCGGGTGTGGGAAGCGCCAAGACCAGCGCTCTCCTCCAGCCAGGCTGCAAATCTGGGCGGGGCGGGCCACCTCCTCCTCACTGCGCCTCAAGGAGGATCCTTTGGGAAAATGGGTGGCTATTACTGTCAGGGAGTGGATTCTGGTGGCAAAGGCACTTGGGGCTGCCCTTTCAGGTTGAGAGGGGCCAAATTCTGGAAATTACTCTCCATTTTTCTGGAAGGAGGCAAGGAAGTCAGGAGCAGAAGCTGGAGCGCAGCAGTTCTTCACCAAAGCCACTTTCCTTCTCTGGATGACTCTCACCTTCCCTTGACCCCTGCCGCCCAAGGAGACCCCTTATCCCAGTCCATTAATCTCTCTGAGGTGTCTGCTCTGCCTGGGAGCTGTCAGTGCAGAGATGCTCCAGGCAGGGTCGCTGTTTTCCTGCAGGGGGCTCCCACCTCTGGCGTGGAGCCCAGTGATGAGGGACCAGTGCTGGGAATAAGTACTGTGTGAGCAAGGTCCTCTGGCTGCAAGGTGCTTGGGGAATTCATTCCATGACGGTGGCTGGGGCACAGGTGGAGTTGGTGGGGGAGGCCTGATCCGGAGGGCTTAATCTTGGAGGCAGCCAGGAACCAGCAGAGACTTGGGAGAGTGAGAGATGGTGGACCCGTGAGAGTACCATGATGCATGATGACATTTAGTTATCACAGCAGCCTTGCAAAGCAGGCACTAGTATTACTAACTTCATTGAACAGATAGCCTGTTGAGGCTCAGAGAGGTTAAGTAACTTGCCGGAGGTTGTCCATCTGGTCTTACCTGACTCCCTCCACATTATCAGTGAAACTTAGGCTGTAGATGGGACCTTAGGTCCTTGCTGCTTGCGGCTGGCAGCAGCAAAGGGTAAAATAGAGAGATGCCAGGCAACAGGGCCCCCGATGCCGCTGCACTGCTCTCCTTTCTCTAGGATAGCTGCCATGCAGGAGGCCTGCTGCTGAGCCGGTTATCAGTCACAGGAACTCTTGACAGCCCCAGGTAAATTCTCTAATATGACTCGGGGCTGGCTGGACCCTCACATATCAGCCTGAGGCTGCCTGATGCTGCCCCACTGTCCCAAGAAGTATTTCCCCTGGTGGAGGGAAAGTCTGTAGGGAAGCCTGGTATGATTTTCAAGTATGAGAGAGAATTGTTCCAGAGTGGAGAAGGTCCTGCACTGCCCAAACATTATTTCAGAGCTGGGTGGAGGCCAGAGCTGCCTCCAAGCCCCTGCAGCACAGAGGAGTTTGGGTAGTGCTGGGCTGGGAGTGGGCCCTCCTGGCCAGCGGCTGAGTGTCTGAGGTGGGAAGGGCTTGTATCTGAACTTCCTCCTCTCAGACTCAGAATTCCTGGTTCTTGTTTACACTTTCCTTTTTACAGTCAAGGAGTGCCTAGCAGAAATGGTGTGGCCTCTGTAACAAAGAGGAGTATGGCACAGAGAGCAAAAGTGTGGACTCTGGAGCTGACTCCGATCCCAGTGATGCTGTCACTTATGAGCTCTGTGACCTTGGGCAAGTTGCTATACCTCTCTGTTCCTCAGCTTCTCCATTTTTAGGATGGAAGTATTCCTAGCACATTCCTCACTGGGTGGAAAGAGTACTAATTGTGTTCCTGTGCATAAAACACCTAGATGGTGCTAGGTAATATGTAAAAGTGCTGTTCACATGTTAGTTGTCATTATTGCTACTGTTAAGGTCAAACAGGCCCAGCTTTGTAGCCTGGCTCTGCCAACTGTCAGCTTCCCAACATCCATAGGACTTTTGCTTTCTCGTCTGTCAAGTGGGAGTAGTCTAGTGTTAGATGTAATGTGAGAAGTCTTCGTGCAGGTCCAAGCTTTCAATAGCCTAAAACTTGAAGTCTCAGTGCAGGCTTATTTAAACTTCTGGTGCTCTACAAGGCAATCGGCAAACGCCAGGCATTGCCACAGTTATCACTATTAGGCTAACCTCAGTCCTTCACTCTGTAGCCTGGCGTTCTAAGGGATGTGGATTTGGGACAGTTTTCGAGCTTGTGTGGGCAGGAGAAAGACTCTCCTTATGAAGGTTCTCTCTTCATGGCCACTTTTTAGAGACAAGTATGGGCCTCTTGGTGCTTGTGGGATGACAGGGTAGGTTTGAAGTTCATTTCATAAGGTCTGCCCTGTCCTCACCAAAGCAAAGAAGTCCACAGAACACGCAGCCCCCGCTGCCTTTCAGATTGGTATTCTGTGCACTGTCCAGGTGGAGAGGACACATCCAGAGTGCTGAATTGTTTTTTTCTTTAAAGACAGAACAGTGGTGTGAAAAAAGGTCAGGATTAGAACCCCGGCCCTGGCTCTTTGAGCTGAATGACCTTGGCCATCAGTTTCCTCACCTGCAAAATGGCCATTAAGCGTATTTTCTACTATCGATTTCTCAGGATTAAAGCCCAGATAGAAAAGAAGAGAAATGAAGGAAAGAGAGGCAGATAGTATAAATGACAAAGAGTTACATGCAATTGTAAGTAATTCTCATTAGCATTCAGGCTGGGCATTAGCTATAATTGCTCCTGATCCAAGACGTTTTATCTGAAAGACGTACCTGGCAGAGGATCATTCAAGCCCCAGTCACCTGCTGCCCTCCCTTTCACAGTGACGCCGAGCATTTCTGAATCTTGGGGTATAATTATAATAAAGCTCCTGTATCTTATTTATAAGTGACTCACTTCTGCCATTAATGGTGGCAGAGGACTCGGGCGCACACTCACTGGGAACAATGCGGCTGATGCTGGGGGGAGGCGGTGCGGGATGCCTCTGCTCTCTTCTGCATTCATCTTCCCTGCTGTCGTTCTCCAGTGATAATGCACGAGGATCACATGGGCCAGGATCGAAGCTGACAGCTCTCAATTTGTGCAGCAGCTTGGATGGCAAGACCCATTGAGACTTATTGCTGCCAGCAGAGTGGGTGTTAGAAACCGTGACGTCACAACAGAGAGGATAGAGCAGAGGAGACTGAGGCAGGCCCCCGAGGGAGTGGTTAAAAACATGGACTCTGGTGTCCAAGAGACCTGAGTTTGAATCTCAGCTCTGCCAGCTCTTTGGTCGTGGATGATTTTTGTCTGTGTCCCCACCTTGACTGTCAGTTCTAACAGAACAGGGGCCATGTCTGTCTTCACCAGGGTACTTACAGCTCCCGGCACATAGAAGAGGCTCATGGATGTCTAATGAATGAATAAATATATGACCGACAGGTTGCTTGGTTGGGCCTCAGCTTTCTCATCTGTAAAATGGGGCTAACATAGCACCCACCTTGTAGGTTGCTCTGAGGACTGAAAGAGGAAATGTTGCATACACAATAAGCACTCAGCAATGCCCTTGTCGGCAAATTGATGAGCAGAAACAAGGACACAGCTGGCGGAATCTGGGAGAAAGAACTTTTTCCCCACCCTCAGACCAACAAAGAGTAATAATAATAATGCTAGTCATGAGAATCCCTGTATTTGTCCAACATTTTCCAAAGTGCTTTCTTATCTCTTGACTCCACACAATAGACAAGAATGGTTCTCTGTGTTTTACGGGTGAGGAAACTGAGGGTCAGAAGGATTGGTGGAGCACCCAGAGTCACACATTTTACAAGCAACAGGAGGTAGGACTTAAGCACAGGTCACTCTGATCTGCCAGGTGTTCCTGCTGAGTTCTTTCTTGCCCGTTAGGGGTGGATGGTCCAGTATTTAGACTTCCATGAACATGGCATCTCTCTTCGTTATTTAGGATGCAGTTCAGGTACATTTTCCTAATTTTCCCTTGGTGGTCTTGCATATCTTTTTATTAGATAGATTCCTAGTTATTTGATATTTTGTATACTATTGTAAATGGTACCTCTGTCTACACATGTATTTTTTTTTAATGCTATGTTGGTTGCTTCTTGGAGAAGTTTTTTGCATTTCACATATTGATTCTGTATCCAAAATCTTGGCTGAACTCTTACTAATTCAAAAAAAAGAAGTATTTGTAGATTATTTTGGAAACACTGTATATACAATTGTAGGAGGTGCAAGTAACTGTTTTGTTTCTCCCTTTCCAACCCTTTCTTTCCTTTTGGGTTTTTGTTCCCCTCTCTCTTTCTTTCTCTCTGTTATAGAGGAATTGTCCACATTGACAGTTAGGTATAATGTTTACTCTAGGGTTTTGGTAGATAATCTTTATCAAATTAAAGCTCCTTTCTATTGCCAGTTTGCTGAGTGTTTCTTTTCTTTTTAGTCGTAAATGGAAGTAGAGTTTTTAACAGGTGTTTTTTTTTCCCCCCCTGTGTCTGCTCAAATGGTCCCGTGATTTTTCTTTTTCAATCTGTTAACATGGTGAACTCCATTGATTTTTGCATTTCTGGATTGTCCTGTTGCGTCTTTCTGGCTGGATTATTTCTCCTCACCTTTTTGTTTAGGACTTTAACATCATGAGCTCATGAATGGGATTGACTGGTGATTTCACTTTCTGGTGTTTACTTGTCAGGGTTACGCTGGCCTCACAAAACGAGGTCGGCCGTGTTCTCAGTTCTCTAGAAGAGGTTGTGTAAGCTGGGCGTTGTTCCTATCACCAGTGGGGCCCCCAGGGGTGGAAGATAAGTGGAGGGTGGAGAGGACAGCTGGTTGCAGCTCAGACTAAGGCAGAACTTTCCAACAGGGAGAGGCTCAGGCTGCCTCAGGTGGAAGTGGGCAGGAGTCTGTGAGCCCAGCTGTCCTGTGTGCTACAGGGAGAGCCAGCCTTGGGTACTGGGTAGGGTTCTTCCAACCACCCATCCCAGATGAAGCGGGTTCAGCCTAGGGTGAAAGTCTGATGCCTGTCTCCTCCTGCTGCGTCTGCAGACAGCATACTTGTGGTGAATTTCTGTCCCCCGTGCCCACTGATGGAGGGGCCTGACTCCATGCACGAGACTCTTCTTGTTGGAGAGGCTTCCCCTCTCCATAATAACACGTGGCCTGGAATCTGCAGATAGTGACCTGGGGCCACACCCCTCCAGCCAGTTCCTTCTGACCCCCCGGGGGTAGCTATATTTGGGCAAGTTTTTCAGCGGAATGGTCCCTCGATCCTCTTTTACTGCAGCACCAGGCACTGCACTAACTTAGATCATCCTTAATCCCCACAACAGTGCCCTGAGGTTGCTACTGTTACTCCATCATTCAGAGTAGGAGGACGAGGTTTCTAGATTGCTAGTGGTACACTGTTTTAATGGTTTCATGTTTCACAGCAAACCATTGCTCTCTCAGCTGTGTGGGTTTGGGTGTCAGATAGTCTTTTCACACATTGACTGTTGTTCCCTTCCCGGCTGCCAGATCTCTCTTCCCTTCCCTACCCCTGCACCTGGAGCAGATCCTCAAGTGCTCCATATCTTCGGAGGCAGAGTCACAGCGCTGCACAACTCCAGGGGGCACCACACGCGTGGCTTTCTGCTGTGAGCCTCGGGAGTGTGATCTGGACTCCCTGTCTTCAGCAGTGGGCCTCCTTCCCGGCTGTCGTGTTGTGTTGAACTTTCCGCTGGTTCTGGTGACCAGCCATCAGGCAGGGCCCTGGCAGGAAACAGGGCAGATGGCAGCTGAGCACAGCACAGGTGGGCCAGAGCTAGGGTGGGGGCCACTCGGCTCTGATGACTCTGTAAAGTCATCTACAAAGGCATCTGCTCCCCCTTCTTTTTCTCCTTCATTTTAAAAAGTTACTTATTTTTTTACTTTCAAACTTTCTAGGCATTTTTAACTTGGTTTATTCTTTCAGGAGAACTTGATGTATGTACTAGCTGGCCTTTCTCTTTTCCCGGAGAGCATCATCACTCAGTGACTCCACCCTGCTGTCCCTCTGCCCGAGCCCACGTGGAGTGTAGTTCTGTTGCCAGCCCACATGTGGGGTCTGGGGCTTCTGCCCACGAGACTGTTGATGCTGGGCACTTCATGGAAGCCTCGTTTTCTTTGCTTTGTCCGTGGCATCTCACTGCTTGTATGGCTGGTCCAACCTCATGGGCCTAACAGGGCCTCTGATGGGGCTCAGTTTCAGCCTCCCTGAAGGAGGCTAACTGGTCACAGTGCCTCCTGAGGGCTCCCCAGAGCTGATCTGGGGGTTAACCGTGAATTCCACATGTCAATCAGACCATCTCCTGAAAACAAGTTCATGGGAAGTAGAAGAAGGCGGAGACAAAATGTGATTGTATAGATAAATTCAGTTGTAGAAGTGATTGCAAATTCAGTTTATGGTTAAGAGTAAAGGTTCCAGGGCCAGATGATGTAGATTTGGATTTTGGCTCCACTGTTTTCCAAGTGTGTCCCAGGCAGGCCATCCAAACTATCTTTGCCTTAATTACCTCAATTAGAAATTGAGGTTAGTGACTGTATTAACTTACCAAGTTGTTATGAGTATTAAATGAGTCATGAAGTTTGAAAGAATTAATATTTGAAAAGCATTTATAGCAGAGCCTGATAACTCATAAGTGTTTATTAAATAAACAATGTGTAAGTATTTTATATGGATTTCTTTTCCCCCAAGAAATTGGGAGTCATTTTGTCATGTTTCAAAACAAATCCTATTGGGTTTTTAAAATTTGAAACTGTATTAATTCTATATATCAGTTTCTGCCCTGCCTTGTGTGATGAGTATTTTCTGTGTTAAGATGTTTTCTCAAATTAAACTGGAGGCTCCATGAGGGTGTGCTGCGTGATACTTTGTTGAAGCTCTCCAAGGTTAAGAGTCTTTTAAAAAGTGCTAGAACCTAGAGGAAAGTGGATTTGGTGACAGTAGTTGGGGTTTCAGAGTTTCGACCTGGACTGGCGTCCTGATGCTATAAACTGTTACCTCTCTGGCCTTGGAGGAAGCCGTCTAACCTCCCTGGCCTCAGTTTCCCCCTCTGTAAAAAGGGAATAACGATAGTAGTAGTAGTAGTAATAATAGTGATAGGACCACTCACAGCATCACTGGGAGCCTCCCCCCCAAGACCTTGCAGTGGCGGATAGGCACCTTCTCATCGCTGAGGACTCAGATGTTCCCTCCTCAGAGCCCTTCCCCGACCGCCCTACTTTGACCTGCCTCCCAGTCCAGTCGCTGTCCACTGATTGCCTTCATCCCTGCCACCAGATTGCCAGCTCCCGGAGCATAGGGATGTCACCTGCCTGGTTTATGGCTGTACTTGGCAGGGCCTTCATTAACTAGCTCCTGGCACCTACAAGGTGTGCAGTGTAAACTTACTGGGTGAAGGAAGCGAGTTTACAGCTAGATCCTTAAAGACATGTGTGCCCTGATCATGCAGATGGTGGTGAAGACCACCAAGATGCAGGAGGCACTTCATGGAGTTCTCATCCCTGAAAATGCTTTTCAGGCATTTCCCTTGATCTTAGACAAAAGGCTGGAAGCAATAGGCATTTCAAAAGTAGTAAGAAACCCTGAGCAAAGAGGAGTTTTCTCAGGTATATCAGTGAATATTTCTCCTTTGTTTATTGATTGATTCTCATAGCACCCAGCACTGGCTTGACAAGGCCCTGAGAAGCTTGTTAATGAGTCAGGAACACGGGACAGGGTTTGCTCCCACCACTCAGTCCTGGGGTTGGCGAAGGAGGGAGGGAGGGGCTGGTAAATAGCACTCCTTCGCCCGGCCTGAGTTCTGGATCAGCTGAGAATTGAGACAAAACTCAAGGCAGCCAGAGAGCAAAATGTGACTGTGATTACTGATCTGAGCGGCACAGGAGCATGGGGGCTAGCTAATGCTGAAGGCTAGAATCGGACAGGTTTTCCACTTGCCCATGGTGGGTGGGGCTGGGTTTCTGCAGAGTGGAGGCCCTTCTTCCTGGTAGAGAGCCCCATCGGATGCAGGCTAGCTCCAAAGAGACTACAAGGGCCTGAGCTTTACTTCCCTATTTGATCTCTCAGACTCATAAATACAGGGCACCAGGCATGGACCCCAGAGAGTGAAGGAGGAGACGGGGGGAGGCCAGGGTCTGAAGCTAGAGGAGCTTCCATTACATGCAAGGAAACAAGAGGCAGGAAACAGGCAAGAAGCCCTGTAGGTAGGGGAGTGAGGCCGCTGGTGCCTGCTTGTGATAGGCACCCGCAGAGTGAAAGCAGGAGAGGGCCTCACCTTCCTGGCCCTCCCAGCCAGCTATCTGAGGACAGGAACTGTCACCTAGTGAGAAAGCACTCCCAGCCAGTGCTCTCTGTTCATGATGTCACCCCGTCCTCTCAGCCCTGTGAGATAAGTATCACTATGCCCATTTTAGAGATAAGAAAACTGAGGCTAGAGATGTGGGCTAACTTATGCTAGAGTGGAGCTGAGGAGACCAGTAAGGTGGCTATTGCGGTCGATCCAGATGAAAGGGGAGGGTTGCTTGGCCAGAGGTGGTGGCTTGGGAGAGAAGTGGACAGATTGAGACTGGGAGCAGATGCTGTAGGACTGCCAGGCGGCTGCGTGCAGTGCAGGTGGAGGGGACATCACAAGGGGATGGTGAGAAGGCAGTGCTGTTCGGTAATTTGTGGGGTTTTTGTTGTGTTTTTTGTACTTTGGGTAGAACAGATGTGACCCTCCTGGGCAAAGATGATTCAAAGAATTAAGAATTCCACAGACGGCGCATCTGCACGTCAGTGGGACTGAAACTGATGATCAGATATACAGGGCTGGGGTGGGGGTGAAAAGGAAAAGATACTGGGAAAAGAGGCTTGTAAGCGGCGGCGGGGGGGGGGGGTGTCTCAGGATGCCTCCTCCCCCTTCCACAGTCCCTGGAGAGGGGCAGTGCCGCACCCCACCGCCCTGCCATGTTCCCAGAGCCCCCCGGCAGCCCCTTCATCCCAGCCTAAGCTTGGGCCTGATCCTCCCTCCCCAGGACCCCAACAAAGGCAGCCCCCTGCCTGTTTCCCAGGGAAGAATCTGATCAAGTCACTTCCCGGCTCAAAATCCAGGGACATCCTCTGCAGCTATTAACTAGAATGAAACTTGAGTGGCAGCGCTTGGAAAGATGTCTGTGATAAATATATCGTTAACTGGAAAGAGGAAGTGGCAGAATAAAACTGATGGCACAAGACGGCACAAGATAACAGAGCATCGTGGTCGAAAGTCTGGGCTCTGGGGCTGCCCTGAGTTTGAGCC
The DNA here is from genome assembly GCF_048773025.1 of Camelus bactrianus. Lineage (NCBI taxonomy): Eukaryota > Metazoa > Chordata > Mammalia > Artiodactyla > Camelidae > Camelus > Camelus bactrianus. Next base: position 5,197,944 of record NC_133555.1, on the reverse strand, counting down.
CCAGCTCTGCCATTTAGTAGCTGTGTGACCAGGATCAAGTGCTTAACTTCTCTGTGCCTCAGATACTTTGTCTGATAATGGGAATGATATCAATTCTCACTCCCATAGGATCGTGAGCGTTGAAGAGGAGGTAATACACATGTAGTGCTTGGTCCAGTGCTTGGCTCCTTGTGACATCCATAAATGTCAGCTACCGCTGTAATCACATAGGCTCGCATGCATTTATATGCACCTCTTTCCCTTTTCACCTCATTCATCAGGACTCAGATTAGATGTGTCCTCTTCCAGGAAGCCTTCCCTGAACACAGACCACCAAGGCTGGACTAGGACCCTTCTCTGGACTCACAGCGCCCCCTGGACTTCCATCTGCTACACATGTTTTACTCCTTATTGTAACCCTCTGTCTTCCCATGGCTGTGAGCAGCTTGAGGACATGGGCCGTGGCTTCCCCACTGTATCCCTGGTACCCATCACAGTGTCAGGGACTTCATAAGCCCTTGGGAAATACTTGTTGAATGAACGAATGAATGAGTGTGGGCAGGGCTTTGAAACACAAGGTTTCAAGGCGTGGTGATGTGGAAGAAGGATACTCCAGGCAGAGGGGACAGCGTGGGCACAGGCATGTGCTCCAGGAAGGGCAGGTGACCGACCCGGCCACAGCACAGTGTGTGATCGAGAGGGTTAGAGAAAGCAGTTGATGTGGGCAGGGCGTGAGAAGTGTTCTGTGGTATGGAGGTAGATGTAATGGGGTGGATGTGGGCAAGGAAGGGGTCCCCTTCTCTTGCTTCTGCCCTGATGCCCCAGCCTGGCTTAGGTGCTTGTGTGATGCCATGTGCTCATCCGAAATGGTGTAAGTACCTGCTTTACCTGTCTCTTTCCATCGCCAGACTGTTGGTGCCTCAAGAGATGGAAATTTATGGTATTTTTACCCTCTTTTTCCTAAAACTCTTCTTGCTCACAAAGATAAGCTGTTTTCTTGTCCACACATGCTATTTCTCTGCCTCACTGGGCTACAGACATGGATTGTGTTGTGTGTTCTGATAGCCGCATCCTAGTGGAAGTCACTCGAGTTCTTGTGGAAGTAGATGATTTATACCTTCTCCACTTAGTTGAACCATTTACCTGACTTTGCATCCTTTATGGAGTTCTTGACTCAAGCCAGAAACAAGAATTGCCTTGCAGTTCATTCCTGGGTCAGACAACATCGGCCTTTGGCCAGTAGCCTGTAGGAGAAAAAGTCCTCAGTTCAGTTCTTGGGGCCGAACGGAATCCTTGCTTAAACCAAACAGACAGCGCCCAGGCCAGGGGCAGAGGTGCGGGGAGGTTAAGGCTGGAGTTGGAGCAGCTGTGGGGATGGTGCGTGTGCTGGAGATGCTGCGGCAGACGGACAGACACAGCCATTGGCTTTACAGGGTGGTGAAGACAGATGCTGGCCCAGTAACAACGAAGGGCGTTGTGATGTTCTCAGCTGGGGAAGCACGGGGCTAACAGAGGCTCGGAGAGGCTAAGTGGCTGGCCCGGTTTTGCCAGGCTGGGTTTGAACTGGGGAAAACCGATCCGTTTCCCCTGTGCTAGGAAGCCCTCAAGGTAAGATGCCATTTGCCTGAAGCATTTTTGGAAATTGCTCAGCCTCGGGTAATCCTTCCAGTTCTTTGCTTGGAACCTCAGGTTGCACTGTCCGTCAGTCCGGCCCGTAAATGTAAAATGCGGGTGTGTCCAGGTGCTAGATACCATGCCTGTCTCCCGAGCCCCAGGCTAGCCAGCAGGAATAGTCAGCAACGAAAGCCTTGGGTTTCTGATGCTGAATGCTCACTGATACCCAGAGATTTTGTGGTCTTCCCTCTGTTACAAGCAGAAGAAAACACACAGGCGATCAGGGAAGAAAAATCAAGGGGGCATTTAGCTCTGCGGATTGAAGGGGAAGCTTGAGTGAGCTACGGGGATGGACACTCTGGGTCTGGGCTGACGTGCGGCCAGGTTGCCCCCATCAGTGCCGAGCTCCAACAGCGAGCGCGCTGGGCCAGTTCCGAACACCCGGGGCTTTCTCTGCATCCTTGGTCACTAAGGGAAACCAAGCATTTTTTCTGACGAATGCCTTTTACTCCCTTCCATCCCAGACCCAGAGCTGTGTGTCTGTCCGTGTTCTAAGTGTTACTTGGCAAACGCTGCAGCTGGGAGCGGCCTCCGCTTCCGTGCCTGTTTTAGTTTTTCCCTCCTTCGTCTTATCTGCATCACCCGACACTGGATGATGGTGGTGGCGGCACGTGTCGTGCCTCCACTGTGTGTCCGTCATCGTGCTGAGCGTTTCTTTCTATTTTTTTGCCTCATTTCAGCAGCCGTGTGAGGTGGGGGCTGCCGTCCCCATCTTAGAGATGAGGAGCCCAGGGTCACACAGCTAAAAAGTGGAGAACCCACACTTCTAAGACAGTTCTGGCTCCCAGCACCTTGCTCCTTACCATGTTTGTTTAGGGGAAGTTAGAGCGACAAGGGACTTTGACAGGCTCTGGAGGGATGCCCTTCCTTCAGAGGAGGAGTGAGGGCCAAGGAGAGGGAGGGTGACTTGCCCAGGGCCGCACCTGCTGGAATGGCAGAACTGGCTCTGGAATCCAGGTCCCCTGATCTCTGCGGCACCACCGCTGGCTTTGGGGGGCAGACCATTCTCTTTCCGGGGCTCATCCCGGTGGAGCCAGCCCTCAGCCAGAGTTCTATGTGCAGGCTCTCTGCACACTGGCCCTGGGTGAGCCCCCTACCCCTGCTCTCTCCACCTGCGCATCCACGCAGGACGGCTTGCCCTTCCCCAGACACTGCCTTGTGCCTCCTCATCACCGCGTCTGTGCCGCCAACATTCCCTCCCACCTCCTCTGCCCACTCAAACCCTAAGTCCCCAGGAGTTTTATCCTGACTTTTGTGTGTGCGTGTGATTAAAATATACATAGCAAAATAAGTGAATCTCATGGTATGTAAATTGTGTCTCAATAAGGCTGTTTTTAAAAAAAGAAAGGAGGGAGAGGGGTCGGGTAGGGGGATGCCTGTTCCGAGTTCCCTGTTCTTTAGTGCCTCTTCTAGGAAGACCTCCCTGTTAGCAGGTTGTTTGGACTTGCAGGACTAGAGACACGCCCAGGTTAGCCATGGTTAACGGGCTTTATTTATCCAGGTATAGGGGGATGTAACGAAGGTAGTAAACAGTGTCACCACCATACCGCCACCCCCCATGGGAACTAGAGGATCATTCAGATCCACGGGATCCCTGTTAGCCTGACCTCCCTGCAGCGATCCTCTGCTCCCCACTCTGGTACGAAGGGCCTCTGCTCCTGGCCCTCCACTTTGGCTGTTCCTGATTGGACCACCTTTTCTCAACTCCACCGTTCATTCATTCAGCAAGCTGAGCACCTGTGTGCACCAGGCCCTCCTGCAGTCCCTTGGATACTCTGCAGAGCAAAGCAGACAAGATGCTTGCCCAGGTAGAGCCTACTTCTACCGGCCCATGACATCTGTGTCCCCTGGCTTCTGCTGGCCCATGACATCTGTGTCCCCTGGCTTCTGCAGGCCTGTGACATCTGTTGTCTCCTGGCTTCTGTGGCTCCTGGCTTCTGCAGCCTTATGGCTTTTGATTCCTGCCCCTAATTCCTGCTGACTACTGCTGCTTTGTGTGTTTCACATTCAGTCTTTCAAGAAAGAATCTTATTAGTTCAGTTGGCCAGTATCTGGTTGTCCCCAAGTGTTGCCCCAGGCTACCCCACAGGTGACCTATGAATGGCTGTCAAGGACTTCGGGTGGTGAGGTAGAGGGATGATGCTCTAGTGGAGGGCATGCGGGGAGGCTCTGGGCACGTAGCGGACACCCAGCAGACGGGAGCTATCATTGTCAGGAGCCCTGGGCCCTGCAGCTCACAAGGAGTACCTCTGGGCCGGCCTCCTCCTGGTGGATTCCGGCGGCTCTGACTCTGCTCTGTCCAGGAGCCTGGCGCTGGAGTCTCTCCAGTTGGAAGTGGAGGAGCAGACCCCTTTACTGAACGCCAGCCAGGAGCCCAGGGCTTCTCCCCACTTACTTCAGTCCTCACGGCCCCTCCGAAAAATGAGACTCACAATCCCATTTTGCAGGGTCTCAGAGAGGTGAAGGGATTGTCCTGAGGGCCTGCAGTGAGTGGCGGAGCTCCAGCCTGAACAACTGACCCCTGGCCAAGAAGCTTGAAGTGATTAAAGGCCTGGGCTTGGGACCCACAGAAATCTGAGTGTGAACCCTGGCTCTGCCTCTGACCAGCTGTGTGACCCTGGGCATGTCCCTTCCCTTCTCTTTGCCTTGGTCTCCTTATCTGTAAAATGGGACAATAGTAAGTTCCTCACCTGGTTGGGGTGCAGAGTAAGGGAGGCGATGGATGTGAAGTCTTGGACAGGACCCACTCAGAGCGGGCACCCCACAGACAAGTGCTCCCTCCCCTCACCCCCAGGCCAGCGTCTCTGTGGCTCCTGCCTGGCATCCCTGCCAGTATTTTGAAGTAGAGGCCTCATTGCCAGACGCTGCCATGGAAACCAAGAGATGGGGGAATAGGAGCAGCTCAGAGGAGGTGTGGGGGAGGGGACGTCATTCCCTCTGTCACCCTCTGGGCCACCTCAGCCAGCTCCTTCCAGCGGTGATGTGGGAGCCAGGCTGTCATGGACACAAAGGCCAACTGGGCTCCACCGGAGGCTTTGTTCCTGTAGGGAGTGTGGGACACAGGGCCCCACCTTCAGGGCCATGAGCAGCCGCCTCCCAGGCCCCCGAGGCCTGGGCAGGCTGGAGCTGGCCGCGACTCATCCTGGAATCCCTCGTCCCTCTGCTGTTCTTCCTGTGCTCTTCAAGAGGCCATGCGTCCGCCCTGTTGTCTCTCCCTTTGAAACATCCTCCCCACCCATCTCGGTCAGGTCAAAGCCGATGGTACTTCTGGGTGCTTCCCTGAATAGATATCAAAGTGAGCTGCTCATTGGTCTGCAGGCAGGAACAGGTCTGTTTGAGGACCTGGTCCCCCTCTCCTGGTGTCCTCCTCCCCTGACTGCCTTCTCCTCCCCAGTGTGTGACCATTGTCAGGCCTCCTCCACTCCCATTTCGAGTGTAAACTTCAACCTTTGCAGCTTTGGGAACTCGGCAGAAGGGCCCCTGCTCTTGGAGTCACACAGAGCTGTGTTGGAATCCGCACGTGCTCTGCCACTTGGGTGCGACTGACAGCTCCCTGGCCCCTGTGAATCCCAGTTTTCTTACCTGTTCAAGGGGGCTGATAGCAGGACCTGCATCTCAGGAGTCAGTGACTTGACCTAGTTCAATAAAGCACCTGCAAACTGCGTTACTGTTATTATCATTTCACCCCTTTCCTTGAAGAAGGAAGCAGAAAACACACACATACACACTCTTTGTTTATAAAAAATTAAATCATTTCTCTTTGAGATGGAAAGAATCTGCTAAACTCTTTCCTTAGAGATGTTGCCAGCTTTGGATCAGTTTGTCAAACATTTACTGTGCACCTACTATGTGCTGGACTCTTGGGTAGGCACTGCAGAGACAGAGGGTACAGGTCATGATCTGTGCCTTTGAACTTCCAGCCTGCCGGGGAAGGCAGACGCAGACTCAGGCAGTCTCCATGTAATCAGATATGTGTTACGGTCTAGAAGTGCATGAGGGTTATGTGTGTGCAGAAGCCGGGGCTGGGGTGGAGGGGTGGGGGACTGATTTCAGCCTGAGGACGTGCCAACAGTTTTCAAAGATGAGTAGGACTTCAGGTAATTTAAATTGTTAAATGATTAAAAAAAGATCAAGCCATAAAAATTAGAAAAATTAGAAGTAAGTATTTTAAAAACTCCTGGGCTTGGGAAGAACTTTCAGGTATTACTACGTTTTGCTATAAAAACTATCAAATACGAAGATAAGTAGGGCGAATCGTATGACAGATACCCATACATCCCCATAGGTTTACTAATTGTTAACATTTTGCTGTATTTACTTAATTTTCTTTGTAAAGCATTTGGAAATAAGTTACAGTCATGTTGCTTTACCCCCACATTCTGTAGTATGCATCTCTAAGGAAAGGGTATTTTTCCTAACCAAGTGTAATACTGTTATTATCCCATCGAAAGAATGAATGAAAATTCCCTGGTATCTTTAAAAAAAAAAAAAAAAGGGTGAGTAGGACTTAATTCAGCAAAGTTAGGTGAAAAGAACTTTCCAGGCAGAAGGAACAGCCCAAGCAGAGCAACATAGCATCCAGAATAGTGTGCCATGAGCAGGAAACCGTAAGGAATTTGCCCAAGCATAAAGTAAAGCTTTAGGGCAGGAGGTGGTGGGCGATGGACCCACCTAGAGAGAGAAGCGGGGTCCTCGGGGGTTGCCTCCTTCCCTGAATTGGTCTAACCTGGAATATTTTAATGGCAATGAGTAAAGTTGCAGGGTCGCCATGGAACCAGCAGGCACGGGAGGAACCTTGCTCTTCGTGGGGTGGTCCTAGGACCAGCAGCTCTAACATCACTTGGGAGTTGGTTGGAAGTGCAGAATCTCAGGCCCCACCCAGCCTTGCAGAATCGGAGTCTGAATTTTAACAAGGTGACACGGATGCACCTTACACACTGAGACATACATGGTGCCGAGAAGCATTCAGGCAGCACCCAGTCTGCTTCCAGCCCCTGGTAAGGTGGGCTTTTTGCTCCTCAAGCAGCCCGGGACCCCTGAGTAGGCATGTGCCATTGGTCTTAGAGGAGGACCAGGGGAAGATTGCCCCAGCCCTGGGACTGCTCTAAAAGGGGAGATTCTGAATCCCTTTTATCACCTCCTTGGGGCCTCTTGCCTCATCTGAAGCGGGATCAAGTGGGACATCTAAACACACCTTTCTTAATTACTCGGTAAAGGGACAGCTCTTCTCTGCTCCTTGATAAAAACAGCCTCCAAATAAAGGATGTTTAGGCCAGTGGTTCGGCAGGTGCTACTTGGCTTCTTTCTGGAGATGGCTTATCTTCAAGGACAGGGCACCCAGACCTTGGGAGTGTCACTTGCTTAACAGCCCCTTTTTGTTTCTCTACATATTCTCTTGAGAAAGGGAAAATGACTACAAAGTCTCCTCCATTTCCAAGGACCTTGAAAATCTGGACTTTTGCTGGGGGCGCTTGGGGACCATAGAAGAGCCCTAAACAGGGGAGTGACGAGTGAATGTTGCCTGTTGAAAGGCCAGTCTGCCAGCAGCGAGGAGGTGGCAGGAAGGATCTGGAGCCCTGAGTGCAGAGGATCACATAGGAGCCCGTGTGAGAAAGACAAGACCTGGGTTCAGCCAGTGGCTTTCTTTGGTCAACTGCCTTGGCCCTCAGAGGACCCATGCCATCTCCTGATAAACGGGCAATGACTCAAGTATTCTGATTTCGTAATCTATCCAGTCTTCTGGAGACTCAAGCAGCAGCTAAGTTTGAAGCAGCAACTTAGAACTGGCTGAGAATAAAATTTGGCAACCTCAGTGGGTCACATGTGGCCCATGAGGTCATCAGTTTGGATCTGGACAGTTCAGGAGCTGTCAGCTGGAATCCCAGCCTGTCCTGGGAACCCCTCCTAATTCTCACACCAGCCCCTGGAGTGAACACACAGGGCCTCCCCCAGGCCTGGCTGAGAAGAAGAGGAGCAGCCCCTGAAGCCTTTTGTTGCTTTTAGTGAGTCTAAAAACTAGAGCAGTGTTTTCCAGTCTCTCTGTGGAACACTGGATATGAGGAGGGTCCGTGGCCGAGTAAGTTTGGAAATGCTGTGTATCACATCCTTTGTTAGGAATTCACAGTACTCAGGAAAGGGTGGAGACTTTGTGTCAGACAGAACAGATCTCAGCTCCACCATTTACTGAGTAGTCTTGGGCAATGAACTTCACTTCTTGGATTGAGTCACCCTTTCTGTCTGCAAAATGGGAGTAATGGCAGTACTGATGACAATGTTTCATGAGGATTCATGAGACAATGCAGAGCACATGTTCTGTACGTTAGGAAACAATAAATAGAGGGTAGCTGTTAAGTTATTACATGATTTAATATTATTAAATCATTAGTTTAAAAACTTATTTTAAATATATAAATGATTATTATTTTACCTTTGAAGGCTCTAAGAAGTCCTGACTTTGTTTACTCAGTGTTTCTGAAATACATTTGATCTCGGAGCCTCCTTTTTCACATTATATAGGACTTTCCTAAGGAATTCATGCTCCATAGGACTCTGAGAAATGCTGATTTTTGTGTTTTGGGAATAGTCTTGGGAAGCCAGTGTTTGTGAACCAGTATTCAGTCCAAAGATGGATCCTTCTGGGTGTAGAGTTGTGTTTCAGCCTCAGTTTCTCCTCCATCTCCTCTTCCCCCAAGATAATCACTCAGGAAGAAAGGCATGGGCTAACTTTACATGCCAGAACTGTGGGGCTTAGAAGTAAGGTACGAGGTTTGAGAGTCTAACTCAGTCCTTGGAAAACTCCTGCTCATCCTTCAATACCCCATTCCAAAGTTAACTTTTCTCAGAAGCCTTCCCATCTTGCCTAGGCAGAATTAGTTGGCCATTCCCACTTGAGAAGACCTCTGGCCTCTAGTGCACACCTCACAGTCAACACAGACCACATCAAACCACAGTTATTTGTTCCATGACTGTTCCTCCCAGCTGGACTATGAACTTCTTCAGGGCAGGCCTCCTGTATGTGTCATCTCAGTACTCCTTGACAGCCTTTAATCAAGACTAGATTTCATTCATCACCTTCTAGGGATTCCTAACAACTATGCCAAAGAGAGAAGAGTGAAGACATAGTTCTGGGTCTTCTGAGACTGAGAGAGGCATCTCAGCTCTGATGACTCTGCTGGATTCCAGTGCCTTGGGGGAAAGAATCAGCCCCTCTGATTGTCCAGTGCATGGTTTTAAGACCTTTCTGGGGTCCCGAAGTGCAGAGACCCAGAGAGCAGGAGATGAAAGCCAGGATTCCTGCTATGGAAGGGCAGAGAGAACCACAGAGTAATGATGATAAGAAAACTCAGCTGCCAGTGCCCACTCCAGAGTTCATGCAGAAGGAACTGAGTCGGTGGCTTGCTGAGTGCTCGCCGAGGGCCCTGTGGACTCTTGGAAGGAGACAGCTGTCCCCAGCGCTTTGAAGGCCAAGGGTGGACCTAGTGCAGAGGGCCCGACGTGGAGGCTCAGAGACCAGAGCCGGAACCCGGGAGGCTGCTCCTGGCTGGCCCCAAGAGCCTACGGCCCCAGCGTAGGGCATGCCAAGGCCCCAGCAGTGGTGGGAAAAGCAGGGAGGGTGAGCTTGGAGCCAGCATGGAGACTCGGGAAGGTGTTCGGTAACAGTCTGCCCACCTCCCCCACCCTATCCAGGGCAACATTCAGCAGAGAATAAGGCCTGATTCAGGCCTGGATTGAACAGGGTCCCAGTGGGGGAGTCTTAGTTTCATGGTTCGTGCGGATCAGGAGCCCTCTCTCCATCAGTGTCTGAGGATCCAGGATATTGATCCAGGCTGGATGTGGTGGGACACGGGATGCTAAGGCCCAGTCACATTTCAGGGTCCCAGCTGAAGAAGATTCCTTGGAAAAATAATAGTAACAGTAATAATGATAACAGGAGGTTCTATTATCACCAAGCACTTAATTTGTTTCTCTCTACAGTCAACCTCGTATAAACCCCACTGCAGCCCTTTGAGGCAAGTATTTGACCCCCATTTTGCAGATGAGGAAGCTAAGGATAGCATGATTATACAGATTCCTCTGGGTCATGTAACTAGTAAACAGCAGCGCTGGGTTTTAAATTTCAGTCTTTCTGGCTCCCAAACGCTGGCTCTGATCCTTAAGCTATACCGTCTGTCACCCCAAGGGACGTAGGATAAATTCCCAGTTGTAGGGACCAGGCCAGTGGACATGACTCCGCAGTCCCAATGTCCTCCTTATAACAAACAGTTTGTGACACCCTCTACCATCCTGAAATGCAGTTCATACATAGATCATACAACTCAGCGGGTGTAACTCAGTGGTAGAGCACATACTTAGCATGCAGGAGGTCCTGGGTTCAATCCCCAGTGCCTCCATTATGTGGAAAAAAAGAAAAAATAAAATAAATAAATAAATGAAGTAATTTAACAAAAAATTTTTTTAATATTAAAAATGGCAATAACAGTAATACTCTAATCACATGGTAAAGGAGAAATACAAGGAAAGCCATTTACAGTAAAATAATAATAAATATTCCCCTGCATAAATGCTTGGGCGTGCCCACACTTGAAGGCTTTGTGAAGCAGTCCGTGCCTACAGTCACGTCTAGAATCGGGTAAATACACATCTGCACATGCAGATGGATAAGTGTGTGGAATTGGCAACTCAGACACCACCATGTGATTCAGCCGATGGGAAAGCTCCAAACAGAACAGTGTTATCACCTTCCCTCAATGTACATCAGAGTAACCTTAGACAATTCAGAGCAGATTAAAGCTGTGCAGTGAGTTTTTGTGTTCATATGCAAATAGATTTGGAGGTTGGGTTTAGATAATTATGAACAGGTTTTTCCACCTGCATATCATCCAAGGGGCATTTGGAAGGTGACAGGACAGAGGACAATGCTCCATTGTATGGAACTCTACTGGCCACTGCCCACTAAATAAATGCCAGTTGTGTCCTCCAGGCCACTGTGATAACTCAGAACACCCCCTCTGTTTTCCAGATGCCCCACAGATCCCCCAACACCACCACCACTCCCTGCTGAATGCTGCTCTTCTAGGCTAGCATGGTGGGTGGGTCAGGGCCTGAGGTTTAGAGGGGCACATGGCACCCCCAGTTCCACCCTGCAACACACACAGTGAACTCCAAGCCCTCTGGCCACAGTTCCAGGTGCCACCTCCTGGTGAACTTGAAGGTGGCCAGTGTCTCAGGTTGGCCCAGGGACTGGGCAGCCTACACCTGTAGCCAAGGAAAAATTGGGGAAAGAAATTAATGAATACTGAGTGCTACTCTCAGCTGGGCCCAAGGTCACATGGTTAGTGAGTAGTGAAGCCAGGATTCAAACAAGACTGACTCCAGAGGGAATGATTCTACCATACTTTAAAAAATTACGATTGTAATTTGGGGGATTAATGGAATGGGAGTCTCAAGATAGACACTGTCATATAGTGTTTACAACACAACTTGGATTCAAGCACAACTTCAGTCATACTACTCATCAGCTAAGTAGTTTTGAAATGGCATTTCCCCCATTCTTTCTGGTGAACTCCTACTCATCCCTCAAAACCCAACTCAAACTTTACCTTATTTGTGAGTTATCCCTAGCTCCTCCAAGATGGAGGAGTATTCCCTCCTTTGAGCTCCTACGCTTCCATCCATAACTCTCACCATGACACTTAACACTGTTGTGATTCCTGCTCTGTCTGTCTCCTCTACTTGATGAGCATCTTGAGTGAAGATGCCTCATCTGATTCATTTTTAAGACACCCACCCCCCCAGCACCTTCCCTCCACCTGCAACACCCAAGATTATGCCAGCCAGGTGCATCACAGGCACGAATAAATGCAGAATGAATGACTGTTTGTATCAACTCAATTTGCCTGCTAAGCTGCTCTCAGAGCAGACCCTTCGTACTGAGTGACTAAGTGGAACGGGTCACAGTCACCGGGGATTTAACCAGCTGTTGATGGCTTCTCTTTAAGCACGGCAGCCTCTCTGTTTGCACAGAGACAGGAGTCAGCATGTCCCTGCCTCAGTCCAGCCTCCCTCTGAAGAGGCTTATCCAAAAGCGTTTCCTCTGTGGGGTTTCTTTTGAGCACATTGGCAGTCACTGGGTCCCTCCACCCCCTAACAGAGAGAAGAGGTGGTTGGATTGCATTTAGCTCCAGGCCACAGGGGAGTGGTTGCTGCTGGCTAACCCAGTCATCCTCCCACAGCACCCACCCTCCTCCTTGTGCCCACTTTGTTCCTCTTCTGTCTTCCTTGCGGTTCATGCTCACGTCCCTCTCCAGCTACTGGGCACCGTGGTCCTTCTCCTCTAGTTCTGCTTGTCATCCTCACCGCCGGGGGGCTGCGCACTAGGAACTTGCCCAGCCTGTTGTCTGGGCGCATCCTTCTGGAAGGGGGTGAGGAGGTCATGGGCTTTGGGGCAGACCTGGTTACAAACCCCAGATGCTTTATTTCCTAGTTAGGTGCCCGGGGCAGGCAGTGTTGGTGTTCCACCCAGAGCTCTTGGGCCCTTTTCCAGTTTCTGTAGAACCCTCCTCTGTCCCACTGTGCTTTTGCTGCCAAAGGTTTGCTTGCACCTGCAATCCTTCTCTGGAGGGCTGCTGTTGGGCTCTGAGCCATTTGTCCACAAGGGCAGAGATCCAGAAATGCCCAGGAATCTACACCCAAGGCCCTCAACTGTCTCCCTTGCCTTGGGGGGGCGCTGAGTCTGTGTGTGACACACCCTTGGGGCTCCCCTGCAGGGTGCGCAGCACTATGCCTGCAGGCTCCACTCCCTCCCTGCTCACCCGCTTTCCCGCTTTCTCCTCAGAGCGCTTCCTTCAGTCTCCTGTTTCTGCATTTGCTTCTGGGGAACCTGAATTAAGACTGTGACTTGGGCAGGCCACTGCACATTTAGGACCCTCAGTTTTCTCGTCTGACTTGGGGTTAGTCATGTGCATTTCTCAGTTGTTGGCAGCATTAGGTAAAACAGTATGTGGGGTGCCTGGTTGCCTTGGTGCAAGCAGTGGGCCCACAGCTCCTTTGCATGATTCCTCTTTTCAGAAAGTCAGCCAGAGGGGCATCGGCCTGGGAAGTGGCAGTCCTGATTCTTGCTCTGAAATGGCTGATTGTCCTTCAGTAAGGCTCTTTGCCTCCTCAGGCCTCTTTCTGTCTTTCTTCCTTTCACAGCTTTATTGATACATAATTCACCTACCGTCCAATTTACCCATCTAAAGTGCACAATTCGGCGGTTTTTGGTGTGTTCGCAGAGACGTGCTACCATCACCACAGTCTAACTGTAGAACATTTTTATCACCCCAGAAAGAAAGCCGCTACTCATTACAGTTACTCCACATTCCTCACCCCTCCCCGGTACCCCCCTCAGCCCATGGCGACCATGAACCTACTTTCTGTGTCTCTAGATTCCTCTATTCTGGACATTTCATAAGTAGAGTCGTATACTGTGTGGTCTTTGATGATGGCTGGCTTCTTTCCCTCAACATGTTTTCAAGGTTCATGTATGTTGTAACAAGATCAGTATTTCATTTCTTTTTATGGCTGAATAATATTCCACTATGTGGATAGACCACACCTTGATTATCCATTCATCTGTCGATGGACATTTGGGTTGTTTCCATTTTGGAGGCTATTGTTAGCAGCGCTGCTGTGAACAAATTTTTGTGCAGATGTACATTTTAATTTCTCTCAGACATATATATATATATATATATATTTAGGAGTGGAATTTCTGTGTCTGATGGCAGCCATATGTTTAACTTTTTGTGGAATTAATTGCCTGTTTTCCAAAGAGTCTGCACCATTTTACAATCTCATCAGCAGGTATGAAGGTTCTAATTTTTCCATATCCTCGACAGCACGTGTTATTGTCTCTCCTTCTGATTATAGCCATCCTGGTGGGTGTGCAGAGAGATCCCACCACGGTTTTGGTTGGCATTTCCCTGATAGCTAATGATGTTGAGCATCTTTTCGTGTGCTTATTGGCCATTTATATATCTTCTTTGGAGAAAAGTCCATTCAGAGTCTTTACTCATTTTTAAATTGGGCTATATGTCTTTTTATTGTTGATTTGTGTGAATTCTTTATATTTTCTGGATATTGGTCCCTTAATCAGCTGCATGAGGCCTCAGTTTCCTTGTCTGTAACTTGCTGTGTTCCCTAGATTAGACATAATGTGTGTAAGCTGCCTGACACCTGCAGGGTAGCTGTTAGCTGTTATCATTAATAGAACATTCTTTTAATTAACAGGGCCAGATAAGCCTCCAGATAGCATCTGATCTGACCCTCCCCTCTATCTACCCATTTCACAGATGAAGCAACTCAGGCCAGAGAGAGAACATTACTTCCTGTTCTTGCCTTCAGAAATGGTTTAAAGCAGATCTGGAAAGGAGCCCAGATCCCTTGGGCAGGTCCCTTCTTTTCCTTGGTTCCTCTCAGAGGTTTCACCTGTGAAGTGGAGGCGAGGAAAGGGTTACAGCTCGCCTGCCCTGAGCATCTCATATGTGCAGGCATTGTCTGAAAAAACATCACCTTGCTCGGTCCTCCCAGCTTCACTACATCATAGGTGTTCCTACCTGCCCATTTCATAGATGTGGAAACCGATACTCAGGAGAGTAAAGTCCCTGGCCCAGGGGCTCACGTCTGGGGAATGACAGCATCAGGAGTTGGTCCCAGGATTTTCCAACCCTGATGCCCAGCCTCGCTCTTGCTCTGCCTCCTGGGAAGCACTTTTCCCTTTTTCTTTCTTTTCTGATATTTGTTGTGATTATATCATAAACTTTGTAATAACCACAGAGGAAACCTGAGGGAAAAGAAAATGCTTTTATCACTTCTTAGACCTACTGATCTGATACTTTCAAATGTAATCCAAGCCTAGCTGAGTTCCACCTTTTTACAGTGATGGCCTGGGGAGGCTAGACGTTTAACCATTTCCAAGGCCAACCCCAGCCTAGATTGTGCTGAGTTTGGGGGCAAAGATCCCTTGGGCCTCTCCTTCTGGAAGAAATCTGCTCCCTCTGCGGGTGGGGTGGCACCTCTTGGGACAAGTGCTGTATCTCATGCACCACACTACCACCAGCGCCCAGCACCAGAAACCGTCACCGCTGGTTCTCAGGCAGGACTGGCTGAATGAAAACAGCAAGAGAAGACTTCTTCTGTTGGATTAAGTCTTAACCATAGCCAGCCCCTGACTTTCCACCTCCAACTGGCATGTTAATATAACAAAAGCAAATTGTTACATAAAATTTACCATACCTGACAGGCACTTTCCATATTACATGTATTAGCTCAGTTCATCTTCACACAACCTAGAAGGTAGATATTATTGTTATTCCCATTTTACAGATGAAAACACTGAAACACAGAGAGGTTCAGTAACTTGCCTGCAGTCGCACGGCTCAGAGGTAGTAGAGGCAGAATCTGAACACACGCCATGTGGCTCCATGCTCTTTCCCACTGAATGTTTTGCTCCCTTCCTTAAAAACTGCTAGTGAAACACAGCCCTCCCTCCCTCCCTTGTGTCTCGAAAGGAGACCACCTTTCTCCCAGGGAGGCACAAGAAGTTTCCAGAGCTCAGAGCCTCTCTTACTATATCAGGCACCATCGATGGGAGCAGAGGAAGCACTTTCCGAACATGTCCAGACAATGTTTTCTTTCCAAGCACTGTCTGGGAGAAAATCAGACTAACTGTGACCGGCTACATGGGCGTGGGCTTTTCCCTGGGGCTTCTGGCTTTATTTTTCCATTGCATTTAGAATTTTTCTTAAAATGAATCACATTCATAAAAGAAAAAACTGCCAATAGCTGCCCATTGGATGGCAAGTCCAAATACACATCCTCAGATTAAAAAAAACAAACAGAAAACAGGGTTGTGGAAAAATCCAGTTGCTTGGGTGCTAGCGCTACTGGTCGGATTCAGAAGCTCTGAGGTCCGGCCTGGGAATGGGTATTCCTGTCAAGCTTCCCTGGAAATTCTCGGGTCCACCAGAGAGGGCAGGGGCCTGGAGAATGGCACTGGAGCTCAGGAACCCGCATTTTCAGTCACTGAGAAATTAAAGTCCTGCCTGTCATTTGTGATGAAAACATCATTCAAGTTCTGTCCTGCAAGTTGCCTCCCCTGGGAAGCCTGCCCTGATTCAAAGTAGCTAATCACTCCTTCCCTGACCTCCCACAGCATTTGTACACCCATTAGACTTGACATCACAGAGTAATTATTGTATGTGGTTGTTTTGAACAAGAAATGGGTCTTATCTGCCTCCAGCACCTATTGCTGAGGACGAAGTTGGTGCTCAATGAATATTTGTTGAACAACCAGATGACTAAGCAGTCCACTGTGGCCCCTGCCCGGGGCTCCTCATGGTCTGGCTTCCAGATGGAAAAGACCTGAGTTCTAACTGCCAATTGCTGTTGTCTTGACTTTGGGCTGCCCGTGTGCTCCGAGTCTCAGTTTGCTCATCTGGAAAATGGGAATAACAGCTCAGATGCTATAGGCAAAGAGTGTGATGGTGTTTTGTAAACCTAAGGTGCTGTGCTGGTGTAGGGGCAGTGGGTGAAGTGGAGGCTGAGTTGTTCCTATTCTGAAAGGAGGGCCCTCTGAGAGCCAAGGTTCACACACTTGTGGGCTCTGAGCCTGGCTTCCCCTGGGTTCCCAGCACTCGGTGAAGGCAGGTGGAAGTTCCAGAAAGGAGCATGTGGATGCCTCAAGGGACCAGCGTCACCGGGTCATCTGTGTCATGTGGAGAACTCGGCTCCAACCACCCTCCCAGGCTTCCTGCTCTGCCCGCCCACCTGGCAGGGCCTCTTCCAGGCTCCTGGGCCCCTGCCAAGCAGGGTGGGGCCCTATGCTAACTCCTGTATGGCTGAGGTCAGGCTTAGCACCCGCTGATCCTGCCCTTCCCTCTTGCAAGCCCTGTGCTCTCGGGGTTTGGGCAGCCCGAACTTTAGATTGATTAACCGGCTGTCAGAAAGCAGCACCGCTCAGTCCCTGCTAAATCACCGCCAAAGTGATGGGCGTTACTTGCCTCAGAAGGAGGGAGAGGGCTCTGCTGTGGTGGCAGTGTCCTCCGTCGTCACCGTGGCTTTCACCGTCTCGCTTTTGCCTGGCATCGGGTGATTGCATCCTGGAAACATGATGCAGGTGTTGTTGTTGCTGTTATTATTTATTATTACCATTTTGCAGATGGGAAACTGAGGCTCCAAGAGGTGAGCTGACATTACCCAAGGGCAAACCACTTCACTCTTGAGAAAGCTGGGGTCCAGCTCAGAGCTGTCAGATGCCATTTCTTGCCTCAGAGTGAATGAAGGGGAGGGAAAGGCTGTGTTCTGTGCTTATCTCCCTGCTTTGGAGAATCAGGATCTGGAACCTCTCTGACTCCCACCCCCCACCCCAGGGCTGGGAGACCATCACCACCCAGCTATGGGAGACAAAGCAGCACAGGCTGCTGGCCTGGCCTCACCTTCGCCTCAGGTTTGCTTTGATTTAATGTGGTCGTCTGTAACAGTGGCTCCAGGATAAACAGGCAGACAGACGCACAGCACAGGAGCATCCAGAAACAGACCCAAATACATACGAGGATGTAGTGTATATTAAGGGTGATGTTGGAAATCACTGGAGAGAAGATAGATTACTCAATAATTGGTGTTGGAACAATTGGAGAACCACCTGGAAAATATTAAGTTGCACTGAAACTCACTCCTTTCACCAGAATTAATTCCAGATGGGTCAACATATATTTTTTTAAAAAGCTTGAAGAAATAAGAGATTTAAAGAACAATCTCAGAGTGGAGAAGGCCTTTCTAAGTATAATGTATACTCAAAAATACACCCAAATTTTTGGATAAATTCTAATGCCTAAACATTTTCAAAGTCTTCATCACAGTACTGTAAGCAAAATCAAAAGACAAATGAGTCACTTGGAAAAAAATAGTGACAAACATATGTCCCAGACAGGAGCTCATTTCTTTAATATATAAAGAGTCCTTACCAATCAGTAAGGAGATCCAACCCCATGGGGGAAAGTGGTCAAAGAACGTGAACAGAAAAGGAAATATATATGGCATTTAAGAATGTGAAACGATGCTCAACTTCCCTTATTATAAGAAGTGTAAATTAAACTACAGTGAGATACCATTATAACCTATTAGATTGACAGGTATTTTAAAGTCAGACAAGACATCCTATTACCAAGGTTGTGCAGAAGCAGACACCATCATAAATTGTGTATGTGCAAATAATACAGCCTCTGTGGAGATTGCTTTGGATCTTATACAAATTAAAATGCACAAACCCTTTTACTCAGCAATTCCACTTCTAGAAGTCCATCCTAGAGATAGATTTGCAGGTGTGTGAAGCAGTGATTGTATGAGCAGAGTCTGAAGTGGCCAAAGCTTGGAAACAACCATGAATATCCACCTACAGGGGACTGGTTAAGTAAACGGTCATCTGTCCATATTATGGCTAACTGTGCAACTGTGAATAAGAATTAAGCCAGCCCGCATGAACTGATGTAGAATGCTTTCCAGGGACTACTTGCTTAAAAGAAGGAAAGGAATGGAGGGGTAAGAGAGGGGAAAAGAAAGAAAAGGAGGAAGGAGGAAGCAAAGAACATACAACACGTACGCTTGTTTGCAATTAGGCTGGCCCTGGGAGGATGCACAGAATACTTGTGACAGATGCTTCTGGGAATAAGATCTGAGTGGCTGGTTTTTACTCTATTTTCTTTAGTGTCATTTTTTTCTAACTCTGTGCATATATCTATTTATCATATGTCCAAAGAAATAAAAAAGGAAAGCAACAGAAAAACACCTGGCACATAACAGGTGCTTAATGTATCAGTCCCCTCCCCCCACCCTCACTGAATCTGTTTCCCCTTCTGCTGAAATGGAGTGCTAAATCCCAGCACTGCTTTGCTCGCCTGGCCATCGTGAGGGTGAAGTGCAACAGACAGAAGAGAACATGGTTTGGAAGTTGTCTGATGCTTGAACATCAGTAGGGTAATAATCACATTGTTGTTATTGAAGATTTTTCTGGGCATCCCACAAATAGGGTCTGCTCTTCCTGGTGACTGAAATTCTTCCTCTCTGAGCTTCAGTTTTCTCATCTGGGTCCACTGTGAGTGACTCACGACCTTGCAGGTCTGGAAGGCTTCCTCCTCGTCCTAGTGGAGCAGCCCACTTCTCCTCCCCAGTTGACTGGAGGCCCCTCCGGCATTGTGCAGTTCCAGACCTGCTTCCTTCCCAAACCTCAGGGTAGGGTGGGGATGGAGAGGACCCAAAAGCCTGGAATAACCCAACCTCAAGGTCATTACTATGAGCCCTGCTTGTTACTGATGATTAATCTTTCTCTCTGCTGATTAAAGCACCAAAAGATTTATTTAAGTAAATCAAAAGTTTTTAATCTCCTGTGACACAAACACAGAAGTTTTTGGAAGGATACAGGCAGAATCCTAAGAAACTGGGAAGGCACATTTGGAAAGTCAACAAAAAATATGTCTTTTAAGTATTTTTTCTTTTAACTATAAAGGTTATATAACCAAATTATGAAACATTTTGAAAAATAAGAGGAGGAAAAGAATGTCTTCAGAAATCCTAAGCCTCAGATACAGCTCCTACTATAATTGGTATTTTCATGTGGTTGTGAACATGTAACATTCTATACATTTAGTTTTATAGCTATTGTGTTTCATTTAACATGAGTCACAAGTGTTTTCCCATGATGCTGAAGTCCCCATATCCTTAAACTGTAATGATTGTATAATATTTCATCAATAACTTGTGCCTTAATTAACTTAATATTTTCCTCTTGCTGGACATTTAGATTTCGTTTCATTTTTCCTCTTATAAAAATATGTGATGCAAAGCTTCCCTGAATATAATATAGAAAGTGGTTCTTTAAAGGGGCATTGTTTAAGACAAGTCAGAAAAGAGATACAAATGGCCAGAAATCATTTAGGGGGGAAACGTCTAACTTCACTGATAAATTAAAATTAGGATAACCATGAAGTATCTCTTGTTCAGCTTTATCAAATTAGCATTCAGTTTTTAAAATGACAGAATGTAAGAATATGGTGAAAGCATAACGTGGTATAGCCTTTATGAACAGCAATTAGATATATATCAACAGCCTTAAAAATATTCCTGCCTTTAGACCCCATAATTTAACTTGTGGGAATTCATCCTAAAGAAATAATCAAAAACTTGCACAAATATTTACATATAAGAATGTACATTGCAATTATGTTTGTACATTAAAATATTAGAAATGCCCTCGAATGTTCAGGTATAAGTTAAAGATGGAAATTATGTAAATCTGTATTATGGAATTTTTGCTTTGTTTTGTTTTTTAGGGAGAGGAGGGTAATTAGGTTTGTTTATTTTAATGGAGGTGCTGGGGACTGAACCCAGGAGCTCGTGCCTGCTGGGCATGTGCTCTACCCCTGGAATTTTTATGATGCTATTAAAAAGTCCTGTTTTTGAGGAATATGTGACATGGGAAAAGCTCACAACGTCATGTTAAATGAAAAATAGAGGCTGCAAAGCCAAACAGTCAAATGGTCTCCCCCTAATTGTAGAAGAGATTTATGCCATATATGTTGTGTTATTTATATAACGTTATATTCACATACATGTGCCCACATGCGTAAACACATACACACATATAATGCGATTTATATAATTTACACATAGAGAAAAGGCTGGCAGGAGTTGCGCCAAAATACACGTCAAAATGTTAACTTTGGGGGAATGGGGTTAGGAATAATTGAGAGAATTTTAATTTTCTTTTTATACTTTTTTTCAATTTTCCATAGTCATAATTTTTTTTAATGGAGGTACTGGGGATGGAACCCACTACAGTCTACCACTGAGTTGTACCCACCCTCCAACACTTCTCCTATTAAAGTAAAACAATGCATGTTGTTTTTTTAAAGGCTAGTCATATATCAAGGTAAAATAAGATTGTATAATCTTTAGTCTCATAAAGTCCTCCCATGAGGAGTTGCAAATGGGTGGGCCATGGGCTTGAGCCACACGACAGATGAAGCTGATTTGGTTGATCTGCTCACATTTCACATAGAATGTTGTCTTTCTGGCTTCTCTTGAAAAAAATTAAAAGATTTGCTGAAACTGGACCCACATTCCCACGTGGCGAGCGTGGCCAGAGCTGAGAGGCAGCTGGCCCATTTGGTTGCAGTGCACACGGGCAAGCTGTCCACAGGCCCTCGTTCACTGGCTTCCACCACCCCTGTCGTCCACACTGGCCTGCTGGCGTAGGCAGTCCTCGTGACCCCTGCTCGCCCTGCTCCTCTGCTTGAGGTCAGGTTCATGACTTAGTCACCTGCACATTGCCAGCCCTCCTCCCAGGCTGCACCACATGCTTGTTGAATGAGTTTGCAGGTGAATAAAGGGATGCTCAGAGAAAAGCGATGTGCTGTCCAAGGTCATCCGTGACATGGTGGCAGAGCCAGGAGCAGAGCACATCTGTGAGTCCAGAGGGGAGCATGGCAACAGGCCATTCCTTCCACAGGAAAGGATCCGTCCTGAGCCCCGCTTTCCCCACCCAGGTCAAGGGAGCGGTCAGCTGCGGCTCTCAGGAATTCTCTTGGGTAGATATATCTATATGTCATGACCCACAACAGTTTTGATGAATGTAGGGCAGGAAGGAGGACTTTGCAGAGTACAGGGTTTGGGAAGAAGGCAAAACTGTGGAAGGAACATTGGTCTCCTCTTGACTTGTTTGGCACCCATGGGCAAGATATACTGCCTCCCTGCCATGAACCATCCACCTACCCCACCCGACATGACTTAGGGTCTGGGGGAAGGACTTGAGAAGGGCTGGAAGTATTGGTAAGAAATGCAAACACCTTGTCATCTTGTCCTTGGAAGTCCCATCCCCTCTTGCCTTTCTTCCTCTTCCAAGTGTAAACTCATGGCCCACACATGACCTGGAGTTTTCCCTTAGTTCCAAGGGCATTGGCAAACTTCCTCAAAATGACCGTTGTTTATAAACTTCTGAAATACTTACTTCAGTGATAAACTGCAGAATGAGAATAACAACATCTAATTAAAGCAAAAAAAAAAAAAAAAAAAAGGAAGAGAGAGAAAATCATTTTGCCTAGAGAATTATTACATTGTCAGAGAAGCCTTCTTTTTGACTTGTGTCTTAATTTCTCTAATAAGCCAGGCATTGCGCTAAGCACAGTGGAAGAACCAAAGATGAACAAAATCTGGCTCTGTATCGCATAAAGAGTAATGCTCATCTGATAGTCCATGCACTCCCCTATGGTTCCCAGCCCCTTGCAGCCAATCAGGGCCAGTAACGAGTTCAGACTGGTCAAATCCATAGCACTTAATTGGCTGTCTGGGCCTCCTGGCCCTCTCTTCCCCTGTGGTGTTAATCAGCGATGTTTCAGACGATGAAGCCCCTTCATCCTGGCTCCTTGAGTCGCCACATGGAGCAGAATCCCCTACTGACCTGCACTGGCCATTTAGCACGTGTGAGAAATTAACTTTTGCTCTTTTGTACCTCTGAGATCTGAGTGTGAGTTTGTTTCTGCAGCATAACCTAGCCTGGGCTGACTAATATAAATATAGTCCCTACCCTCAGTCTTAACAGCTGCCATTTATTGAATGCCTCCTGTATGCCCAAGGACTTAGCTCACTTTGTCTCATTTAATCCTCTCAGCAGGCCTGGGAGAGAGCTGTTATCATCTCCTAGTTTCCCAGACAAGGAAGCAAATGAGAGAGTCCTGCCCAGTGCCATGCAGCTAGTGAGCTGCAGAATCAGGATTCAACTCAAGTCTGTGTGACTTCGAGGTTGGTGTTTTCCTCCTAAACTAGTTTCAAGTTCAAGGGAGCTTAGACAATTCAATGATTCTGCAAGGTGACGGTTGGAGGCTGGGGACAAAGGGGAAGTCCTTCATTTAGGATGAGAAAAAAGATCCCCAATTAGAAGGCTGGTGTTGTGGAGACAGAAATGCCACTTTAAACATTTTAAATGTTGTTTACATGTTGCATGTGTAGACACCATTAATATCTGTCATATAACATCGCTGCTGTTTGCTCCCACCAGAATTCCTAATGTAAGCCATTTGTTGCTTTCACAAATATTTTAACACAGAAACGTCAGAGCCATAAACTATTAGAACAGAAAGGGACCTCCTCTGTGATGCCCTCATTCTAGGGTGGGGAGAGTGAAGCCCACTGATGGGAAGTCTACTGTTTCAGATCACATGGTGCATTCCCAGCAGCCCTCTCAGCTGTGCCTTAAACACTTGGCATGAGTGTTTGCAGAAGTCCGCAGGAGAAAATGCTTGTCTGCTCCGTAAGATCCTCATGCTTCCTGAAGGCAGGAGTGGCGTCAGACATATCCACTTGTCCCTGTCCCTTTAGGCACACACTTGCCAAAAGCTAAGTATTTTCACATCAGTTATCTCTTCTGACCTTCACAGGAACCCTCTGGGTGAGCAGAGCCGGTCTTATCCCCTTTGTACAGATGAGGAAGTCTCAGGGAGGAGGAGTCGTTTGTCCAAGGTCACACCACTCTGTGTAAATGCAACCCAGGTGTCTCTGCTCAGATAAACCTGTTATCCCTCCAGATCCAGGGGACAGGCTCCTGTCGTGGACCAGCCGCATGGTGAAGGGCGTGGCTGTGCATTCATAATCCAGTCCTTCTGTGACTCAGTGTCTTCATCAGTAGAATGGGGAGGGTCATAGGACCTCAAGAAGAATTAAGTAAGCTAATCCATGCAGAGGTCCTACAATAGTGCTGGGGACATAGTAAGCACTCAGTCTGATGGGACACCTGGCATCAGTGGATGGATAGTTTGGCAGCTCTCAAGGGACCTTTGTGGTCCATGACGGGTAACAATTTGTTGTTTTGCTGAGACAGAAGTTAGCTGCTCACATGGAATGGTATTATAATGATAATTTAAACACACACACACGTACACACACACAGCTCCATGAAAAATGGCCACTAAGGGAGTGAGAAGAGTGAAAATCCAGGTTAATTGGTGGCGGGATGGGCAGGAGGCCTGTGCCTCTGCAACAACCGTGTGTGGGAGGAAAGCCAGGAGTCTTTCTGGTCTGTATGGGAAGCCTCAGGAAGCTCTCATGGATGTTGGTAGAAGGGTGTCATCCAGGTGGGCCCAGGAGCACCCAGTCCAGCCCTGCAAGTCCCACGGGGGAGATAAGTGCCCAGAGGACGTTGAGCAGGTGTGGCCCCAGAAACCCACCCGGACCCCAAGTGAGGCCGACCAGACTGGACCAGAAGGCCCCCTTCCCTGGTCTTCACGGGGGCCTGAACTCTTCCCACCCCAATAGTGAGAAGAGGACCGGCCGTCACATGCTGCCCCTAGGCCGAGCTGACCCAGACTGGTCACCCCAGGCGTCCTGAGGGCAGGGCTGTGGGCAGCCCCCTGGAAGGAAGGTCAGGTGTCGAAGTCTGTTGGTTTGGTATGAGTTGTCCAAGCACGAGTGCAAAGGGTCTCAGATACACAGCGTACATGTGTAGTTGGGCTAAAACGAGCCATGCCCCAAATCTGGGGTGTGTATGAGGTCTTTTATGAAGGACACTTGTTTTTTTCTAGAGAAGAGAGAGAGAATGATGTATTTGTTAAGGGTGATCTCATGCAATTAGAGAATCTGGGAGCTGAAGGCAAACAGACCTGTCTTCAAATCCCAGCTTTGGTGCTTTCTTCTCCAAGCCTCAATTTTTCAACTCTAAAATGGGAATGATCACTCCTACCTGCTTGTGGTAAGGATTAGAGACGACATGGGTACTTGCCCAGTGGTGGCTGTCACGTCGGGGCGCCTGGTCTGTACCAGGCTCTAGGCCAGAGGCTTGCCCGCCTTTCTTCTCAGACTTCTGTGAGCGTCACAGCGTTGCCTTTCCTGTGTACCAGCGGCACTGTTGTCTACTTGATACCTTCCTAAGTCAACCACTTTTTAATTTAAGCCTCTTCCTGAGCCGTAGTAGCCATGGAATTATGGGTTCCATGTGCTTTGTTCCTAAGATGCCTTTTAAAATCTATGCATAACTGTTAAAAGTTATTTTCTTTGTGTGGCACACACACAAAAACCCCCACTGTACTTACCAACATTTACATGCGCCTCACACTCTGGGACACCCCAGATGCCCCTGTTTAATCCCGTGAAGAGAAGTCCACCCCGTTTCAGATAAAGAAACAGATTTCCCGATGAACACCACCTATCCGCTCGGTAGTTTTCAGAGGTCAGTTTGACATACCTTCAAGACATTTTCTTTTTCAGAGGGATCTTTCTGCTCCTGAATCTCCTCACTTGTCACCAGAATTTTGAGCAGAATACTGTCTCAAGGGAGTGGTTCCTTGGACCCTGCTTTTGCCAAAGTTGTTCCTTTGGGAAAGATTCATATTCATCTCAGTCCTTTGTATCAAACCCAAACCTCCAATGTGAGAGGAAACCATAAACCGCTTTGAATGGGGCTGGCTGGACCATGCTGGGGGAGGACCTTTGAAGCCAGTCTCTGCTTCCAGCCAGGACCATATTTAGGCATATCTGTCGTGTGGTCCGGTTGACACCCCCTCTCCCATTCCTGGGTTGGCTGGAAATCCCATCCCGCTCAGTGCAGGGTGGGGGTAACCTTGTGGGGCCCTGCCAGAGCCCTGGAATCTACATGAAGTCATCAGAACCTAGTGGCTTGACATGGCCTTGGCTCAAATTCTGGGCTGGGTGGAGACTCTGATCCTGTGGCACTGCTGCTCGCCTGTGTGGTGCTCCTGCATTTTTGAAAGCCTCAGCTCAGGCATGCTGCTGGATTGTCTAGGACTCTCTGGGTTGCCAGGGGCAGAAACCACCCCAATCAAGGAACTGCTCATAAGGATGCAGAGGCATCCCAAGGAAATCAGGGCAGGGCTGCAGAGGAGCCTCAGGAAGGGCTGGAACCAGGGACCGAAGTGTAGCCGAGCCCCGGTCTCCACCCCTGCGAGCCCTCTTTCTCCCAGTGACTTCCTGTGTGTCTGAGCAAACCATCTGCCCTGCTTCCAGCATCCGTGGGGCAGAGCGTGGCCATCCCCAGCTTTAGAGCTTTCTGCCACCCAGAGAGACTGAAATACTGTCTCCCTTAGGCCTGATCCCGCCAGCGCTGGACTTCAGACTCCAGCCCCTCCTCTGCCTCCTCCTCCCTGCAACCAGAGCGATCTTTTCAAGATGCAAATTTGATGATATCCCTCCTCCCACTGTAGACTCTGCCAGTGGCTCCTGGCACTCTGAGGATGAAGGTGAAACCCCTACGTGGTTACGTCCTCATCCTCCACTCCCTCTGCCAGGCCTCGCAGACGTTCCCTGGTCCTCATCCAGGCCTTTGCCGCGCTGTTCTCCCCGCCTCCAGCCCCCTGCCCCCAGCCTCACCACCCGGTCCCGCTTCCTATTACAGACACTCATCCCCTTTGTCACTGACGCGCATTCACGTTTGTCTGTATTGTGATCCTTTGGTTTTTACTTGTCTCCCCCTGTTCAGCTGCTCTCTCCTCCAGGACAGGGACCTCTCTCCCAGCACACAGTAGGTGCACTGCAGTAACACCAACGCTCAGGCTTGAGCCTCTAACTGCTTCATCTCTTAGAGCCTTTCGGAGCGCCTGTGCTTCAAACTCGTACAGTGTGTTCGAGATGCTGACCTTCTGGAAAGCGCATGTGATGCTGTCATAGGGAATTAAATCCCAAGTTCTTAGTAGTCATTCAGCTACTCAGGGTGTGGTCCACGGACCAGCAGCATTGACATCACCTGGGAGCTTGTTAAAAATGCAGAATCTCTACCCGACCCCAACCCTACTCTTTCGGAATCTGGATTTTAACAAGTGATTCATGTGCACATTGAAGTTTGAGGAGCACTGGATTAGGACATCATTTCATACATTCCTATGACCGTTCGTGGTTTTCTTCCATTTCTAACTGCTTCTTTGGTGTTGGACTTCTCTCCTGAAGTCTGGGACCCTGGCTGAGTGCCAGCTCACTGACCTCGGGGCCTGGTACGCGGCCTGACATACACAGGCAAGGAGTTTTTCCCCTAAAAATTATCCCCGTAGGAAAGGGTCCATACAGAGTCTTCCATATTAGAGGATGCTCCGTAAATTACATCGTTTTGAACAAAAAATACTGTCGGGGAAAGGCACATTATCTGAAAATGACCTCAGTGCTACTTTGGATGTTTACAGAGGTCATGCAATGGATTTAATAATAATAAAAAAAAAAAAGGTAAAGAAATGCAACCCAATTTAGTCATCATTTCTGGAAAGTCTGACCTCACCGTTGTAATTGCTGGATATCACTGCATCCATGCCCTTTGAAGTCATCTTTAAAAGTGTTACAGTGTGTAGTTACGTTGAGGGGTCACTGCCTACACCCACAAAGTTAACTTAGAAAAGCGAGCAGCTCCTTGAAGGCCTCCCTCCTGTCTGCACGCTTCCTGGCACTGCAGCGTTAACTCTTGGGGGCAGAGCGAGGAGGACCACGTTTGGCAAGCGTGACCGGAAAGTACTCGCTCTGCCTTTTCCTAGCTGGTGACTGCAGGCGCGTTTTCAACTCCAGCCTTCATTCCACGCCTGGGAAATGGGGATGCTGCTCCCCAGCTCTGCTTGTTGTTCAGCGTCATTTATTCCACCGTGTAGCTGCGGCCTTGGTTATGCAGTGACCCTGAGTCATTACCCGCCTTCTCCACCTGTTGCCTCTTCTGTCTGTAGCACAGGGGCAGGTGGGGACCCCGGGCCCAGCCTTCTGCAAAGCTGTAGGTCATAAGAGCTGCGGCTGGTCCTCTGTGCCCTCACACTTCCTGTTCTTGCACACCCTCCACCTTGCACACGCTCCACCTTGCACACTCCTTCACCTTGTAAGCCCACGGTACTTGCTTGCTGCCCTCCCTACAAATCCCCACCAGAACCAGCTTCCATTCCCCGCCTTCACTTTCCAATTCTCCATGCACCAAACATTCTCTCCCTCCGATCTAATTCCCATTTCTCAGGGCCCTGCTGCCAGGATATTCTTTAATGAAGGAACTGGATGACAAGGGCGTGTGAATGGCTGAGAGACCCGTCTCCTATTACAGCAATAGTTGCTGCTCTGCACTGGACATCTGACTTTGCTTGGCTTCCGGGTTGGGTGTGCAGGGCCTGGTGGTGCTATTCTCTGGGGTGGAGAGGAGAATGGGGACTTCCTACCAAAATGGCTGACTGAGCTGTCAAGGGAGCTCCCCACCCCCGGCCGACCCCCAGTGGCTGGGGGGCCCAAGGCAAGAAAGAGCGCAGATAGTCTAGTGCTGGCTGCAGTCATGGGTTTTGCGGGGAGGGTGGGAGCTGAGGCTGTTTGGAGCCAAACTGAAAGGGGCCTTTCATGTCAGTGAGAGAGTTCATCCTGGAGGACACAGGGAGCCAGTGCAGACAGGGTGGGGGCACGATCTGATGGCATCTTAGGACAGTCCCTCTAATAACAACAGGGGGAGAAGATCAGAGGGGACAAGACTGGAGGCCAGTTAGGAGAGCGTCACAGCATTCCTGCCACCTGAGCCAACGCAGCGATGTGAAAACGAAAGGAGAGGCCTGGTGTGTAAGAAATTTCCAAAGCAGAAGCGGGATGCTGAGGAGAGAGCATGACTCAGGACGACTTCCTGCTTTAGGTGTGCGGCTGGTCAGCTGGGGACCCCGTCATGGACGTGGTGCCCCAGGAGCAGGCTGGGAAATGCCGAGTCGGAGGTGCCCCTCCAAGAGGAGTTGTCCAGGAGGCGTTTGGATATGTGGCCCTGGCTTGGCAGATGTGGGCCGATTTGGGAGTTGATGCAGGGCTACAGAAGGCTAGAGCTGCTGTCTGGACAAGAGATGATGGTGGACTGACCCAGAAGTGGTGGCAAAATGATCCAGAAAAGTGGATGGGATTGAGAAGCATTTAGGAGGTAGAACAAGCAGCACTTAGAGATGATTGGAACGTGGGAGATGAGACAGAGGGAAAAACCAAAGTTGACTCCTTGTTCTCCAGATGCCACAATCCGTGGGACAAGAAGCACTTTGGGGGGAAAGATGATGAATTAGTTTGCATTGTCCCCAAAGCAGACTTTGGGGTGAGGGCTTGGGTGTAGGGAGTTTACTAGGGAGGTGAGCTGGTTGCAGCCTGTGAGTGGGAAAGGAGGATATTGATGAAAGGTGTTAATGCACAGATCACTGCTGGGTGCCTCAGCCCTCCTGGGGACCTGCCAAGACCACCTGTGAACCATACCTGAGACTCGTCTCATGAAGCTGGTTGAGCATCACTCTGGGGGGGAGTCAATTCTCCAGCACTTCCAGCCTGTCTCACAAAGG
Source organism: Camelus bactrianus (assembly GCF_048773025.1). Taxonomy (NCBI): domain Eukaryota; kingdom Metazoa; phylum Chordata; class Mammalia; order Artiodactyla; family Camelidae; genus Camelus; species Camelus bactrianus. The sequence continues at coordinate 5,168,950 of NC_133555.1, read as the reverse complement.
GGTGGGGTGGGGAGGGAACGTCCTCAGGAGGAGAGACTCCCATGAGACTATGCAGCCATCTCAGAGGAGACCACGGACGTCTGCTAGGTTTGCTGCAGGTGATGAGACAGCTCGGGTGGGTTGAGTCCCAAGCATCTGAGGCTTCCAGCTGGAGATGTCCCCAAACAGATGGTGTGACACTGTAGTAGCCATCAAGGATGCTATGCCCAGAAGGACGGGTACCTTCATGCTTGTTTAGGGCCCTCAGGTGTCAGTGGTCTGGTTGGACCTGACACAGATACTCATCTCCTGCCCCTGGACTGGCTGCAAAAGCCATAGTTTGGTGCTCAGCTTACTTCCCACAGAACAGTCATCATAGTCATCGGCTGTGTCTACACCTCTGCCCTCCTCCTTCTATATCAAGAGCACCACTTGTCAACAGTTCCAAGAAATGGGGCTCATTAAGCAAAGAGGAAGCTGGGAGCCTGGGCGAAGATAGGATCATTCAAGGAAAATCTGCAAGTGGAAAAACAAGAGAGCCGGGGCAGGGGTGGGAGTGGGTGGGGAGAGCCACCACATCACATCCGCGACGACGCTAAGTGAGTTCCCAGGCAGTCGGAGGAGAGGCTTGTGCAGAGAGGAGCATGAAAGGAATGAGTGACCGGCAAGGAGTTGTTGCCAGGTCCCTGCCCCCGCTGCAGCCTCTTAGCCACAGCACAGGCCGGGTGTTGAATGGGTCTGCGTTTCTGTTTCTTCTCGTTTGCAAGGGGATGACGTGCCGAGCACAGCAACATGTAACGGAAATCTACAAGAGCCACAAATGTAAATATCTAGTAGCCACATTTTAGAAAAGAAACAGGTTCCTTTCATTTCAATAATATAGTTTATCTAGCTCAGAATATCCCCAATATTATCATTTCAGCCTGTCTTGTAACATAAACAATTTTGAATGAGATGCTTTACATGGAGGGGGGAGGGACTAATCCTTCGAACTCCAGTGTGTATGTTACAGTATGTTACATTTACAGCAGACTTCAATTCAGACCTGCAGCATTCAAGAACCCCCTAGTCGCATGTGGCTGGTGGCCGCATATCTGGTGGTGCGAGCCCAGCCCACCTGTCTTCGTCACAGGGCGTCACCCACACACCTCTTCCGGTGGAGCTCTCCTGTGTAGGATCCAGTCCTCACGATGAGATAATTATGACACTTGAGAATTTATACAATGGTGGGAGCTTTATAGACATGATCTTATTTGAGCCTCACACCCACCCAATGAGACAGTATTATTATCCCTGTTGTATAGGTGAAGCAGTTCAAGCACTGAAAGAGTCAGCGGTTCACCTATAGTCCTGTTCCCTGTTAGTGGTGACTCCAGGATTCAAATGCGTATCTCTTTGGCTCGTGTCGTATACTTATCCAAGAAACATACTGCTCCCCCAGGAGACACTCACTCTCATTCACCTCAGGGCCTTTGCACATGCTGCTCCTGCTGCCTGCAGTGTCCCCCTCCCTGCATTTCCCTGCGTGACTGACTCCTGTTTTTCCTTCAGGTCCCTTTGGTCTGTGCCTCCTCCAGGAAGCCTTCCCCGCACACATCCTCCCTGTCTTGGGCAGGGTGAGCCACCTTGCCAGCACCCCTGGTGTCCCTGTTCCCTTGCCATATTACTCATCATGCTATGTTGTAACTGTCTGCTTACCTGTCTGTTCCCCTCTGAGGCAGACAACTGTGTCTGGCCCACTGAGATCCTCCCAGCACCTAGCATGGATCCTGGCATGTGGTGTGGACCCAGACCTATTTGTCACATGCTGTTGTGGATCTGAGACAGTGCCTGGCTGAAGACATGCACGGCTGACCACCACTGTTGGCTCTGTTTGAGACGTTCCCCAGATAAGGAACCTGAGAAATGGTCATTGTGGTTGATATGTATAATAGTCACAATTGGCAGCCGTCCCGTTTCCTGGCCAGTAGGACCCTCATTTTGTTTGGATAACGACCCCTCAGAGAAGGTGACCCTATTCTTAGCTGGGCCAATGCCAGGAAGTCTGACCCCATTAATGGTGATGCATTCCGTTGTGGGCATGAAACAGGAGGGAGGGAGGTTGATGGGGCTGGGGTCTAGGTGTTTCTAGGAAAGATCTCTTTAACCTTAGGAGATAAACTCCTATAAGCAGGATGTTTTTCATCCCTGAGTGTGACCTCTGAGTCTGGGCAGCCATTTTGTGACAAGAGGTTATCTCCTTTGAGGACATTCCTGACAGATTCCCAGGATGGCGGAGCCAAAAGATGGAAAGGACTGGAGTCCTTGATGATGTCCTTGAGGAGCTGAATTAACCAACCCTGGATCCTAATAATTACACTGCAGTGGAGAGAGAGTACAGTCTGAGACCAGATGGAGAACAGAGCAGGGACGTGGGCTTCAGCTCTGGCACTGACTGACCTGGGCCCTCTTTGTGCACAGTTCGGATGCCACTTCTCCACCAAGCGGAGGGTGGTTCCTCCCTCCTCTGGGTTCCTCTGTCTGTGGGTCTCCAGGACCCCTGCTTGTGGCTTCTCCCCTTGTGGCTTGTGGGCTCTCCAAGACCAGGGCCTGTGTGTTGGTCATTTCTTTATCTCCATGGTTGTACCTTGCACCTAGTAGATGCTTGAAAAATGGGCGCTGGGCGTTCAGTGGGAGGATGAGTAAATTAATACTATTATTACTGCTTCCTAGTTCATAAGGAAGAAGATATTTCTCCTAAGCGTCCCATCTGGCTAGCAGATGAGTAATCATTTCCTGGCTCTGAGGCTTGGCTTCTTTGTCAGCAAAACGGGTTGGAAGGTTGGACTAGGTGTCCAGCTCAGAATGACTTTGCGACTTGATGGCAGTTCCTGCTAAGGGCCTGCTACATTCAGGGCTGTGCAACGCAGGGAGGAGTTAGACACACTCCCATCCATCAAGATCTCCAGGGTCTAGTGTGGAGGTTCTTTGCCCTTAAGAGGGAACAGACCCCTTGGGGTGGCTCCTCCCCCAAAAAACTGCTCCTGCCCTCAAAATTCTGTACGCTTTTAGGGGATCCGTTCAGCTAGAGCACGGCAGCCAGAGGCTCACTCCTGCCTCAGCCCTGTCTGAGCAAAAGGAAACAGGGAAGAATACCATCTTCCCAGCACGGGGGCCAGTGTGCGGAGGAACCGATCACCTCCATCTCCAGAGGTGCTGACCGAGCCAAGCCCTGGTGACTCCAGGAGACGGGCCGGGGCTGTGTGGGAATGCAGAGGGAGGCCCTGCTGCTTGGGTAGGAGTTTGCCAGGTGCTCAGAGGAAGACACACACCCCAAGGTGGGAAGGGCTCTGGGTATTCTGGAGTGTGGGTCATTGTGTGGCTAGCACAAGTCAAAAGAGGAGACTGGGGAGGTGAGCAGGGGAGTTGGTGGAGGGCCAGGGGCAGGGATTGGCACGTGTGTGAGATGCCAAGAGGAGGTAGCCGAGTATAGGGTGCTGTGGGGCGTGCCAAGAGTGGGGATGGGGCGGGAAGTCCCTCCAGAGAAGGACTTAAGGTCAGACGTGGGCGTCCAAGAAACAGGCTGAAAAATCAATGCAACGTCAGTCTCTGTAGGTCAAGGCTTGTCTGTAAATTCAAGGTGTCCCCAGGCTGTCACTGCCCCCCTGAGAGGGAACCACCCAGAGAAGAAAGCTCTCCTCTCGGGGCTTTGTCCTGAGCCTGCTGGGCTGCCCACAGGAAGCTTGTCTACCTTGGAAAAATAAAAGCACACGTGGTCATGTGTGGCTCCTCCTGGGACTGCTGTTAACATTAAGGGAAGCTAAAGGAAATCATTTACCTGCTGCCCAGGCCTCCCTCTCTGCAGGAACTGCCTCGGCAGGGCGTCTCCGCACGTCTCCTCTCGCACTGGTCAGGCACCAAGCTGAGAGAACACGATGCCTTTGAGTAGTTCACCGCTGGGAAATGTGGAGTCTCCTCTCATACATGTAGTTTTGTGGCGGATGAAATTACTTCCTGGCAGGAAAGATGAAAAGGAGCCTTTATTTGGGCGTGAATTAACTAGATCATTTCTCAAGTTCCTTCTGGCTTTTAGCATCCTGACTCTTTGCGGTGTCCGCCCCCAGGCTCACTACCCCCTCCCGCCTCCAAACTCCTGGCCAGGTTGCTCTTTGAGCTCGCTACACTCCTGCTTCTGATTCTTCTTTAATCAAAAGGAATGGGGGATGAATGGGGAGGTGGTCTGTCGAGGACCTATTGTGTGCCCGGAATCTTGTAGGCACTGCCCAGCACCATGAGGAGAGTGGGACCATGATCCCCATTTGACAGATGCATTCACTGAGGCTCAGGGAGATGTGCACATTCGCCCACTGGACATATATGAGTGAAGGGCCTACAATGTGATAAGCTCGGAGCTGGGAGCTGGAGTTACAACGGAGAACACAGTAGAAGTGTTCCTTGTACCCATGGAGCTGACTGTCTAGGAAGGGAGAGAGGGACTCTAACACAATCACCCCACAGATAAATGGTGTTAGGAGAGTTTAGTCTGGGCAAGGGAAGGCTTCCTGGAGGAGGTGATATCTGAGGTTGGAAATGTGAGTAGATATTAACCAGGCAGAGGGATGGGCCAGGTGATCCAAGCAGAGGAAAGGCACTTGCAAAGCCCCTGAGGCAGGAAGGAGCTTAGACCTTTCCAAGGACTCGGAGGTGTGTGGCAAATGCAAGAAGGCTGTGATATAAGGTGCTGCCCGCTGAATCACTGAAGGGGAAGGCGGGCATCACCTCTGCATGGCCTCCTGGCCTTGAGTGCATAGACAAGGCCTGGAGGAAAAGAACAAACCGGTGCCAGGCCCCGTCGTACCTGTGATCTCATCTGATTCCCCGAGCCACCCATCCCCTTTCCACATGAGAGAACTGAGGCTCAGAGAAGGCAAGTAACTGCTGGTCACACCGCTGGTCAGAGGCAGAGCCAGGCTCCCTGCTCACGTCGGATTCCAAAGCCCAGGCCCCCCCAGCTCCCCAGCACAGGGCCTGGGTGCACCAGCTGCCGTCCCTGCCACCCAGGGCCTCCATCCTCCTTCTGCAAGTGCGAGATTTCCTGCAGGGAGAGCCCAGCCAGGCTCTCCTTGGCCCCAGCTTTTGGCTTCCAGTGTGTCTCTGTGGCATCCTTGCTTGGAATCAGAGAGAGAGACTTGGGTCTGGTAATTGTATTCCATTAAGCCTAATTAAGATGCAGATTTGTCCCGTTAATGAAGAAGGCAATTTGGAGGCAATTTCACTGCTGACCCAGGACTCCTGTTGGTGCCTCTCCTCTTGGTAGGTGGGTCTGAGAATAGGAGAAATGTATGCCTTGCCACCCACCAAGCTGCATCTGGCTGGTCTCCAGGGATAAATTGGTGGAGTGAGACAGCCCACCCCAGGTAGATCACATTGTGCAGAAATTGCTTGGATCGCGTGGTCCCTGATGTGGGGACTGCCTAGTTCTGGGCCCCTGCCGCCTTCCTCCCCATGGAGCCATGTGACCCCCACCTACAGGCTCTGCCCTGCCCTGGCCACTTGATGTCGGCCAGGAGAAGTTGAAGCAGTTCTCTAGAACCAGACCACCTGGGTTCAAATCCCAGCTCTACCACTCACTGGCTGTGAGTCTTTGGGCAATGTCTTAGCTTCTCTGGGCCTCAGTTTCCTCCTTTGTGGAATGAGACACTAGTAACATCACCTGATAAGGTTGCTGTGAAGATGAAATGAGATACTGCGTGGAAAGCCTGTGGCCAGCACCTGGTACATGAATGCTGGCCATTTTCATCAGCTCTGCCACATCCCCACATTCCGTCTGAGTAGAAGTTCTACCTGCAAACCTGGGCTCATAAATTTCCTCCTGCTGCTGTCAGAGGCCCATTGTTTTGGAGTTTGACTTTCTCCAGGTCCTGTCCTGTGGTCTGTCTATCTGGCTGAGAAGCTTGGGTACACCCAACAGTGGCCCTTTTGCACCCTGTTGGTTGGCTGTTTTCCCATCTTTGAGTGTCAAAATTAGCCTGCTGGCCTGGACTTCCTTCTGCCACCTGACCCCACTTCCTCTCACCACCACCTCTATGGCCTTTCCCCCTGTGACGAGGTTTATTCACTGATAAATGAATTACTGAAATGACATCATTATGATTATAGCTAGTATTGTGGAGTGTCTGCTGTGTCAAGCTCTTTACTGCTGTTGACATTACGGAATCCTCAAAACAACTTACAGATGCAGACACTGAGGCTCAGAGAGGGAGAGTGACATGCCCAAGGTCACTCAGCTGCTACAGGATAGAACCGGAGCTCAAACCCTGTCTGTCTGACTCCTCACCTCATTTGGAAGCCCTCTGTGCCTGGCCCTGCGCCCTGTGCCTGGGGCAGAGAGACAACTGTCTTTACCCTCCCAGAGCACACACACTTGTAGGAAGGGGCAGGCGGGGGCACACAGTGACAGAGCAGGGTAAAGTGTTGTAGTGGAGGGAACTCAGGGGACTGACGTGTGTGGGAGTCTGGAAAGGACCTTTGTCTTCCTACAGAGGAGTCAGGAAAGGAAGGGATCTTGGAGGAGGGAACACTTGGCCTGAGAGTTGAAGGAAGGATGGAAGTCTCTGGCAGTTTGTGGTGGAAGGGCATTACTGGACAAAGGAACAGCAGGTTCGGTGGCATGGAGGTGTGAGATACCTGGGTGCATTGAGGTTCGGGGGCCAGGGGTCGACAGTGGGCAGGGAGCAGCAGTGGGAGGGGGAAGCAGGAAAGGAAGGTGGAGGCCAGGTCCTGCTGAGCACCAAAGACCAGGCTAAGGCAGAATTGATTAGAGATTAGAGTGGTGGGTTCCACAGACAGACCTGGTCTGGAGTCTGAGCTTCTCCACTCACCTGCTGTGTAACCTTGGACAAGACCCTTTACCTCTCTGAACCTCAGTTTCTTCATCTATAAAATGGAGGAGGGATCATCCAAAGGCCTTTCTCCTAGGTGGTTGCGAGGAGACGCATGGAAACAGAGCGCAGTCTCTATGGAGCCATCCCTTAACTAGCGAAAGCTGCTTCCCCTCGCTCGGGGCCATCGAGAGCCACTGTGTGAGAGCCGGGTGCTCTGCAGAAAGATAAAGCACGCTAAGAGGCGAGAAATAAAAAGCGAGAGAGCTCTGGGAGGTCAAGTAGTTAGACCGAATGGACAAGGAAGGTGGCATCTGAGCAGAGATCTGAACGAGGTACACCAGGGAAGATTTTAATTAGCAATTGCGGTACCCAAAGCAGACAGCTACCAGGGCCCTCAAACCATCATTGCCAGCTGCGGGGAAGGGGGTCCAGCCAGGCTCTGCCTCTGGGGTCCCTATTCCAGCAAACTGACTCTGAGCTCTTTTATTTCCAGCTGCTGTGCCCACTGTCAACGTGTAGATTCGACACATTGAGAAATGAGACAGTATTTCATAATCCCAACTAGGCCTTTGGTCTTTCATGATCAGAGCAAGGTCTGACACCCTCTTCAGTTATGACTGTATCCCAGGCCACTGCAAATCCCAGGCCCTGGGCTTTCCTGGGTGGGACCACAGAGCACACCCTGGGCGGTGTTGGGAGCTCAGGTCAGGATGATAAATGCAGAGGATTTGGATGAACATCAGCCAGGACTGGGATTTCAAGATTCTCTTCTGTTTTATTTGCCTGAAGAGTTCCCAGCCCTGCCAGGAGCCCAAGCGTGCTTCTTGTGGTCTGAGAAGGGACTGGGGGGCCGCTCCGTCCGGTAGGCATAGATGCAGAACCGTTGGGCTCAGGGCACTGTCTCTGTTGTTTGGGGCAGTGTTTCCCAGACCACTAATATTGGAATTACCTGGGGTTCCTTATTAAAAATGTAGCTTCCAGGATTCGTCACTACAAAGTTGGGGGGTGACAGGTGGGTCAGGTTGGCGGGGACTGGTCACATCCCTGGGTTTGTATTTCTGCCTCAGAGAGAACCGTGGCCAGAATAAATGCGGGGGTTTCAGAAGTTGCTTTCTGTCATGCTGTGAGGCGGCTCTGCCGTGCTTCAAATGAGAAGAAAAAAAGAAAAGCTTGCTATATATTCTGGAGGCAAATGTGTCACTTTCCAATGGATTCTTCCCAGCCTGGACACAATTTTCATTTCTTTCTGGTGAGTCATTGCAGGAGTTGCCTTTTTCTCGCTGCCTCTTATGAGCAAAGGACACATTTCACGGAGAGACTGAGACCTCCCTGAGGACAGGAACTGGGAAGTTTACTCTTTGCCGAGTCCAGTGAGAGGATCCAGTGAGGCCATCATGGAGCCCCACCCCAGAGCCCCAAGACTCCTGACATCCGAGGGGATAATCAGCCACCCGTGTTAGCTCGGATCCTGCCCTCTCTAGGATTGTTTTCAGACTGTCTGGCTGCCATCCTGCTGGTTTTAATGAGGAAACATTCCCAAGTACCTTTTGACATTCATTCACACATCCATCAGTTGTATAGCATAGTAATTAGAGCTTGGGTTCTGGGAGCCATCCTCCACTGTCTCCCCATCTCAGTCAAGGTCAAAGCCACAATCCCTCCCACATCTATGAGGCCCTTTGTGATCAAATCCCTGTCACTTCTCTAACTTCATCTCCCTCTCACTCAGCTCCAGCCATACTAACCTCCTTGCTGTTCACTGAACATGTCAGGGATGTATCCACCCCAGGACCTTTGCACAAGCTGTTTTCTTCTCCTGTGATGCTCTTTCCCCCAGATCCCCACAGGACTCATTCCCTCATTTCCTTTAGGTCTCTGCTCAGAAGTCACCACATTACCCTGTCCATCCTAAATAAAAATAGCACTCACCTAGCCATCACTAACCCCCTTTTCTCCTCATCACTACCTCACATGGTATTTATTTATTTGTATTTTTTTTTATAATCTGTGTCTCCCCACCCAAATGATAGCTCCTTGTGGGTGGGAACTTTGACTTGGTTGCTGCTGTTTTCCTAACATCTAGAATATGTCTAGCACATTGTAGGCCTTAATAAATAGTGATTGGTTGATTGAGTGAATAAAGAATGCCTGGCTCTGTTCCTTACCAGCTATGTGACCTGGAGCTCCTTAGCATCTCTGATCCTCCGTTTCCAAGTCTATAAAATGAACGTAGTTATGAGGTTTGCATGTTAAATTAGACAACACATGTAAATGCTCTGTGTAGTGACCAGCACGCTCAAAGCCCTCAATAAATGATGACTGACCTTAAACTGTTACTACTTAGACCAGCAGAATAAGAGAGAATGTGCTAAAGAAAGTGAAAGAGGTTTATGAAGGGCCGTCATGTTGAGAGAGGGCAGAGGTTCCACCCAGGTTGTCGGAATCAGGGATAGCTTCTCCTTGGGGAGGGCATTGGAGCCTGGCCTCTGGGTCACACAGGCTCTCAGCAGGTCAGTCCTGAGTTTGAGGGATGGTGGTACAGGAGGAGGGGGCAGTGTGAATGGAGAGGCCGAGGGGAGAAAGCTCGGGGATTGGTCGGGCATGCTTCCTGTACAGGGTCTTCAGAACAGGGACATCAGCTGCTCCCTCACAATGCTATTATAGTGGCTGCATGGGATTCAGTGATAGGGATCTACCCTGTAACTGATCCATTGATCCCTTTCTGTTGGACCTTTCTGTAGTCTCCAGTTTGGACTATTAGAGGGAACATTGCCTTTCAGTTCTTCATGTGGGTAGTTGAGAGCTCAGAATAGCGAGTTCGCTGAGGAGCAGAGGTGGACATTCAAAGGGAACGGAGGCTGGGAGTGTCAAATGGTGTGGCCGCTGTGGAAAACAGTAGGGCAGTTCCTCAGAAAATTAAACAGAATACCATATAACTAGCAATGCCACTTCTGGGTATTTATCTGAAAGGACTGAAAGCAGTATCTCGAAGAGATGCTTGTACACTTGTGTTCATAACAGCATTATTCATAATAGAAAAGGGTGAAAATAAAGAAGTGTCCAATGTGCTCTGTACATACAGTGGATTATTAT